>NC_138551.1:147678981-147797428 GCF_964273705.1 Natrix helvetica
AAGGAAATAATTGGAACAGGGAAAATTGTGTAACAGCGTTGCAGGAAGCGAAGAACTGTAGTTTTCATGAAATGGAGAGAGAGAGAGAGAGAGAGAGAGAGAGAGAGAGAGAGAAAGAGGGAGGGGGGGCTCTCTGTTCCAGAGGAGAATTAACTATCATTAATTTTGTTGAATAGAAATATGTTCCATTTACTGTACAATCAGGAGCTCGGCTTGGATGAGCCCAAATTGATGAAATCTAAATTATACTGACAGTCCATTAAACAGCAGCGGCAGCAAAAAAAAAAACCTTGGAAGAAAATGGATTCTGCAGAAGAGCCGTTTATAATAAAGGAAAGAAGGGAAATCGTCTGGGGAAGCGAGTGCCCGCTTGCCTGGCGTCTTTCGAGGCGAAGGGAGCAAATCGGAAAGGGCCCTTTGGAGCCCGGGGGAAGCGGGAACAGGGGAGTGGGGGGCATCCACCATCCGAAGCAGCCGCCGCCTGCCTGAGGGGCCTGCGTGGCAGGAACGGCGCGAAAAGATCAGACTCGCGATTTGTTTGTTGTCAGCAGCGATGGAGGAGGCGGGGAGGGAGGAGGGGAATTCTCTCCCCCTCTCCTCACCTGTCACTCTTCCGCTGGTGTTCCTCTCCCATTAGCCCCTCTCCTCCCTGGGAATGATACCCACCCTCCCTCTTCCACAAGAACAGTGCAGCTTCCTCCTCCTCCTCCCCTCCTTCACCTCCTCTTGGAAAGCGTCTTTTGGGCTTGGCAAGGATTTTTAAGGGACAGAGCTGCCGTCTTTGCCATCCAGGAGTGGAGGGAAGGGAGGAAAAGAAAGAAGGGGAAGGGAGGGAGGGAGGGAGGGAGGACACTGAAAGAGGAAGGAAGAAGGGAGGAAGGGGCAAAAGAAAGAAGGAAGGGAAGGACAAAGTAAAAGGAAATATGGGGAGGGAAAGAGGAAGGACAATGAAAGGAAGGAAGGGAGAGAGGGAAGGGAGAAAGGGGGAAAAGAAAACAGAGGAAGGGAAGGACAAAGGAAAAAGAAGGAAGGAGAAAGGAAGAAGAAGGTAGGGAAGGAGGAAGAAAAAGGAAAGATGGGGTGGGAGGAAGGGAAGGACACTGAAAGAGGAAGGAAGAAGAGAGGGAAGGGAGGAAGGGGGAAAAGAAAAGGGAGGAAGGGAAGGAAGGAAAAAAGAAAGGGAGGGAGGAGAAAGGAAGAAGAGGAAGGTAGGAAGGGAAGGAGGAAGGAAAAGGAAAGATGGGGAGGGAGGGAGGACACTGAAAGAAGAAGGAAGAAGAGATGGAAGGGGGAAAAGAAAAAGGAGGAAGGGAAGGACAAAGGAAAAGGAAGGAAGGAAGTGAAGGACAAAGGAAAAGGAAAGAAGGAGGGAAGGAGAGAAGATAGGAAAGGAAGGGAAGGAGGAAGGAAAAGGAAAGATAGGGAGGGAAGAAAGGAAGAGAGAAAGAAAAAGAAAGAAAGAAACTTCAGACTTTCTTCCAGATGTTTGGTTGTAACATGTAACTCATTAGATTTTGGGGTTCGGGGCGGATGGGAAAAGATTTGAACTCTGGCTCCACTTCTCATTTGAAATCCAGCCATTCGCAGCCTCTGTAGCCTCGTCCCCACCGTCCCGTTATCAGCAGTCAGACGCTTAGCAACCGACTCACATTTACGACGGTTGCGGGGTCCCAGTGGCGCCCTTCTAACAAGCAAGCCAGATTCTCCTTACAACTGCGTGGCTCACTTAACAACCGCAGTGATTCCCTGACCAGCGGTGGCAAGAAAGGCGGCAAAATGGGGCAAAAGCTCACTTAACAACGCTCTTGTTTGGGAGTGGAAACGTTGGGCTCGGTGGGGGTCATAAGTCGAGGACTATCCACTCCCATTTCCTTCCCCCTGGCCTGAGATGTGTCAGGAAGCGCCAAGGCTTTGCGTTGGGCAGGCACTTTACTAGAGGATTGGGGTATTTTTTATTTATTGTTTTTGCGGATAAATTAAAATGGGAATTAAAAGACATATTGACAGAATGTGGCACTCAGGAAGAGTCTGTTCTTAGCCGTTGCCAAGAGGAGGGGCTTTCATTATCGCTATTAACCGCAGCTCCAGATAAAGTTAATTGCCTCGAGCTGTTCACAGAGCTTGATAAATGGGATTTTGCCGGCCTCCCCACAGCAGAGCCTTTCAGAAGGCCCACTGAAACATCTCTCCCTCTCTCTCTCTCTCTCCTTCCCTCCCTCTCTCCCCCTCCATTCCTCTCTCTCTCTCTCTCTCTCTCTCTCCCTCCATTCCTCTCTCCCTCTCTCCCCCTCTCTC
Source organism: Natrix helvetica (assembly GCF_964273705.1). Classification (NCBI taxonomy): domain Eukaryota; kingdom Metazoa; phylum Chordata; class Lepidosauria; order Squamata; family Natricidae; genus Natrix; species Natrix helvetica. The sequence goes on from NC_138551.1 coordinate 147,681,277, forward strand.
CATTCCTTCCTCTCCCTCCATTCCACTCTCTCCCACCCTCACTCACTCCATTCCTCTCCCTCCCTCCCTCCCTCTCCCTCTCCATTCCTCTCTCTCTCCCTCCATTCCTCTCTCTCCCACCCTCGCTCACTCCATTCCTGTCCCTCCCTCCCTCTTTCTCCCCCTCCATTCCTCTTTCTCTCCATTTCTCCCTCTCTCTCCCACTCTCCATTCCTCTCTCTCTCCTTCCATTCCTCTCCCTCTCTTTCCCTCCCTCGCTCCCTCCATTCCTCTCCCTCTCTCTCCCCCCCTCTCCATTCCTCTCTCTCCATTTCTCCTCCCTCTCCATTCCTCTCTCCCTCCCTCCATTTCTCTCCCTCTCCCTCCCTCGCTCCCTCCATTCCTCTCCCTCTCTCTCTCTCCATTCCTCTCTCTCTCCATTTCTCCTCCCTCTCCATTCCTCTCTCTCTCCCTCCATTCCTCTCCCTCCCTCCCTCGCTCCCTCCATTCCTCTCCCTTTCTCTCTCCCCCTCTCCATTCCTCCCTCTCTCTCCATTTCTCCTCCCTCTCCATTCCTCTCTCCCTCCCTCCATTCCTCTCCCATTCTCGCTCACTCCATTCCTCTCCCTCTCCCCTCCCCCTCTATTCCTCTCCCTCCCCCTCCATTCCTCTCTCCCTCCCTCTCCCTCCATTCCTCTCTCTTCCTCCCTCCCTCCATTCCTCTCTCTCTCTCCCCTCCCTCCATTCCTCTCTCCCTCCCTCTCTCTCTCCCTCTCTCTCTCTGTCCATCTATCTTCCTGAAAGGACCTTTTGTTGTTTGCCTAATAATAATAATAATAATAAAAAGGTGTGTAGGCAGAAATCCCTGATTGATTTCCAAAATGTTCTAAAATGGGCTATCTCCAGGGGTACTATTCATTTACCTTCCCTAAAGGTAAAGGTAAAGGTTCCCCTCACACATATGTGCTAGTCGTTCCCGACTCTAGGTGGCGGTGCTCATCTCCGTTTCAAAGCCGAAGAGCCAGTGCTGTCTGAAGACGTCTCCGTGGTCTTGTGGCATGACTCAATGCCGAAGGTGCACAGAACGCTGTTCCCTTCCCACCAAAGGTGGTTCCTATTTTCCTACTTGCATTTTTTTACGTGCTTTCGAAGTGCTAGGTTGGCAGAAGCTGGGACAAGTCACGGGAGCTCACTCGGTTACGCGGCGCTGGGGATTCGAACTGCCGAACGGCTGACCTTTCTGATCGACAAGCTCACTGTCTAAGCCACTAAGCCACCCCTTACCTTTCCTACCAATTCGCAAATGTGACCACACATGCGTTCACACCTCAGTGCATGCACTTTTGTGTTAAAAAAGGGCAGCCTAAATGGGATGCCATAATACCAGGGCAGGGGGCCACCCGCGATTTCCACCACCGGTTCGGACAAACCGGTTCGTACCGGTAAAATACCACCTCCGTTCTTGGGGTTACAAAAAGCAACAACAAAAAGACCCAAATGGAAGTGCAAATATTATGCAGATTCTTAATTGTGCCCCTCTCCAAGGCTAAACCTCTTCTTCGGTTGCATTTTTATTACTATTATCTTGCCCTGTGGAGAAGTCAGCAGAAGGAAGGAGAAGGACCTTGGCAGAGTATCACAACTGAAGGAGCTTTTTTTAAGCTCAACCTGGAAAACCGGAAGGTGTGAGTTGACAGTGGGGGGGGGGGGGGTATCGGTACTGCCCAGGGATGATTTCCGATTTTTTTTTGGTCTCCCCGGGAAAGAAAAGTCCCCTACGGAGAGCCCCTGGCACGATCCCTTTGGAAGATGCAAGCTTGCATTGTTAGAGCATCCTGTATCCTGCCGGGCACCTGATTGGATTGCTTCCTGGGCTTTGAAAGAGGCCGTCCGCTTCCTTTCCCAAACGAAAACGATATCCCAGTTTCCCAGACGGAGATCAGAAATAGATACAGACTCCGTTGCTGGCGTTCCAACAAAGGACATCAAAAGCAGAGCGCAAGATTCGGCTTGGTTCCTCTCGGTTGAAATGTGTGGAAAAAGCTCTCTGATAGGGCAACTCTCTTATCCGTTGGAGTCCTTGGTGCTTTCTGAGCTTGGGGGTTTTCTGACAGGCGTTTCACGACCCAGCTTAGTTACAGCATCAGTGCAAGCTGAGGAAAGGAAATTAAAAGTAGCAACTTAGATATAGATCACACTTTGAACTTTCTGGTCTTTTTTTTTTTCCTGGTAGGTTACTGTTCTGACCTAGGCTTCCCAAGATCATGAAGCAGACTCCTCGTCCCGAGAACACCTCTTTTATTGAAATATTTTATTTAATATTCTTCTCCAGCCAAGTCCCGGCCAACAGTCTTTCTAGAGATTTCACAACTACAGAGCTTTGTCAGGTTTGGAGAGCTGCCAGGCCGATATCTTTTAAACGCCATACTGTAGCAGCAATTTCTTGGCAAGAAGTCAGGAATGGATTTTCAACCTTAATGAATTGAACTAATTGTCTCCTGCAAACTCCCCTCCCCTTTCGCTCCTATTTATTCCCTATCGGAGGGGCCATTCACCATGCACCTGTGCCTTTACTCCCGAGTTGACCCTTGTTCCTTAACTGTTTCCTTCTCCTGGCAGCTCTGCACATGCGCACACTGGCAACAGGCTCCAGCTGTTCTTCTGCCCTACTGATGTCTGACTCCGAAGGCAGCTGATAACTGTCAGACGGCCCTGGGCCCATCTCTGCCTCCGACACAGAGCCCTCATCAGAGCCTTCCCCAGACTCCAGGACTGGCCCATCTTCCACCCCAACCTCCTCGCTGTCCGAATCTGCTGCCAGCTCAGCTGGCCGCTGGCGGGCCCCAACACTTACAATTGGATTCCCAACTTGGGCCACACCAGGATTGGACCTGTTTGTGGGCCCCAACTTCTCATGTCCAATAAGCAATACAATGACCAGTCTCCCCCCAAAAGCCACCAGCCCCTCATTGGTCCAAGGCCCTCCACTGGATTAACTGCATTCATGAGGATAGGTATGCAATAGGCAGCAAAACCATGGCATTCGCATGTAGACATTGGACGACCAGGATTTCACGCAGGCCTTGGTGCCCTGCGGTCACCATGACATTTTGTTCAGCAAGAAGAAGGCTGGGATGTTGATGGTCGATGGGAATTCTATTCATGGGGTTTGGCAAAGGAAGAGGAGCATGATTTCCAGGGGGGCAGTGGGGGAGGAGATCATGGAACATTGGCTTGGGTCTGTGGCTTGCTTGGCAGACCATAAAATCACCACCACCATAGAAAGGCTGAAACGTGTACTGTGGTACCTGGGTACTCAGCTGCTTTGAAACTCATCACGTTTGGTACTCGACTCAAAAAGTTTGTCCTGGTACTCGTCATTTGTTCAGTACGCAAAGTGCAAGCCAGTTGCCTTGTATCTTGTTACCCTCTCCAACCGAAACAAATTCGCTTGGTTCTCGTCGTACCTCCCGGAAGCAATTAAGGATGAGTACCAAGGGTACCACTGTGGCTATAATAACACCATCTTGTTTGTGGCATCTGCTCATCCTAAAATCTTGCTCGTTTTCAATAGGATTGTACCGTATATTTTGGATTATAAAACACACATTTTGTTAAAAGAGCGTGGAAATGTTGGTGCGTCTTATATACCGAATACAGCCATTTTTGGCCTCCCGAAGCGCGCCCCCCCCCCGCATTACATTTTTGCAAACAACTGGGCCGTTATTTGCAAAAACAGAGACACTTGTTGCCTTGCCCCAGTCCTGCTGAAAGCTGCAAAGCGCTGCTGGAGGCTGAGGGAAGGCAAAACCTTTTTTTTTCTTCCTTACCTTATTTTTCAGAGTACAAGACGCACCGGAGTATAAGGCGCAGCAAGGTTTTGAAGAAGGAAAAAAAAAGTTTTTGCACTCTGCAAACCTCCCCAAAACGGGCCCATTTCCCTACCCCCAAAGGCATGAATAGCCTTTAGGGAGTTTGCAAAGTCCTCCTAGAAAGGGGTGGGGGGCAAAAACGAGAAAAAAAGAGCCTGGTTTTTTTGCAAAAACAGGGCCATTTTTCATTAAAAAAAGGGGGGGGGGCATGAATAGCCTTTAGGAAGCTTATAGTGTTGCGGGGGGGGGGGTTAAAATTGAGCAAAATCCAGGCCGTTTTTTGCTCATTTCTGCCCTTCCCAGCCCCCAGGAGCTCTCTAAAAGCTTCCTAGAGGCTATGCATGGCCATTTTGGTGAAAGGGGCGGAGTTTCGGGAGGCAAAAAAATGCTGTATTCAATGTATAAGACGCACCCAGATTTTCAGTCTCTTTTTTGAGGGGAAAAAGGTGCGTCTTATACTCCGGAAAATTACGTTGCCTCTTCGAAATCTTGGTGCGTCTTATACACTGGTGCGTCTTATAGCCCGAAAAATATGGTAGGTCTCTTCTTGTGACTGAAGCAGTGATTTGAATCAAATCTCTTTCTCCTTCCTTAGTTCTTCCAGAGCTCTTCCCTGTGGCTTGTTGGAGTCTTTAGATTTATTATATATATATATTTTTAGAAGACCGCAAAATATTCCGAAGCTCCAAAGGTTCCCAGCTTGGGTTATTTCATCGTTTTCAAGCCATCTCTTGGGAACCTGATTGCCTTTAATCTCCTTTTTCTTAAATCAAGCATGTTGCCGTAAAGGAGAGCTATGCGAGAATGTCCCTTTGCTTGCCTGTTGTGGCAGATGTAGCAATTCGGAGGGTTTCGAGGACTTTCTCCCGTGAAGTAGCATCAAGGGATCTGGAGAATTTCAGCGTTCCTTCTGTCAAGATCCTTCCTTTGATTGGCAGATGACACAGAGTTGAAACAATTGGCTTGTGGCAGCCTTTTAACTTCTGGGATTCCCTGGCAGGGATTGGCCTGCCTCGTTCATAGGAATATACTAGGGCAGCCTAGAAATGTATGAGATGTCGCCATGATATAAAAAAAAGATGTTGAGGCTCTGGAAAGTGCAGAGAAGAGCAACAAAGATGACTAAGTAACTGGAGGCTAAAACATATAAAGAACGGTTGCAGGAATTGGATATTGTCTAGTCCAGGGATCAGCAACCAGAGGCTCCGGAGCCGCATGTGGCTCTTTCATCCCTCTGCTGCGGCTCCCTGTTGCTGGTCGACCCCACAATGGATAGGGCTTTCGGTTAGGACAGGTAGAGGAAAAAGGAGTCCCCGCTAGGAGGAGACTCTATGGTGAGGGAACCAGACTTCCGGTCGGCCCCACAATTGATAGGGCTTTCGGTTAGGACAGGTAGAGGAAAAAGGAGGCCACGCTAGGAGGAGACTCTATGGTGAGGGAACCAGACTTCCGGTCGGCCCCACAATTGATAGGGCTTTCGGTTAGGACAGGTAGAGGAAAAAGGAGGCCACGCTAGGAGGAGACTCTATGGTGAGGGAACCAGACTTCCGGTCGGCCCCACAATTGATAGGGCTTTCGGTTAGGACAGGTAGAGGAAAAAGGAGGCCACGCTAGGAGGAGACTCTATGGTGAGGGAACCGGACTTCCAGTCGGCTCCACAATTGATACGGCTTTCAGTTAGGACAGGTAGAGGAAAAAGGAGGCCACTCTAGGAGGAGACTCTATGGTGGGGGAACTGGATTTCTGGTTGGCTCCAGAATTGAACGGTGGGCTTCCGGTTAGGACTTTTGTGGCTCTTTGAGTGTTTAAGGTTGCCGACCCCTGTGGTAGGGCTAAAGTAAAGTCTACTGCGGAGTAGGGGTGACATGATAAGGTAAAAAGGTAAAGATTCCCCTCGCACATATGTGCTAGTCGTTCCCGACTCTAGAGGGTGGTGCTCATCTCCGTTTCAAAGCCAAAGAGCCAGCGCTGTCCGAAGAAGTCTCCGTGGTCATGTGGCCAGCATGACAACGCCGAAGGCGCGCGGAACGCTTTTACCTTCCCACCAAAGGTGGCTCCTATTTTTCTACTTGCATTTTTACATGCTTTCGAACTACTACGTTGACAGAGCTGGGACAAGTAACGGGAGCTCACTCCATTACGCGGCGCTAGGGATTCGAACTGCCAAACGTTTCTGATCGACAAGCTCAGCATCCAAGCCACTGCATCCCTTAGTGACATGATAGCAGACATCCAGTATTTGAGGGGCTACCACAAAGAAGAGCTGTGTGGGTGTGTTTCAACCTATTCTCCAAAGCATCCGAAGGCAGGGCGAGAAACAATGAATGGAAATTAATCGAGGAGAGAAACAACCTAGAACTAAGGAGAAATTTCCTCACAATTGTGAACAATTCCCCAGTGGCTTGCCTTCAGAAGTTGTGGACATAAGAAGAGAAGGGACAGCTCTTTATCTGAAGTGGCAGAGGAGTTCCTGCTCGAGCAGGGGGTTGGACTAGAAGACCTCCAGGGTCCCTCCCAGTTCTGTCATTCTGCAAACTGGAATAACGGAAGGAACTGAAGATGCTTTAGCGCATAGATGCATCTGGACAGAATGGCTTTATTTCTGTCCTTATTATTATTTTTAAAAAAGAAAGTATTTAGGATGTGAAGTATTTAGGCAGAGCTCGAGGCCCAAAGGATGGAGAGTAAACGTTAGCATTGCCAGACAGGTTATTGTTTGTAAAGATTTGTTCTCCTGATTTCCAATTCTCGGCGGCCCTCCTTTATTCTCCCTTCCCGCTCCCAAGCATCTTAAGAGTTCACAGATGTATGTGATCCAACAGCTGGAGAGTTTTGTATGGCTCTGATGAAACGAAATCATGAAAGCCCTCGGATTGGCTCCGCTTGGCTCCTCTCCCGGAGGCAGCGAGCGGCTTTGTTCAGGCGGATCTGCGAATTCCACATAACGCCTGCAGGTGTGCCTGTCTGCGAATTCATCTTAACGTTTTCATCTACGCAGATTGTTGAATCCTCGGTTTAACAAAAAAAGCAACAACCACAAATAGCACAGCTGAAAACTCGTAGTATGCTAGCACTCTTCTTTAAGCTACTCCCCTCCCACACACACACACACACACACACACACACACACACACACACACTCACCCAAGTAGATTGAATCATTAATTGGGGGCTTAGCAGTATGGGGATACCTCCGGGGGGAGCAAGAGGTTTGAAACATAGACTTAAGGGACTGTAGGGAAGTGATACGGTAGGAAATCTTCAGCTTGGCAGAACAGAGAAAACCCCATGAATGGATGGAGAGAGACTGAGTTGTAACTGGAGGGAAGAAGCACCACGAGATAAGCCCCATATAAATGTGATAAATCCTCCTCCTCCTCCTCCTCCTCCTCCTCCTCCTCCTCCTCCTCCTCCTCCTCCTCCTCCTCCTCTTCGTCTTCGTCTTCGTCTTCTTTGTCTTCTATCATCATCATCATCTTTTATATCTCTCTCTATAAAAATGGCGATGTGTGTGTGTGTGTTCCAGCATAATTCTGGAACGCCTCGAGCAATTTCAACCCAACTTGGTGCACAGATGACTTACCCTCTGGAAACAAATACTGTGGCGGGGTAAGACACCCCTAACACCCCTCGTGGAGTGTGTTCTGTTAAAATACAGCCTGTTGTGCCTCAAAACGACTTCTACCGTACTTCCTTAAAATGGCTTCTACTGTACAGCGCTGTGGAGTTGCCATGGTAACGGCTTCACAGTCCTCCACAAGGGGGCTCCCTGTGGTAACGGGGAAAATCCAACATTAGGAATTACGTTTGGTCTGGACGTTTTTCCCCTTATAAATAAATACACGGACCACACAGCTAGTAAAACAATAAAATAAACAAGGTAGAAACTCTGGGAGCAAAATTGGAGATTTTTTTTTTCCCCACACACAGAAAATTGTGCCAGATGAAGGGTGTGTGGGGGAGGAAAGCTAGGGGAGAGTTGTCTTCTCATTGGGGATGCCCAATTTGGAGGAATCATAGATGGTGCCATCATCTAGACACGGAAAATGTAGCCGGCAAGCTGACCTATAACCTCGGAGAAGGGACACGACGTTTTGTTGCATTGCCTTGGTCCCTAAAAATAATCTTAATACTTGGCTTGTATTGGTGTGGGGGGGGGGAGGGGGGAGGGGGCTTGTCACATTTTATAGTATTGTCTGTGGAGATTCTCAGTCACGGTTGTCCCAAAGGTGCTTTTTTTTTTTTTTTCAAAAGGCAGCTGGACTTTTCTTTGTTTTTTGTTTTTTTGTTTTCCCTTGAGGAGGTTTCGCTTCTCGTTCCAAGAAGCTTCTTCCGTTCTCATCTCATCCAAGAACTTCCCTCAGAACCTGAAGAAGCCTCTTCGGAGGAGAAGCGAAACCTCTTCGAGGAAAAACAAAGCCCGGTTGGCCTTTTGAAAAACCACCTTTGGGACATTTTTTTTACAGCATTGTCCGCTGCAGTTTGTGTGTTGCGTTGATATTTCTCTCATGACTTAACGACCCAAGGCTGAGACACTCTCCCTTTCTCTCCCCTCCCAAAGATTGCGTGTATATTGAGAGCCGTCGGCCCAACACACCCTACTTCATCTGCAGCATCCAAGACTTCAAACTGGTAAGCAGCAATATTTCTCTCTTTCCGACTATAATACGTCTCTGGGCTGAGACACCCCTCGGCCGTGGATGCCCGCCGGCCTGCCCGCCAGGGGGTTTGTATGTGACCGTCTGTTTATGATGCTGGTTTGTCCTGCGGAGAGGTCAAACGGAAGGCTTCCTTGATGGATTACAAGCTGCTTTTTCCCAGAGCCGGAGCACTGCCTCAATGGAGTTATTATCTGAATTATCTGGCTAATTAGCCGTGGCTAATCATATCCTCCGTGAATTTCCCCTCCAGGTGACTTGCGTGGTTTGCCAGGCATGGACAAATGTGTATTTTTCTCAGTTGGTTTTGGCTGACTTTTTCTCTCCCCCCTTCGGATTCTCCACTTTTAAGAAGAGACTGTCAGAAATGGTTTAGGGTCTCCTGCTTGGGCAGGGGGGGATGGGGGTTGGACTAGATGACCTACAAGGTCCCTTCCAACTCTGTTATTCTGTTTTTCGCCCAGAGCTTGCCTCTGCACTGTAGTGCATGCTTTCACAGAATCTGAAAAAACAGTGTTTCTCTTTTTATATATATATATATATAAAGAGTGTTATTATTTTTCAATTAACAAAAATAAACATTCCATCTTTCCTTATGCAGTGTGTCGTCTGGGTACACACATCTCTTTGCAACAATACATTCATATTAACATTATTTCCTTAGGCTTATAACATATCAAACATTTCAACATGATAAAACTCCCCGCTTTTCTTCTTAATATCTTCTAGTAATACCACCATATTAACATTAATAATAATAATAATAATAATAATAATAATAATAATAATAATAATAATAATAATAATAATAATAATAATTTAAGCTGGAATAGGTGGGTTTTAAGTTTCTGACGGAAGGAAATTAAATATCATTATTCTCATCATACACATGCTAACAATTTCCATCTTATTTATATCTCTATCTCTGTTATATCTCTAACCGTGTTTCTCAACCTCTGTCGCTTTAAGAGGGGTGGACTTCAACTCCCAGAATTCCCCAGCCAGCCGTGGCTGGCTGGGGAATTCTGGGAGTTGAAGTCCACCCCTCTTAAAGCGACAGGTTGAAAAATAACACCTCTCTCAGTGACTTTTGAAAAGAGGCTCACTCTTTCTGTCTTATAGGGAATGGCTTCCTTAAAATAAACCCAATTTTCAGAGCAGCGATCTCTTTGTCTTGGCCAACTTCGACCGTCTTTTAGGAGCCCAAATAACAACAACCCCCAAATTGCTTTTAGGAGGCTCTTGGGAAGAGCTGACCCAGGCCCCAAGGCTCAAAAGCACTCACTCCTTCCTAATGGATTTCAAGACCATTCTTTTCCTCAGTACACAACCACACTTTGAAGTGAAGAACACGTAAACTTTTCAGTCTGGAATTTGGAACGGGGCTTTTACGAGCTGGCTCCTAAAATGACCAATTGGGTCACATATCATGCCTTTATCAGAACAGGGAAGGTTTTTTTCCCTGCTTCAGATTGGTCTGTGGCATCCTCACTCTTCTATTCCTCTCCCTCTCCACCAAGGTTATGGGTAGGGGGGTTAAACCCTTGGGTGGTTTGTCGCGATGCCCAAAGAGCCTTTTGTAAAAAATAAAAAGAGAGAGTCCGGCCTAGATACATCCTATTATTGAGTTCCCCCAGGGCTGCCTAGGAAGCAGAATCTGGCTAAGTGAATCATGGTTTGCATCAGAAATTGTGGGTGATTCATTACTGGAGGTTTTAAGAAGAGATTGGGCGGATATCTGCCCTGAAACGGTATAAAGGGTCTTCCACATGACCAGGAGGGTTGGACTAGAAGACCTCCAAGGTGCCTTCCAGTGCTGTCATTCTGTAATTCTGCTTTTCGGGTTAAAAACAAACTGTTTTACAAACAAAAATGTAAAAGAACTCACGTCTCTGTGTAACTCATCATCTGTTTGTTCCAAAATAGTTCCAAAGCATTCCTGCTTTCCCTTCCTTCCTGCCTTCCTTCCTTCCTTCCTTCCTTCCTTCCTTCCTTCCTTCCTTCCTTCCTTCTTTCCTTCCCTATCTCCCTCCTTTCTTTCTTTCTTTCTTTCTTTCTTTCTTTCTTTCTTTCTTTCTTTCTTTCCCTCTCTCTTTCTCTCTCTCGCCCTCTCTCCCTCTCCCAGCTCGTTCTTCTTTTCCTTCTGTTGAAAATGGTTTATAACTGCAGTCTGGGACAATGTCTATTCTTTCCCTGTTTATTTTGACAGCCTCTTTCAATATTTATATGCCTGCTATTTTTCCACCACCACCACCCCCACGTCCCCCAAAAGGTCTCACTTACATTACAGTTTCTCTCCTTCGCAGGTAATTTTTCACATCTTTTAAGAAATGCTGGAGTCAATCCCACTTCTGGGCTTTGGTTCTTTATTTTTTGCGCAAGGAGAAGGATCTTACTTATTTATCTCTTTCTCCTTTCTTCCACACCTCTCTTAACACATTCAGTCGTATCATGGCCCCAGCTGCACTTTAAAAAATATCATTAAAATATTATTTTAAAAAAAGCAAACCTGTCCACGTTTTTAGGCTGCTGGCTTTGAGTCACACTTTCAGCCCCATTTTTGCCACCTGAGCAGGTGAGGAGAAAATCGCTCCTACGAAAAGCGTGAATTACGTTCCAGAAGCTGCCTGCTTGGAGCCAAAATGCCCACTGTGCAGTCATAGTTGCTCAGGGTATTAGCGGTAACACAAACCCCCAAAAATCTGTTCTGCGCTTTGCTCGGATGCATCGCATTGTCTGCCCAACAGCGTGGGAAGCCAAGCACCCCATGTGTTTTGCTACTCTTAGGTGTATATTTATTTTGAGCCGAGGTGGCGCAGTGGTCACAGTGCATTACTGCAGGCTGCTTCTGCTGCCTGCTGCCTGCCTGCCTGCAATTTGGCACGAGACTTGCAGTTGACTCAGCCTTCCGTCCTTCCGAGGTGGGTAAAATGAGGGCCCGGATGGTTGAGGCAATCGATTGACCGCTGACTCCTGGACCACAAGATCTCCTCCTTGCTAGTAACACGGGGGCTATGCCTAAGAGCAGCGGTCACCAACTGGGGATCCGCGAGAAAATTTTGGTGGTCCGCAGAAAAATGATTTGCATTTTTAATATTGCGCTAAATCAGGGGTCCTCAAACTACGGCCCCTGGGACGGATATGTGCAATGGATGCTTGTGTTGCTGCAGAGAGTCTCCCCCTTTGGGGTCTTTTTATGTGGGTCGGAGGGGGGCAGAAATTCCGACTTGGGGTCTGCTTCAGCCTCCTGGTGGGGGGCTTTGGGCGAAGGCTGGAGGGAAGAGACGCTGGTGGGGAAGAGCCGGAGGGCCTCGTTCCAGTGGGACTGCATCGCGGCCTGGAACTGGCTGACCATCTCAGCCCGCTGAGCTTCCAGGCACCGGCAACCTGGCCTTGCACTCCCGCAGGTTTTCTCTCTGCTTGGAAAGCCTATGCTCCTAGTCCTCAGTGAGGTGCTTATGCTGAGCCTCCTTCTCGGCCAGATCCAATCTGAACTGAGCTGTTTTGCCAACTCTTTCTCCTGGGGGCTGCTTAGCTCCAACAACTGCTTCCTGTTAGGACCCTAAGGAGCCCGGGTGGGCAGGCGAGGAGGGGCTGGGAGGGGAGGAGGCGAGTAGATGTGAGTGACATCGAGTTGGCCACGCCCACCCAGTTACATGACCGCCAAACCACGCCCACCCAGTCGGTCATTAAGCAGATCGTAATTTAAAATTATGAATTTAGTGACCCCTGAGGTCCGAATGGTTGGGGACCCCTGCTCTTAGAAAGTTATCCCAGACCCATTTCTATCTTTGGGGTGGATTTATGCTTGGGGCTGGCTACAGAAGCCCCCCCCCCGCCCCCCAAGAGGTAAATCTCCCTCTGGAAATGGCTGTTCTGCAGTTTCATTTTCTTTCTCGATGGGACCACAAGAAAAAAAAATTAGTCCGTCCCCCTCCCATCGCAAGCCCTGCTGCTCATTTTGATTTTCCTCTATTAATGGTACCCAAAGTGCAGCTTCGGTTCCTGGGCGAAGGGAAAACTCTTTGTGATGGGCACAAGATGCTCTTGTTTGAGCCGGGATCCGTTTACACACACTCACACACACACACACACACACACACACACACACACTTCTGTATCCCCCCACGCTCAGGTTTTTGAGATGCGGGTGAGGAGGAACGCTGAACAATGGGGCTCAGACACCCCACTCACGGGGACTGAATTTCAGTGGGGATTCTCCTGGCACGAGTGGCGATTGTCGCCTGGGGATTTATGTGTGGTGTGTGTGAAGGCTTGTTGTGTGTGTGTGTGTGTGCGCACGCGCACAGACCCCCCCCCTTTTCCGACTCTTTCACACTCAGTCCAATTGAAGAAAGACCAGGCGCTTTCTCTTCGCCCTCGTTAGATTTCGTTAATGAAGGAAGCCTTTTAATCCTCCCCACCCCTCTGTGAATGCCCCACTTGTGCGGGGATGCTTAGAAGTGCAGTCCAGCTGCATCAAGGCCTAATAGGGACTTTTAACCACACCAGCAACGGCATTTAAGACTTAGATACCGCTTCACAGGGCTTTTACAGCCCCCTCTAAGCGGTTGACAGAGTCAGCCTTTTGCCCCCAACAATCTGGGCCCTCGTTTTATACACCACGGAAGGACGGAAGGCTGAGTCAACCTTGAGCCTGCTGGGATTTGAACTGCTGGAAATGTGCAGTTAGCCTGCAATACTGCATTCTAACAGGAAGGAAGGAAGGAAGGAAGGAAGGAAGGAAGGAAGGAAGGAAGGAAGGAAGGAAGGAAGGAAGGAAGGAAGGAAGGAAGGAAGATAGCAATAGGATGCATATCACTTCACAGTGCTTTTACTGGCCTCTCTAAGCGGTTTACAGAGTCAGCCTCTTTCCCCCAGCAATCTGGGTCCTCGTTTTACCCACCTCGGAAGGACGGAAGGCTGAGTCTACCTTGAGCTGGTCAGCATCGAACTGCTGGCAGTGGGCAGAGTTAGCGTGCAATACTGCATTCTAACCACTGGGAGGGAAGGGGGGAAGATAGATAGATAGCAATAGCCCTTAGACTTATATACTGCTTTATAGAGCTTTATATCCCCCTCTAAGTGGTTTACAGAGTCAGCCCTATTGTCCCCAACAATCTGGGCCCTCATTTTACCCCCCTCAGAATGATGGAAGAAGGCTGAGTCGACCTTGAGCCTGGTGAGATTCGAACTGCTGGCAGTGGGCAGTTAGCCTGCAATACTGCATTCTAACAGGAAGGAAGGAAGGAAGGAAGGAAGGAAGGAAGGAAGGAAGGAAGGAAGGAAGGAAGATAGCAATAAGATATATATCACTTCATAGTCCTTTTACAGCCCCCTCTAAGCCGTTTACAGAGTCAGCCTTTTGCCCCCAACAATCTGGGTCCTCGCTTTATTCACCACGGAAGGCTGAGTCAACCTGGAGCCTGGTGAGGTTCGAAGTGCCACATTGCAGGCAGCCGGCAGGCAGCAGAAGGAGCCTGCAGTACTGCCCTCTCACCACTGCGCCACCACGGCTCAACTTCAGTGCTTCCAGAGCCAAAATAGCCATCTGAGCCCTGAGGGTGGGAGAGGCATCCTGCAGATCCGTTGCTGCCAGTAGTGCGAACCAGTAGTGGCGGCGGTGGGAGGCTCCTCCCACCCACCCGGATGCAGAAGCGTTGCGCCGTGCATGAGCAAACTGGTAGTAAACCAGTTAGCAACCCACCCCTGCCGACGGTTGCGATAGGTCTCCGTGCTTGTGGAATTTTCCATTGGAAGTGGCATTGTAACGGCAAGAGCTGGGAACGTCGCCTTACGTTTCCTCCGGCGAATAATTCTGCCAATATTAGCTTCCTAGCAAGCCGGTCTGGTCCAAAAGCCAGCATTGGGGACCGGTGTCTCCCCCCCGCCCCCCTCGCCCCCCTCTGCGCTGTTCCTTAAAGCCGATGCACCCATTGGCCTTTTTCTCCCTTCTGCCTTGTTAGCGGCTTGACTTTTGGAGTGTCTGGGCCTCCATGGGGATGGTTCCTTGGAATATTCGCTTTGAAAGCAGCTCCCTGCGTCGCCATCTGTTTCCTTTTAACTTAATCCCCGGAGCAAACGGAAGGCGGATTCGATTGGTGGGCCAGGGGAAACCCAATTACAAGGGCTCAGAGCTGAGAGAGGCAGAATCTGCCCTACTTCCCTCCAAGAACCTAAAGCCGCGGAAAAGGTGGGGGGGGGAGGGAAAGTGTTGGAGAAAAGCCCTCCCAGGATGGAGGAGGAATCAAATGGGGAATTAGCCTGGACTCATTACATAAACCAGGGGTCTCCAACCTTTTTGGACCTCGGGGACCACTAAATTCATAATTTTAAATCCCGCAGACTAACTAATACGATCTGCCTAATGACTGGCTGGATGGGCGTGGCTAGGTGGTCATGTGACTGGGTGGGAGCGGCCAACTCGATGTCACTTACATCGTGGGCCGCCTTGCCAGTCTCTCCTTGCCCCTCCTCACCTGCCCGCCTGGGCTCCTTAGGGCCCTAACAGGAAGCAGTTGCTGGAGCTAAGCAGCCCCCAGGAGAAAAGAGTTGGCAAAACAGCTCAGTTCAAATTGGATCTGGCCGAGAAGGAGGCTCAGCAGAAGCACCTCCCTGAGGACTAGGAGCATAGGCTTTCCAAGCAGAGGGAAGACCTGCGGGAGTGCAAGGCCAGGTGCCAACGCCTGGAAGCTCAGCGGGCTGAGATGGTCAGCCAGTTCCAGGCCGTGATGCAGTCCCACTGGAACGAGGCCCTCCGGCTCTTCTCCACCAGCGGCTCTTCCCTCCAGCCTTCGCCCAAAGCCCCCCACCAGGAGGCTGAAGCAGACCCCAAGTCGGAATTTCTGCCCCCCTTCGACCCCCACCAAAAGACCCCAAAGGGGGAGACTCTTTGCCAGCCTTGGAAGATTCCTGCGAAAGAGGCACGAAGCAATGAAGTAGCTAGCTTGAACTCTGCCCATGGGAGGTCTGGCCATTCGACATTGGTTTGGTTGGGTTTCAGGATATCAGATGGACTTGGGACTGCTCTTTGCCCAAATAGGTGCAAACCCCAGCCTGACATGCGCGTGCCGTACACGCACACATACACACACACCATGTTTCACCTGCCTCCCTGCTATCTTTGATCTTTGGGCTCTTCCATTTATCCGAGTTTATCCATTCCAGGTGTGCTTTTTTGCCCCTTAGACTCAGGTGTGAAATTCTCCAGGGCTTCGGTCGGTGGGGTGTGAAATGAACGGCCAGGCAGGCTCACGTCCCCAGGGAGGAGGAGAGGGGGACAGAAGTGCCCCTCTTTGGCCAACAAGCTTTGAAGTCCTGGCATTGCCCGTGGAGGGTCTAAACCTCCCCACTGGCGAGAGTCTGCGTGCCTCTTTTGCAAAATTAGGCCTCTGGCAGTTTTTGCGGACTGCTTTCGAGGCCCGTTGATCCATCTCGTGCACCAGGGTCACCCGGTGCCCCCCATCCTTTCTTCTGGGTGCTTGGTGCTTTCATGAGCCTGGTGTGTTAATAGGGCATCATACAACCCTCAGTGTCCACATGGGTGGGTGTCCCTCCCCCCTCTCTCCATTTCTCCCTTCTTTCCTTCCTGCAAGCTGTTTGGCAGACCTGGATTAAATGTAGATGGAATGATAATCAGATTACCTGGAGATCAAGCTTAGCTCGCTAGATTCCTCTCCTTTCTTCCTTCCCTCCCCCCTCTCTTCCCTTCCTCCTTCCTTCCTTCTTCCCACCCTTGTCTCTCTCCTTCCTTCCTTCCTTATTTCTCTTTCTCTTTCCTCCCTCACCTCTCTTCTTCCTTCCTTCTTTCCCTTTCTCCTTCCTACCTCCTTCCTTCCTTGTCTCTCTTCTTCCTTCCTCCTTTCCTCCCTCCCACCCTTGTCTCTCTCCTTCCTTCCTTCTTTCCCTTTCTCCTTCCTTCGTCCCCCTCCCTTGTCTCTCTCCTTCCTTCCTTCTTTCCCTTTCTCTTTCCTCCCTCCCTCCCTTGCCTCTCTCCTTCCTTCCTTCTTTCCCTTTCTCCTTCCTACCTCCTTCCTTCCTTGTCTCTCTTCTTCCTTCCTCCTTTCCTCCCTCCCACCCTTGTCTCTCTCCTTCCTTCCTTCCTTCCTTCCTTCCTTCCTTCCTTCCTTCCTTCCTTCCTTCCCTTTCTCCTCCCTCCCTTGTACCTCTTCTTCCTTCTTTCCCTCTCTCCTCCCTCCCTCCCTCCCTTTCTTTCTTTCTCTCCTCCCCTCTCCTCCCCCTTGCAATTCACTTAACAAATGTGTCAGGAAAAGTCGTAAAACGGGGGAAAACCCGCCCAACAAATGTCTCACTTAGCAGCATAAAAAATGGGGCTCAATTGTCATCGTAAGTTGAGGATCACCCTGTAGCTAGTTTGAACTCTACCCATGGGAAGAGGGGAGGGGGTCTAGCCATTTGATGGAGGGTGGCTCCCGGATGTGAGATCGGCCCTTTTGATGGTTTGTTGGCAAATGAGAATTGATAGCTGGGATTGTTTTTTTTTTGAATAGCTTGATATTTTAATTTAAACACACATGCACACACACACACGGAGAGGGGATAGCATCAAAAGGGACAGGCAGCATCTAACAAAGAATCGGAGGTGTCAGTTTTAAGACTGGCCTGGCAGGAGCCCCCCCTGGTGATTAAATTCCCCGATGCCCGTCGTCTCGGGCGCTGTAAGGCTGGAGATAACATTCTCTCCCCGCGCTGGAAACAAGAATCAATACCAACTCCTTGACAGGGACTAAATTATTAAATAGAGCTTTTCTTCCCCCTGTTTCATTATCTGGCATTTACCCCCTGTTTGGGGGGGGGCTTGTCAGTAGGGCTGTGGGTGCGGAGAGAGAGGAAGAAAAAGGGGGGATACGTTGAACCAGGCTGCTTCTATTCAAACCTGTCCTCGCTTGCATTGCGCACCCCTTTGGGAGGACACACACACACACACACACACACACACACACAGAGTCTTTTTTCAGATCACCGGAATGGCTGTTAGCCTTCCCCCCCCTCCTTTCCCCCTCCTTTTAAAAAAATGAAGATTATGGCATGAGAGGCATTATTTTTTTTCTTCCCCCCTTTTGGCCATCTACTCTGGCTGATTTAGAGATGCCAATCTCTGCCGCCCTTTGGGCATGGCTGACAAAGCTGTTAAGTCTGCATCTCTCCTGCCCTTCCTCCCCCCTCCATCCGTCACCAACCTCCAGCCGCAAGGATGAGGTTTACATCTGAATGCAGGAAGTGCGTTGACCCTCCCACCTGGGACCGTGAGCAAGCCCCGGGAAAAACGGGGAAGGGGGGGAGGCTTTCCCTGGTGTTTGGAAAGGGATCACGGCTGTTCGGTTCATCTTTTGGGGTTGGGCCACATGCCACAGGGGATCTAATCCAGATTGGGGTGGGGTGGGGAGCTTGGTGTTGTGCACTGACTCTCTCCATCCCCCTTCCTGCCTGTATGTTCTGCGCAGGTCTCAGCCATACCTGTAATTCTCCTCTCTAAATACAGGTTGTCCTCAACTTACTCTTGTAGCCTGCTGGTAGCAGATTCGGACAGTGAGGAGGTTGGGGAGGAATCTGGGCCAGTCCTGGAGTCTGGGGAAGGCTCTGATGAGGGCTCTGTGTCGGAGGCAGAGATGGGGCCAGGGCCGTCTGACAGTTATCAGCTGCCTTCGGAGTCAGACATCAGTGAGGCAGAAGAACAGCTGGAGCCTGTTCCCAGTGTGAGTTGCCAGAGGAAGGGAACAGCTAAAGAACAGGGGTTGACTTGGGAGTAAGACCACAGGTGGACAGTGAATGGCCCCTCCCAGAGGGAATAAAAGAGGAGCGAAAGGGGAGTGGAGTTTGCAGGAGACACTTAGTTCGCTTAATTGGTTCATGACTCTCCGAGGCTCCTTGCCAAGTTCTGCAGATATTGGCCTGGCAGCTTTCCAAGCCAGAGAAGGTCTGTGACCGTAAATCCTCCCTTGAAAGTCTTTGCTGGATATGAAGGAGCAGAATTCACAGTTCATAACAGAGGTTTTTGTCGGGACAAGAAGTCTGCTTCATGCTCTTGGGAAGCCTCGTTCAGAACACTTACAACTGCAGTTGTGCCCAAAAGTGTACATTGCTAAGTGAGAAATTTGCTCCTTCTTGTGACTTTTCTCGCTTCCTCAGTTAAGTGAATCTCTGGCAGCAGACAAGTCAGTCAACCTGGTTGTGTTAAGTGAACTTGGCTTCCGCGTCGACTTAGCTTTTCAGAGGGTCGCAAAAGGGGATCGCATCTCTCTCTCTCTACTCTTTTTCTGTCTCTCTTTCCTCTCTCCTCTCTTTCTCCTCTCTTATCTCTCTCCTCTCTCTGTCTTTCTCTCTTCTCCCTCTCTTCTCTTTTTCTCTCTTCTCTCTCCCCCCCTCCCCCACTTCTCTCTCGGCTGCCAGGCGTCCGAATGTAAATCGGGGATGCAGCAATGGTCCTAAGTGTGAAAAATGGTCATAAGAAGATCTGATCTAGAGATCTGCAGGGGGTTGGGCTAGATGACCTACAAGGTCCCTTCCAACTCTTGTCATTCTAAGTCAGCCGCTTCCCCCCCCTCCCCTCCCCTTCTCCAGCCACAGTTGTGTGGATGAGGCGTTATCCTTGTCAGGTTGCATCTGAGTGAGTCTTTTTGTGGTGCAGCACATACACCAATGTTTATAATTATATTTTAGAAGCCCTCCCCCCCCACTTCCAGATAATTTTCTGTTGTGTCCATAGAGCCGTGATGGCAAATCTATGGCACGCGTGCCAGAGGTGGCATGCAGAGCCCTCTCTGTGGGTACACGCAGCGTCACCAGCTTGCTCTTCTGGTTTCCGGTGTGCATGTCTTTGCAGGCATCAAAGTGCCAGAAAATGGTCTGAAAACGGTCCAAAAAATGCCGAAAACCCAGGCCATTTTTGGGCTGATTTTAAGCCTTTTGGGGGGGCTTTTTTGGGTTGTTTTCAGGCTATTTTTTGGCCAGGAAAAGAGCCTGAAAAATGGCCAAAAAACCTGGCATGTGCCCGCCATCCAGCTGACCTTAATATTTTCCTCTTTCCTTCTTTCAACCTCTGAAGCCTTCAAGAGCAGCCTCCGCAACCCCCCCAGGCTGGGCTTGTGGTCCAGGGAGTTCCTTTGTGCCCACGGCCTCCTAGGCCAGGCCAGTATCCTTCACTCCCGTTTCGGAAATGTCGGCCCATCTCCCGTTTCCCAGGCTGAGCCCTTTTTTCTGGCTCCTGGCGACCCCAGGCTGAACGATTTCACACTCCGAGATGCAAGTTTCCCCAACCAGCCTGCGGTGAAATTCTATTATAAATCTTTCATCAGGATGGCCTCAGCTGTCAGGGCTTTGCTCATTTTCTTCCTCTCCTTCCCTCCCTCCCTCCCTCTCTTTCTCTCTGCATTTGGCTGCCTAACCTACTCCTCCGTGTAATTCCGCCTCCTGTAGGATGCTCACCTCTGATTAGCAAGGCGTGACCCTTCCGTACGCTGCTGTTTTCCCATGCAGGCAAGCAGCGGTTGGTTCCCAGCCCTGGCGTTGAAGGGAGGAGAGAGGAAATGAGGCACGGAAGCGGATGGACACTCCCCCCCCCCCCGTGCCAGGAAAAGAGGAAAAAAATAGCCATCCCAAAAAGCCATTCTCGTTTATAGCTCTTGATCTGTGATCTTGGGAATCCTGCTAAGAAATATATTGGGATATTGGATGCCATGCCTGGCCCAGGTGCCTGAAACGGAGAGGAGAGAGAGAATAGGAGAGAAGAGAAGAGAAAAGAGAGGATAGAGGAGAGGAGAGAAAAGAGAGAATAGGATAGAAGAGGAGAGGAGAGGAGAAAAGAGAGGAGAGAGGAGAGAATAGAAGAGAGGAGAGGAGAGAAGAGAAAAGAAAAGAGACAATGGGATAGAAAAGAAGAGAGGATAGGATAGGCGAGAGGAGAGAAGAGAAGAATGGATAGGAGAAAAGAGGAGAAAAGAGAGAATAGGATAGGATAGAAGAGGAGAGAGGAGAGGATAGAAGAGAGGAGAGGAGAGAGGAGAGAAAATAGGAGAGGGGAGAAAAGAGAGAATAGGATAGGATAGAGGAGAGGAGAGAAGATAAAAAGAGAATAGTATAGGATAGAGGAGAGGAGAGAGGAGAAGATAGAGGAGAGAAAATAGAGGAGAGAAAAGAGAGAATAGGATAGAGGAGAGGAGAGAAGATAAAAAGAGAATAGTATAGGATAGAGGAGAGGAGAGAGGAGAAGATAGAGGAGAGGAGAGGAGAGAAAATAGAGGGGAGAAAAGAGAGAATAGGATAGGATAGAGGAGAGGAGAGAAGATAAAAAGAGAATAGTATAGGATAGAGGAGAGGAGAGAGGAGAAGATAGAGGAGAGGAGAGGAGAGAAAATAGAGGAGAGAAAAGAGAGAATAGGATAGGATAGAGGAGAGGAGAGAAGATAAAAAGAGAATAGTATAGGATAGAGGAGAGGAGAGACGAGAAGATAGAGGAGAGGAGAGGAGAGGAGAGGAGAGAAAATAGAGGAGAGAAAAGAGAGAATAGGATAGGATAGAGGAGAGGAGAGAAGATAAAAAGAGAATAGTATAGGATAGAGGAGAGGAGAGAGGAGAAGATAGAGGAGAGGAGAGGAGAGGAGAGAAAATAGAGGAGAGAAAAGAGAGAATAGGATAGGATAGAGGAGAAGAGAGAAGATAAAAAGAGAGAATGGGAGAGGAGAGAAAAGAAGAGAGGAGAGAAGAGAGGAGAGGAGAGAGAATAGGAGAGAACAGAACAGAAAATAGGATAGAAGAGAAGAGAAAAGAGAGAATAGGATAGGATAGAAAAGAAGAGATAATAGGATAAGGGAGAGGAGAGGAGAGAAAAGAAAATATTTAAATCAAATCCACCCTGTTCTATCACCATCCTTCTTCTGGACCTCTTTCTGATCACAGCTGAAAGTGGTTGCCCGTAGCCTGCCCTTGTTTGAGCTCTTGAAAGATTGTGGCACTCCCACCCACACGCACCCCTTCTCCTCCCTTCAGAAATACCCCCCCGAGCAGGGTACACGCCTCATGTTTACATAGGCAGGCATGTTGCAGGCACCCGGCGCCCAACAACTCACCAGGTGGTTGCCAAACTGTTTAGCAGTTCTTGTTTTTCTAAGATCTTTTAAGTGCAGCTATGTGGCAGCAAGCCTTCGAAAGCAAAGGGAGGCTTAAGAATAGCTTTTGGGGAAGGGGGGGGGGGGCTTCCCCGGAAAGATGCCTCTGCCAGCTTTGTGGGTGCTTGCTTAATCTTTGGGGTGACAAAGGGGGCCAAACCAGCAAAAGAGAGCTAGTCACACAAGAAACTGGCTGCTAGGTGGATTTCTTGAATTCACAGACATTGGAGAACGAGTGGGTGTCGGGCGGACAGAAGCGGTTTCCACAGTCCCCATCATCCTCAGCCGTTGGCCAAATTGATCCTCAGATCCGATGCTGAGCTGGGATACGTGCAAGATTCCCGAGACCGTGGGAATCCCCCATTCCTGTGCATTGAGTGGCCCAATGGCCTCCGGTGCAAAGATGCAGCCGGAATAGGGCGCGTTTGGCTGGGATTTTCCTCAAAACGGGAATTCTGGACTTCTCAATCCAGGTTTCACTTACACTGATGAAGAAGCTGCATCTCGGAAGGAACCCGTGCAAGACCGGAGGAGGGACTCTGCCCGAGATGCAGGGGGCAGCTTTTTCCTTCCATTGGTGCAATGCAACTTGGCGTGGTGGCCTAGAGGTGGAGCTCTCCCCTCACAATCAGGAGGCTGTGAGTGGCGATCCCAAGTGGAGGCACAACGGGAATATATCTGCCAAATATAACTCCGCATTGGTGACATGAAAGGCATCCGGCCAGTAAACCCTTAGTTCCATTCGGTTGCTCAAGCTCTGCCCCGATACAAAGGATTATGGGGCGATTAAAAGAAGATGAATGCAATGCAACCTGGATGAAGAAGTCCAGAATTCCAGTTTCCTGGAAGCGGGAAATGAGGAAACGGCTGTCTCACCAGGAGCAGCTGCTAGTAAAGATTAAAATGGAAATGATAGACGAAGCCATTCGGCGGAGGAAAAATTGGCACGCCGCCCACCTTCCAATCCCAAAAAGGAAACAGGAGCGTGGATCAGGCCAGCTTAACTTTGCCTGGATTTTTCTGCACCCACAAAAGGGTTTGTCCCCCGATCGATGCCGGGCGGGAGCGTATGCATGTCCAGGGGTGGGGCTTTGCGACCTCTGTAAACCCCCCTCTCACCAAGTGCTTAGATGATATTACTCAGCGTTGATCTGGTTAGTAAGTCCTGCTTTCCTATTTTCCACTCCCCTGCTTTTCCCTGTTAAGCTTTTTAAATTACCATATTTTTCAGAGTATAAGACGCTCCAAATATAAGACACACCTAGTTTTTGGGGAGGAAAACAAAGAGGGAAAAATCTGCCTCTGCCTCCCAGAAATTTGCCTCCTTGCAGCAAACAGCAAACAGAAGATATACACTGTTTGTGGTGTTACATTTCAGACTATACTTGTACAGCTGCTGTTAAAATTGATGTGCTTTCCGGAAGTATACGTTCTTCTCTGCTATTTAAAAGAAGATACAATCGCACTCGGCCTCTTCAGATCAAGCATTTATTTTAAAAAGCTTCTTCATTTTGTTCAGCTGTCTAGAACAATAATAAAGCAATCTTTAAAGAATAAGTCTAATCATTTGAACATTCTATAGGCATTTATAGTTATTGACTTACCTCCTTTCAGCAAACAGCGTGTTTCAGTTTAGCCTGATGAGAAGAAGAAAAAATCTGCCTTCCAGCAATTTGCCTCCTTGCAGCAAACAGCAAGTTTCGTTTTCAATTTCAATTTCAGCAGCTGTTTCAGGCTGCAGGGATTGCTATAGCCTATTGCTGCCTCCCGCAAGCCCCATTTTCCCCATTTGCTTCAAGGAGGTAAATTACTGGGAGGCAAGAGGCCAAAGGGTGGGGGCTGGTGGGTGGGGGTGGGGGCTACATTCAGTGTATAAGACGCACCCAAATTTTCACCCTCTTTTTTTGGGGGTGAGAGGTGCGTCTTATACACCAAAAAATACCGTAAACGGGCCCAAAAGACGCTATCCCGACAAGGGAGCTGCGATTTTGCAAGACCAGGGACTTCCGATATCAACCCCCGAGCAGGTTGCACACAAATTAAATGTCTCAGCATTTTTTGTTTTTTTATTTTGCCTTTGTATCACCTGTCGGGGGAATTTAATACGGCCCATTCTTCGGCGCATCTGGTGGAAACAGCCCAGGTATTGCTTTGCTGCTGTTCTTTTTTAAAAAATGGGGTGTTGTGTCTTTAAAAAAAACATTACCGGGTTAAACTGGAAAGGGGAATGCGAGGAGGTACCAACAACTGGTTATAGAATAACAGAGTTGGAAGGGACCTTGGAGGTCTTCTAGCCCAACCCCCTGCTTAGGCAGGAAACCCTATTAAGAGTCACGGTGGCGCAGTGGTTAGAGGGCCATATTACAGCCTACTGACGGCTGGCTTCCTGCAGTTTGGAAGTTCGAATCTCACCAGGCTGAAGGTTGACTCAGCCTTCCATCCTTCCAAGGTGGGTAAAACGAGGACCCAGATTGTTGGGGGCAAAAGGCTGACTCTGAACCGCTTAGAGAGGGCCATAAAGGCGCTGTGAAGCGGTATATAAGTCTCGGTGCTATTGCTATACCATTTCAGACAAATGGTTGTCCAATTTATTCTTTAAAACTTCCAGTGTTGGAGCATCTGTGCCGCAAACAGGGACCTGGACAGGCTGAGCAAGAGGAGATTCAGGCGCATTGACTTCTAATTCTTTTAGGCACAGTGGAATTAAGCAATAGCATACAGCCTCACCACTTTTGATATTGATGTAATAGTGTATGTTAGCCATTTCTATCACAACAAAGCTATCTGCTCGGCAAAACCCAAAGATTTACCGTTTTTTCCCCCCCTACCTCGAGCACAAAGTCCAGAAGTGGTTTCCAAGGGGAAGCAAAGTTAGGCCTGTAATTCTTGATTACGGCAGTCGATTTAGCCATCTCTCTCTCTCTCTCCTTTTCTCTCTCTCTCTTTCTCTCTCCCTCCCTCCCTCCCTCATTCATTCTCTCTCTTTCCCTCCCTCCCTTCCCCCTCTCACATTCTCTCTCTCTCTCCTCTCTCCCTCTCTCTCATTCTTTCTCTCTCATTTCCCTCTCTCTCATTCTCTGTCTGTCTCTCTCTCTCAATACAATACAATAGCAGAGTTGGAAGGGACCTTGGAGGTCTTCTAGTCCAACCCCCTGCCTAGGCAGGAAACCCTATACCGTTGCAGACAAATGGCTATCCAACATCTTCTTAAAGACTTCCAGTGTTGGGGCATTCACAACTTCTGGAGGCAATTTCTGTTCCATTAATTGTTCTCACTGTCAGGAAATTTCTCTTCAGTTCTAAGTTGCTTCTCTCCTTGATTAGTTTCCACCCATTGCTTCTTGTTCTACCCTCAGGTGCCTTGGAGAATAGTTTGACTCCCTCTTCTTTGTGGCAACCCCTGAGATATTGGAAGACTGCTATCATGTCTCCCGTAGTCCTTCTTTCTATTAAACTACCCAGTCCCCCCCCCTTCTCAAACACATACAGACCTACCTTCCTGTCCCTGGATTCATGACCCATCAGCTCAATTTACTTCATTGACCCATTCTTTCTAGCAGAATATGGGTTCTTCCCCTCCCTCCCCCCTCCCTGTTGCTATATGAGGGTATTTTTCTCATTTCTACCACCTTTTGATAAAGCAAAAACAAAAACCAATGTCAGCCATAGAGCATTGCAAGCAGTTTGTACAAAGTAAAAAAAAAAAACTTGATTATTATTTTTTCCTCTGACACAATGCTGCCACTGGCTGGATTTTTTATAGCATTACATGTGCGTCCCTCCCCACCTCCAAAAAGAGAGAGAGAGATCTTAGCAATATAATGGGGGATGGATGAAGGAAGGACAGAGAAATGAGTGGATTCAACTTGGATTTTGGAGAGAGGAGTGGAATTAGCCCCCCACATTACTTATGGTAAATAAATCGCTAGGCTTCTAAAGCCAGGGGTCTCCAACTTTGGCAACTTTAAGACTTGTGGACTTCAACTCCCAGAATTCCTCAGCCAGCAAAACCTGTGGACTTCAACTCCCAGAATTCCTCAGCCAGCAAAACCTGTGGACTTCAACTCCCAGAATTCCTCAGCCAGCAAAACCTGTGGACTTCAACTCCCAGAATTCCTCAGCCAGCAAAACCTGTGGACTTCAACTCCCAGAATTCCTCAGCCAGCAAAACCTGTGGACTTCAACTCCCAGAATTCCTCAGCCAGCAAAACCTGTGGACTTCAACTCCCAGAATTCCTCAGCCAGCAAAACCTGTGGACTTCAACTCCCAGAATTCCTCAGCCAGCAAAACCTGTGGACATCAACTCCCAGAATTCCTCAGCCAGCAAAACCTGTGGACTTCAACTCCCAGAATTCCTCAGCCAGCAAAACCTGTGGACTTCAACTCCCAGAATTCCTCAGCCAGCAAAACCTGTGGACTTCAACTCCCAGAATTCCTCAGCCAGCAAAACCTGTGGACTTCAACTCCCAGAATTCCTCAGCCAGCAAAACCTGTGGACTTCAACTCCCAGAATTCTGGGAGTTGAAGTCCACAAGTCTTAAAGTTGCCAAGGTTGGAGACCCCTGTTCTAAAACACTTCAGAGTCACCTTGCGAGAACCAGGTGGTCCTCGCCTTACGATGGTTTGTTTAGCGACCAGTCAAAGTTACGACGGCTGTGAAACAAGTGACTTTGCGGCCGTTTTTTTCAGAGTTACGACCTTGGCAAGCATCCCCACGGGCACATGATTCAAATCCGGACGCTTGGACAGCTGGCAGTTACAACAGTTGTGGTTGTGCACAATCCCCTTTTTGGGACTTTTTAACAAGCAAAGTCAGTGGGGTAGCCAGATTCACTGAACGAAAGGGTTAGTAACTTATCCACTGCAGCGGTTGACTTAACAACCGTGGCAAGAAAGGCCATAAAATGAGGCCCAAGCTCACTTAACGAATGTCTCGCTTAAGAAGAGAAATTTCAGGGCCGATTGGTTTCAGGACTACCTTGAGTCGTAGCTCCGTCAGGAGAGCTGCTGAATCTGCTACCTGCCAACTCTACTGAACATCGCATGGTGAAAATGCCCTCGTCCGTAACAGATTTCTCCTGCCTTCTCTTCCAGAGCAAGCGGGACCACCTTCTCATGAACGTCAAGTGGTACTACCGCCAATCCGAAGTCCCAGATTCCGTTTACCAACATTTGGTCCAGGATCGACACAATGAAAACGGTAAGTGGGAGGAGGGGGAGGAGAAGCCGTTGCCGTGCCTCTGAGTGGGCTGTCTTCTCTCTGTTCTGCTCGTGGCATTTCAAATTCCATTTGTACCTTTGGAAAACTCACCGAGGTGTGTGTTGCATCTCGTGGCTGCCAGCTTGTGAAGCTTCAAGCCTGTTCTGACCTGGGCTTCCCCAGCAGCACGAAGCCCAAATCCTCATCCCGATAAACCCCTTTTATTTAATTGACAGTGAATTCCTCTCCAGACAAATCTTTCCTCAAGGTAGTTCACAACTACCGAGCTTTCTCAGGCTTGGAGAGTGGCCAGGCCGATATCTTTCAGACTCCGCACTACTTAACAAGAATGCAGGAAGGAACTGATTGTTTCCTGCAAAAGCCCACTCCCCTTTTGCTCCTCTTTTATTCCCTCTGGGAGGGGCCATTCACCGTCCACCTGTGGCCTTACTCCCAAGTTGACCCTTGTTCCTTAGCTGTTTCTTTCACCTGGCAACTCTCCGCATGCTCACACTGATATCTGACTCCAAGTAGCTGATAACTGTCAGATGGCTCTGGCCCCCTCTCTGCCTCTGACGCAGAGCCCTCATCAGAGCCTTCCCCAGACTCCAGGACTGGCCCATCTTCCTCCCCAACCTCCTCACTGTCCGAATCTGCTGCCAGCTTTGCTGGTGGGCCAAAACACAGCCTTCCAAAGCATTGGGCACCTTCCTGCCTGTTTCCTGCACATGGAGAAGACGTCTGGGCCAAAGGGGAATTGTTTTAAAACGATGCTATAGGGCACTGCACACCAGAATAACTAGACACAAGGACAGTTTTTTCCCGAACTCCCATCACTCTGCTAAACAGATAATTCCCTCACCACTGTCAAACTATTCACTAAGGCTGCATTGCTGTTACTATTCGTCTTCTCATCATTCCTATCCCCCATCTCCTCCCATTTATGACTGCAGGACTGTAGCTTTGTGGCTTGGATCCTTACGATTTATATTGATATTGATTGTTTCCTGATTGCTTATTTGCACCCTGTGACTATCATTAAGTGTTGCACCTTATGATTGTTGACAAATATATCTTTTCTTTAGGTACACTGAGAGCCTATGCACCAAAGACAAATTCCTTGTGCGTCCAATCACACTTGGCCAATAAAGAATTCCATTCTATTTATTTTCTATTTTCTACATTCTATTCTATTTTCTATTCTATTCTATTTTTCCCTATTCTAAATTCTATTTAATTCTATTGTATTCCATTCTAATTTCCCTATTCTAATTTCCCTATTCTAAATACTATTCTATTCTAATTTTCCTATTCTCTATTCTGTTCTATTCTAAACTACTCTAATTTCCCTATTCTATTCTATCTATCCTATATTCCATTCCATTCTATTCTCTTCAGATCCAAAGCAGTATCTTCTCCAGGCAGAGCATAGTCCTGGCCTCTCCTTTAACCTCTAAACATGATAACTGGCTTTTTGAGGGACTCCAGAGGAGCCTTACCAGAAGTGTGCGGACTGCTAGAGGCACCATTAACGATGCGGCTTTCTTTCCACAGATTCTGGGCGTGAGCTGGTTATCATGGACCCAGTGATCAAGAACAGAGAGCTTTTCATTTCGGACTACGTCGACACTTACCATGCTGCTGCCCTCAGGTGAGTAGCTAAAAACCCAACCCAGAGATTATTTTAATAGATTAAAGGAGTTGGAAGGGATCTTGGAGGTCTTCTAGTCCAGCCCCCTGCTCAGGCAGGAAGCCCTATACCATTTCAGAGAAATGGTTTGCAATGGGCTTGAAGTAATTCCATTAACTACAAAGAAGGGTTTCAGGAACTGGGCCTGGCTCGTCTAGTGAAGAGAAGGACCAGGGGTGACATGATGGCAGTCTTCCAATATTTGAGGGGCTGCCACAGAGTGGAGGGGGCCAATCTACTATTCTCCAAAGCACCTGGAGCCCAGACAGATGCTTTGAACAAGGAGAGATTCAACCTGGAAATAAGGAGAAATTTCCAGACAGTGAGAACTATCAACCAATGGAAGTTGTGGGAGTTTCATCCCTGGAAGTTTTCAAGAAGGGACTGGACTGCCACCTGTCAGAAATGGAGTAGGGTCTCCTGCTTGGGCAGGGGGGTTGGGCTAGATGACCTTCCAAGGTCCCTTCCAACTCTATTAATCTAATCTAAACGAGTCTCCCATTAAAATTCTTCTTTTACAGTATATATAAGATTCAGTATCGCTCTCAGAGAGAAGTTGTTTTTTTAAAAACGTGGGACCAGTATTGTGGGTTTGTTCTCTGTTAAGTAAGCCATGATTCACTTACTCTGATATTCCCTTCCCCCCCCCCCTCTCTCCCTTGCAGGGGCAAATGTAACATCTCTCATTTCTCCGACATCTTTGCTGCGAGAGAGTTCAAAGCCCGAATGGACTCGTTTTTCTATATCCTGGGCTACAATCCAGAGACAAGGTGAGCAGCTTTTTACTTCATTCATTGAGAAATAATTCAGCTGCCTACAAGAGACCATTAGTCTGTGTTAAGGGAGAGGGAAAACATCCAGGCAGGTATGTTAAACTCCCAGGAAATGCCGAATATGAATTCCCAAAAGTATGGTTTGGAACAACACTGGTGTTTTAAGTTCAGATTTAAACTTGTTGTCCTGCTGTGGAGATCAATTTGATGTGGGTGTGGGTGTGGGTGTGGGTGTGGGTGTATTTGTGTTACAACCCCTGGTATGCCCAAATATGGGAGAGAACTCATTACTCCCCCTTTCTGTCTATCAGCTCACTACAGGAGACCATCCAGGCAGAAAACCATATTTTTAATGTTGCCTTTTTATATTTGTGTTGTATTTGTGCTGATAAATAAATAAAGGGAGAATCCCAGTAAGGGTATGGCTAGCTGATGAGAGCTAAATAGCTTGAAATAGATCTATACTAGTCTCCCTTTATTTATTTATCAGCACAAATATAACATACATACATATACATATGTATATGTATATGTATATGTATTTGTGTTACAACCCCTGGTATGCCCAAATATGGGAGGGAGCTCACTACTCCCTCTTTCTGTCATTCGGCTCATCACAGAAAACCATCCAGACAGAAACCCATATTTTTATTTTTAATGTTGCCTTTTTATATTTGTGTTGTATTTGTGCTGATAAATAAATAAAGGGAGACTAGCTAGTATGGATCCATTTCAAGCTATTTAGGCTTGAGCATACCAGGGGTTGTAACACAAATGCATACCTATTTCCCTGGCCTTGCTGATAAGGAAGAGAGCCTGTGGCTTAGTGGCAATTACATTGGCCTGGTATGCAATACAGCCCTGGTTCGAATCCCAGTAAGGGTATGGCTAGCTGACACCCCTAAAACCCCTTGGGGTGTGGGTTCTGTTACGATACAGCCTGTTGTGCCTTAAAATGGCTTCTACTGTACTGATGTAAAATGGCTTCTACTGTATACCGCAGTGGAATTGCCATGGTAACAGCTTCACAGTACTCCACCAGGGGGGCTCCCTCTGGTAAGGGGGAAAATCCAACATTAGAAATTACATTTGGTCCGGACATTTCCCCCCTATAAATAAATACCCTGGCAACGCCAGGTTATCAACTAGCAACAAATAGAGTCAGGGCCTTTTTAGTGGTGGCTCCCTTTCCAAAGTCTCTCACAGAATGGACCTTCTCAACAAAGACTCTTCCCACCCACCCCTCTCCAAAAAAAAATTAAACCCCTGGCTGTTTCAGTTGCAATTCTCTCCGTGGCTTCCTTGTGACCTCTGAAAGTTTTTAATCCCTGTTGCTCCCGTTTCAAACAGCGCTTTGTATTTGAATGTATTAGTTTGTCAAACATATACAAGATAGCAGGTGTAAATATAAACATGGATATAAACGAAAGAAATGAGTACAGATAAATAGGGGCAGTAGAACAGAGATGGTAGGCACGCTGGTAGGCTTATGCATGCTTCCTTTATGGACTTCTTAGGCATGGAGGGGAGGTCCACGGTAGACAGTTTGAGGTTGAAGCTGTGGAGGTTTGAGGACGTAACAACGGAGTCGGGTAGAACATTCCCGGTGTTGACCGCTTTGTGGCTGAAGTCACATTTTCTGCAATCGAGTTTGGAGCAGTTTACCTTGAGTTTGTGTCTATTGTGTTATTGACGTTGAAGCTGAAGACGTCATTGACGTCTTCAGGTAGGGTGTTGTAGCAGACGATTTTGTGTACTACGCTTAGGTCAGACTGAAGGCGGCGTAGTTCCAGGTTCTCCAAAGGCCAAAATTTCGAGCTTGGTGGCGTAAAGGATTCTGTTGTGAGCAGAGGAGCGGAGGACTCTTCTCATGAAATACCTCTGGATTCGCTCGATTGTATTAATGTCCGATATACAGTGTGGATTCCAGGCAGACGAGCCGTATTCGAGGATTGGTCTGGCAAAAGGTTTTGTATGCCCTAGTTAGCGGTACAATGTTACCGCAAAAAGCTTCTCCTTATTTTGTTTGGCTTCTGAATCGCCGTCTTAACACGCAGCATGATTTTGTGGGTCTGCTGCGGTTTTAATTTGCTGGGAATAAAATAGCTTGTAGCTTGAAGTAATGGTCCAAATTTTTTTTTGGTGGGGGGAGATTTCAGAATTGCAGCCCCTCTTGACTCGTTGCAAGCTTGTCGAACCGTTTGGGCACCCGATCAGTATTACAGCTGCCATGTTGGCAGAGAAATATTTATGTATTTGTCAAATTGATACGGCCGTCTGCCTCACCCTCCTGGCGGTGTAAAGCAGGTAGTCCTCGACTTGCAGCAGTTTCACTTAGTGACCACTTGAAGTTACGCCGGCCCTGTAAAAAAGTGACCTGGGACTATTTTTCACACAACCACTGCGCCATTCCCCGTGATCATGCCATCAAAATTCAGGCAACCAACTCGCCTTTACGACGGTTTGCAGCAATGGTGGATTCCGGATCCCATTCCAACCGGTACGGCGTCCACATGGGCTTCCGCAGCGCGCAGCCTCCGCGATGCTCCAGCTGCTCAGCGGAGTGGAGCACAGGTGATGTATATGCCGTGTGCGGAAGCGCCGAACAGTTAAAAAAAGACCAGTAAGGAGCTCAGACAAGCGGGTGGGCCCTCCGGAGCACCATACCGGAACGGTATCCGGTGCTCCGGGCAGGCTCCGACCGGGGCGTACCGCCTCCAACCCACCACTGGTTTTCAGCATCCTGCAGTGATTCCCCCTTTGGCGACCTTCTGACGATGTTCCTCCCCAACCTCCTCGCGGTCTGAATGGGCTGCTGGCGGCCATGACATCAAGGATGGGAAGCACCCCGGCTGTCTCGGTGTTGCTGAAGGACGGCTCCCGCTACCCCAAGTTGTAACTCAGCAACATCTGGAGGGTTGCAGGAGCTTATACCTTTCGGTGTAAGAGGGGACAGCTGGGGCAGGGGAGGGGGTGGCAGTCACGCCGGGGAAGTTACCAGAGCCACTGGGAGGGTCACTGCGGAAGGGGACAAAGTGCCAGCCCTTCGAGGTAGGCCAACTCCAGAAACAGAACTCACCCGGATCCCAGGAATGCCATTTTATTGTTGGAGGTGCTGGAATAGAATCTCAGAGGAGGCCCTGAGTTTCTCTGACCTTTCTGATACGGCGTAATTCAAAGGGGGGGATTGGGTTACAATCACTAGCAATGGTTCCCTCCGTCCTTTTATTTCCCTTGGCCTCAATCTTTATTCTCACAAGTCCATGTTTGATTTGACCTAGCACCTCTTTCTTTCCTTCCTTCCATCCTTCCATCCATCCTATCCATCCATCCATCCATCTATAAATTCATCCTCCTCCCTCCCTATCTATCTATATCCATAAACCCATCTTCCTTCTTTCCTTCCTCCCTCTTTCCCTCCCTCTTTCCTTCCTTCCTTCTATTCATCCTCTCCTTCCTTCCTTCCTTCCTTCCTTACATCCAATCTATCTACCAACTGCCTTCCTATCTTCCTTCCTCCCTCCATCCCCCCTATCTATTCAACCTCTTCCTTCCTTCCTTCCTTCCTTTCTTTCTTCTTTCTGTCATGGTTGCATCTCTCCTATCCAATTGTCATGAGCTGACAGTGGGACGGTTCTTTCCTTCCTTCCATCCAATCTATCTATCCACTCCTTTCCTCCCCCAGTCCCTCTCCCTATCTATTCAATCTCTCTTTCTTTCTTTCTTTCTTTCTTTCTTTCTTTCTTTCTTTCTTTCTTTCTTTCTTTCTTTCTTTCTTTCTTTCTTTCTTTCTTTCTGTCATGGCTACATCTCTCCTATCCAAGCATCATGAGCTGACAGTGGGACGGTTCCTTCCTTCCATCCAATCTATCTATCCACTTGTTTCCTCCCTCCCTCCCCCTATCTATTCATTCTTTCTTTCTTTCTTTCTTTCTTTCTTTCTTTCTTTCTTTCTTTCTTTCTTTCTTTCTTTCTTTCTGTCACGGCTACATCTCTCCTATCCAAGCATCATGAGCTGACAGTGGGATGGTTCCTTCCCTCCTTCCTTCCTTCCTTCCATCCAATCTATCTATCCACTCCTTTCCTCCCCCAGTCCCTCTCCTCTCCCTATCTATTCAATCTCTCCTTTCTTTCTTTCTTTCTTTCTTTCTTTCTTTCTTCCTTCCTTCCTTCCTTCCTTCCTTCCTTCCTTCCTTCCTTCCTTCCTTCCTTCCTTTCTGTCATGGCTACATCTCTCCTATCCAAGCATCATGAGCTGACAGTGGGACGGTTCCTTCCCTCCTTCCTTCCTTCCATCCAATCTATCTATCCACTCCCTTCCTTCCTCCCTCCATCCCCCTTATCTATTCAACCTCTCCTTCCTCCCTCCCTCCCTCCTTGAAACTGATTTCTTACTCATCCCACCTTGGCTTCCGTTGCCCTGTTGCTCCCTGCTCTCCCCCTCCCTCTGCCCTCCCATTCCCGTTCGGAGGCCGCCCTATTGGGGACCTGTGTGCGGCCGCCCTTTATGGAAAAGCAGGATCTGGGCTGGCCTTCTATTTATAACTTGACTTTTGCATCCGGACCCCTCTGGCGGAAGGGGTCTCCCTCCCTCCCAGAGAGGAATTACAAGGTAGCGGCATGCGTATGTGTGTGTGAGATTCCCTGCCCCTGCAGCCTGTCTTCCCCTCCAGGGAGGGTGCGTGAACCCCCCCACTCTACCCCCCCACCCCCGGATGGAACCAGAGCTTCCTCCCTGAAAGCGTTGCCCGTCTCAAACTCCCCTGCCAAGGCCCCACTTCCCTGCACACTAGCTTGCTAGGCGAAGCAGCAACAGCCGTCGTCGTCGGCTGCGCTTGTGCTGGGCTGGTGGCGCAGCCCTCCCCGCCCGTCAGTTGGCGGTGCTTTATTTACGGAAACAGGAGAGAGAGAGGGGGGGGTCACAGCACATGCTCAGTGCTGTCAGTCTTAAGGGCGAAGTTTCTGCACCCTGCGTGCGGTGCTGAGGTCACCCGCACAAGCTCGGGCGAAAGCTCTCCCCCCAATCTTCCCTCGGACTGCATGGGCCTCCATTTTGATTAGTTAGCTGGGGAGGAAGGGGGGGGGAGAGAAAGCAGGCCGACTCTCTCCTCCCCCCCTCCCTCCTTCTGCTTCTTCTTTTCCTGGGTGTTATTTTTTTGCCCCCCCCCCCCTCTTCCTCCTCCTCCCCTCCTTTGCTGGAGCTACAGAAAGGCAAGGTCAGGTAGCATCGCTGCAGCGCCCGCTCCTCCGGCCCGAAGCTGTCACTGTCATGGATGACCTGTTCGGCCCCTTCAGGTAGGCAGAAGACGGGATGGAGGGAGGGAGGGAGGGGCGGCTGGCCCGGGAGGAGGGATTGGTGGAGAGTGGCTTCTTCCCCCCCCCCCCAGCCCTGGTTGCATGTCCGAGAACGGGAATTTGGCCGCTGCCGACATGCCCGGCAGCTCCTTCTAAACCTGTCTGTCCCCTTCCCCTCCTTTTCCTCCTGCAAGGGGGGCTGGGGTCAGCCCCCGAGCCCACCTGCTCTGTCCCGGTGGTTGCAAGGGCTGGCGGGAGGGGGGGCCCTCCGAGAGGGGGAGGGAGGAGAGCCGTAGCGCCCATCGCCATTGGCTGCCATGCGAGAAGGACGGGACGATTCTGACAGCCAGCCGGCCTGCTTGCTTAGCTGGCTTGCCTGGACGGGCTGGGACTCCGGAGTGGAAAGGGGGCCTTGAGGGGAGTCTTCTCCTCTCCCCCCCCTGCACACACACCTTCCCCCAGGCAGGGAGGGGGGAAGGATGCTGCTAGATGGCTAAGCCCCCCCCCCCCATTTTGGAGGGGGAGCTGTGACATCTCTCCAGATTGGCTGCTCTGGGAGCACATCCATCGGGGAGAACTTTCCATGGGGTGGAGGAAGTTGCACCCCGCCTGCAGGGACGGGGGTGCAATGCCTCCCCTTTCAGGGAAGGTGGGCATGGATCCCCACTCAGCTAAGGGGGAGCATCCAGATTTTCTGCAACCGCAGGATGAAGCATTTTTTTCCCCATAAATACAGCAGAATACAGAGGCGGAAGTCCAACGGGGATGTGACGAGCCTGGTCACAATACAGGCCCTGCATTCGGTTGCCCCCCTCCCCCGCGGGGACCACCAGGCAGGGCAAATCCAGCTGTTGCAAAGGGACAGACAGAAAGAATTGGGGGAAGCCCTCACGAGATGAGTAGCACCTCTCTTAAGAGCAGCCAGATTGTATACTGTGAGGGTCTTCAAATGGGTGGCTTTTGGGGGGTCTGCGTGGAGTTGGGCATATTGGGGCAGCTAACGAAAACCAAATGACTAGTCCTCAAGGCGAAACTTTTAAAGTGAAGGAATAGCCATGAGCAGTTACAGGTTAGGACTTTGGAATACCAACGTGTTGTGTCCCCACTCCTTGCTCCTCTTGAATTCTTTACCCATCTACCGTGATGCATCTTATATTGAGATATCCATATATATTTTTTTGCAATTTTTGGGAGATGTGAGTGTTTTGTATGTGCTTGGGACGGGGGGGGGGGAGAAAGACAGAGAGAGAGAGCAAGAGAGAGAGACACACACAGAGAAAGACAGAGACAGAGAAAGACAGGGATAGACAGAAAGAGAGAGAGAGAGAAAGAAAGAAAGAGAGACACACACACAGAGAAAGAGAGACAGAGAGAAAGAGAGAGAGAAAGACAGAGACAGAAAGACAGAGAAAGAAAGAGACACAAATACAGAGAGAGAGACAGAAAGAAAGACAGAGACAGAAAGAGAGAAAGAAAGAGACAAATAGACAGAGAGAGAGACAGAAAGAGAGAAAGACAGAGACAGAAAGAGAGAAAGAAAGAGACAAATACACAGAGAGAGAGAGAGAGAGACAGAGAAAGAGAAAGAGAGAAAGAAAGGGAGAGAGACAGAGAAAGAGAAAGACAGAGACAGAAAGAGAGAAAGACAGAGACAGAAAGAGAAATAGAGAAAGAAAGAGAGACAGAGAGAGAGAGAAAGAGGGAGAGAGAGAGAGAGATTGCATTCTTTCAAAGGCTCATTTCTTTTTGCTCTGGATTTTAGCTGTTACCTGGATAATCCAGACAGTCATAAACCCCGTCAAGGTCCATAGTGTGTATTTGTGGAAGAGATTCTGACACTTGTTCCTTTCCACTTTCCCCCATTTTCTGCAACCATGTGTATTTTATATATATATGTGTGTGTGTGTGTGTGTGTGTGTGTGTGTGTGTGTGTGTGTTACAAATAGCTCGAAATGGATCTATACTAGTCTCCCTTTATTTTATCAGCACAAATACAACATATATATATATTCCTGCATGGGGATTATTTCTTTTTAGGATTGTTACCACCCTGCGATTTGCTTTGCTTTGGAGGGCTGTGTGACCTCCACCAGAGTGGCTCCACTCCTCAAACCATAGATTTAGCATCGTTCAGATAAAGTCGGTCACATCCCGAGAACGGGCAATACGAGAGAAGCTTTCAGAAAAGGCAGGATTTTTATCTCGAAGGACACCTGCGATCCAGAAAAGTCAAAACATCAGTTCGAAGGATTTCTTTTTCCCTCCTTTCTGTTTAATTTTGTTTCATAACTCTTATTTTGGGAGCTAAGTGTCGGCTGTTTGCGTTGCGGTAGAAATTAAAAATTCACCCACGCTATCCCGAAAGCAAAATCCGTGGCTTCCAACTGTGGTTGAGAAGCAAATTCGGACAAATTATTGGCTCAAATTATTCCAGTTTTGCAGGAGATCAAACGTTGGTCTCTTCTCTTCCCCCCCCCCAAAAAAGGGGGGTTCAGGAAGTCCAATAATATCTGTATTGAATTTTTGAAATTTAGAGACTGCTTGTGGTTCCTAATTTGGATAAGCATTTGTTTCATTTTATAATTTAAATACCTATAATGTTTCGGGTAAAGTGGCAAGGTTGATTCATTTCCAACAATCTTACCCCGAAAAATGCCGGCTTAAAAGTACGTTTAGTTTCATCCTTGCGCATTAAATACTGAGGACAGTTTTCATCCATATGAGATGGATATGTCGTATTTCATCCATATTGACGCGAGGGGAAAAGCCGAATGAATTCCTGAATATTTGAGAGGGGGTCCCATCCAGATTCCCCTGAGAATCTCTTACCATCCGATGTCCGGATCGCTTTCGCTCACCGAAATCCTGCTGAGGATACAACATGGCTTGGCTGGTTTCATCAAAACTACTGTATTTCCCCGAAAATTAGACAAGGCCTTATTTGCTTTTGACCCCCTGGAAATAAATGCTTGGCCTTATTTTCGGGGAGGTCTTATTATTTTTGAGGTGCAGGGTGCGGCGAGCGTGGTCAACTCATGGCTGCGGCTGTGGGGCAATATTTTTGTGGAGGGCTTATTTTCAGGGGATATTTTTAGCGCATGCACTCAAAAGTCCGATTTGGCTTACTATCCAGGGAGGTCTTATTTTCAGAGTGTTCCCTTAGGAAAGAAATGGAGTGGGGGGACGGTTGTATCGGCCTCAGTTCCTCCTCCTGTGAAATGGGGGTGCCTTAGTGGAGAACGGAAGCATTAGCACCTCCACAGGACAGGTGGGGGAAGGGGAGAGCAGAACGGACCCCTGGGTTACAACACAGCCTGGATGTGTGTGTGTGTGTGTGGAGGGGGGGATTTGTGCATCCTTAAAATTGTGCGTCCATCGTTGAGTCTCTGGGAGCATTCAAGCACTGGAAGCCCCCCACCCACCCCCCAAAAATGAGGGTCTCACCTGGTTCAGGAGATTCCCATCATCTCAGTGTTACAATGGAAGCATCAGGGTTTGATGCTGGTTTGGCCTCTCCCCAAGGGGGCTGCGAGCTTTCCGGGGGCTTGTGCAGCTCCTGACTTAATGGATCCTTCTGTGAAATGGGTCCAATTGGGCCATGCCACCACGGCAAGGAGTGGAGTGAAACGCACCCTCTCCCTGCATCCAAAGATGCGTGTGTTTCTTGATCTGGTTAGCCATTGGGCATCAAAGCTTGCTGCCCTCCCTGCCCATCAAGAGCAGTTCCCTCCGGGTGGAGCGCCCCCTTCCACCCCCACCATGTCCCGGTGGGAGGGGGAGGCGCCTTTCTCCCCCCCCCCTTCATCCTTTTTGATATTCCTTTGCGGTCCAGCCTGTCCGTCCCCTGTTGTTATTTGATAGGCGACAACGTTGCCATAGCAACAGGTTGCTTCCCCCCCCTCCCTCCCTTTCCGCCCCCTCCCCTTCCTTCCAAAGGAGGGGGGAACATCTTGTCATTATATTTCATCCACTGCGGCTGGAGGAAAAGGCTGAAATATTAAGTT
This sequence comes from Natrix helvetica, assembly GCF_964273705.1. NCBI lineage: Eukaryota > Metazoa > Chordata > Lepidosauria > Squamata > Natricidae > Natrix > Natrix helvetica. The sequence continues at coordinate 147,719,873 of NC_138551.1, forward strand.
GGGGGTTGCCATGGCGACCACTTTTGTGGCATCGCGCGGGTTTTTTTTGCCTTCGGTGTCGGATTTCGCAACCCCCCCCCGCGCCCACTCAACCCCCCCCCCCTCTCTTCTTTTCCCCTCTTTTTTTCCTCCCCGCGTCCTTTCCAGCCCCCTCCTCAATGCTTCTCTCCCCCCCCCCGGCCCACGGAATAAATAAATAAATAAACCCTGTGCTTTTCTCTACGATAGACCACCCAAATATGTATGCATGCACGTATTCCTCGTTCACAATTTTTTATTTTATTTTTACATTTAAAAAATGCCTCTTTGGTTTTAGCTTTATTTCTCTCCCCCCCCCCCTTCCTCTAGTGGGAAAAAAAAATGGATTTTTTTTTCTAAGGCTGGGGGAGCCGTTCGAAATAGTTTGTCGTCGTCGTTGTTTTCAAATCCCTTTAAAAATGACCCAGGTGAGAAATGGGCAAAATTGAAATTTAAAAAACAAATTGTACATTTTTTTGCCGGTGGCTCTCTTTCCCCCCCCCCCCCGATTCTTGGCTGATGGCGGGTGGTGAGCTGCGAGTTCAAAATCACAGCCCGCCAACTCTTAATGTGACTCAGACCAAGGCTCTTTCCCCGCATGCACCCGCTTGCTCAAGGCCGACCGATTCCATCTGGGGATCAGATCACGGCTAAAAGATGCTGCCCGCTACCACAATCCCCCCTCTGCCCCCACTTCCCCCGTTTTCCTCTTCCACCGTTCGTGCCAGGAAAAAAAACCTGCAATAAGGGTAACACATACTTGGTTTTACATATCCTAACGGCAGCTAGGATCGTATATATACACAACGTTGGGATTATTACAACACGGGGACTATTCTGACATGGGTTAAAGGACAGATCTTGAGGTTAGAGGAGGGGAAATATGGTATATGCGAGAGAGAAAAACAGAAGAGCAAATATTTGGACGGCCGTGCAAGCGATACCACAGTGGAAGATAGTATATACGTTGTAAAGATGGTTGACATTATTGCGTATTCGTTTATATATACAGTACGTGATTCTAATGACGATGGCGATATTTGCGTGTTAACGCCGCGGACGCCTAGAGAACACACTCTATAAAATATAAGAGAATAAACAATATTGCAGGGGTGAAAAAGAATCATCTATCTCCCAGGTAAATCCTTGGCACCTGCCAAGGAAAGTCAAAATCAGAATGAAGGATTTCTTTCTTTCTTTTTTTCCTCCCCTCCTTCGGCTAATTTCGATCGCATCTTTCGGGACACTTTGGTTTCGTAATCCCATTTGTGGGACTACTTGCATTGCAGGGAAATTAAAATTTCAAAATTCCAAAGAAGTGAATTTGGAGAGATTTGTGTGTGTGTGTGTGTGTGTGTGTGTGTGTGTGAGACTGCCTTTTACTCTGGAGGCTCCATAGAAACTCCTCTCCTGTGGATTTTCCCAGCCTGCTTTTGAAGTCGTCTTTGAAAGTTTTGGGGTAGATGTCTTTTATTTATTTTTTTATTTCCATCCCACCTTTGTATAAATAACTCAAGGCGGTGAACATAGCTAATGCTCTGGGGGAGGGAGATGGGGGGGGGGATCCTTGGTGCTCCCTGAGCTTTCTTGCTGACGTTTCGTTACCCAACTATGCGACATCATCAGTTGCTAGTAAGGAGTGGGGTTTGCTTTCCGTTTATAGTCTGGTGAGCTGCCCGTCGGCGTTGGTGGAGATAGTCTTCAGAGATTCTTTAAATTGGGGCCATTCACTGATGGCACTTTGGCAGTTTCTTGATTGCGGCATTGTTTACTTCATTGTGGTCCGAAGTTAACCTTGGTTCACTTTCGTTAATCAAGGTTTAAGTCTTTAAGAAGTTTAAGTCTTTAAGAAGAGGTTGGAGAGCCGTCTGTCTGAAACGGTATAGTGTTTCCTGCCTAGGCAGGGGGTTGGACTAGAAGACCTCCAAGGTCCCTTCCAACTCTGCTATTGTATTGTAACTAGGCCCGTGATGGGGAACCTAAGGCACATGTGCCACAGGTGGCACACAGAGCCCTCTCTGGGTGGGCACGCCAGCAGTCACCCCAGCCCAGCTCCACTGCGCATGTGCGTGCATGCCTGATCTTTGGGTCCCTGCCATGCATAAGTGGGGAACAGGACACATGCAATGCGCTTGCTGTTCTCTTTCCTTGCTTTTTTTCCCTTCCTGCGTGCCTTTCCCACGATGCCCTCTCCTCTACCTCCAGACCCATCCAGCTCTCTATAATACAATACAATAGTAGAGTTGGAAGGGACCTTGGAGGTCTTCTAGTCCAACCCCCTGCCTAGGCAGGAAACCCTACACCATTCCAGACAAATGGCTATCCAACATCTTCTTAAAGACTTCCAGTGTTGGGGCATTCACAACTTTGGAGGCAACTTCTGTTCCACTGATTAATTGTTCTCACTGTCAGGAAGTTTCTCCTCAATTCTAGGTTGCTTCTCTCCTTGATTAGTTTCCACCCATTGCTGCTTCTCCTGCTTTCAGGTGCCTTGGAGAATAGGTTGACTCCCTCTTCTTTGTGGCAACCCCTGAGATATTGGAAGACTGCTATCATGTCTCCCCTAGTCCTTCTTTCTCTTAAGCTAAACATACCCAGTTCCTGCAACCGTTCTTCATATGTTTTAGCCTCCAGTCCCCTAATCCTCTTTGTTGCTCTTCTCTGCACTCTTTCTAGAGTCTCCACATCTTTTTTACATCGTGGCGACCAGAACTGGATGCCGTATTCCAAGTGTGGCCTTACCAAGGCATTATAAAGTGGTATTAACCCTTCACGTGATCTTGATTCTATCTCTCTGTTGATGCAGCCTAGAACTGTGTTGGCTTTTTTGGCAGCTACTGCCCACGGCTGGCTCCTATTTAAATGGTTGTCCACTAGGACTCCAAGATCCCTTTCACAGTTACTACTACTGAGCAAGGCACCACCTATACTGTACCTGTGCCTATACTCTACCTTTCTTTCTGCCCCCAGACATGTTGGAACTGCATCTCCCAGCCTCCCCAGCCAGCCCCAGCCTGACAAATGAGGACACAGTAAAATTAGGGTGCCTCTCCTCTTCACGCATTCCTCCCCCCCCCATTTGGGGTGCTTCCAAAACTTTTGAGAAGCAGACGTGACCCGAAATCTGGGCACATCCTTAATGGCGGGAAAGTTACAGGTAGTCCTCAACTTAACGGCCACACTTGAGCCCACCGAAATTTACGGTGTTAAGTGAGAAATTTGCTAAGCGAGCTTTGCCCCATTTTACGACTTTTCTTGCCACGGTTGTTAAGTGAACCACGGCAGTTGTTAAGTAAGTAACAGGGTTGTTAAGGGAATCCAGCTTCCCCTTCCCCTTTGCATGTCAGAAGGTCGCCAAAGGACGGCCGCGTGGCCCTGGGACACTACAACCGTCATAAAGAGGAACCAGTTGTCAAGCATTCGAATGTAAACCATGTGACCACAGGGATGCTGCCACCGTCATAACTTTGAAAAATGGACATCAGTCCCATTTTTCAGTTCCATTGTGACTTCAAACCGTCGCTAAGCAAAGTGTCGTAAGTCAAGGACTACCTATATTTTCCAGTTCCATCAACAGAGACATTTAGAGTGGTGCGGTGCCCTTGAAGTGGAGCTCTCGCCTCGCAATCAGGAGGCTGTGAGTTCAATCCTAGGTAGAGGCAGATATTTCTCTCTCTGTGGGTACAGTGAGAATATATCTGCTGAACAAAACTCCGCATTGGCAACAGGGAAAGGCATCAGGCCAGTAAACACTCTGCTAGCTCCATTCAGTTGCTCAGCCTCCACCCCGCTAAGGGATTATGGGGTCGTTAAATGATGATGATGATCAACAGGGACCTTTAGAGTGGTACGGTGCCTCAGAGGTGGAGCTCTCGCCTCGCAATCAGAAGGCTGTGAGTTCAATCCTAGGTAGAGGCAGATATTTCTCTCTCTGTGAGCACAATGAGAATTTATCTGCCGAACAAAACTCCGCATTGGCAACAGGGAAAGGCATCTGGCCAGTAAACACTCTGCTAGCTCCATTCAGTTGCTCAGCCTCCACCCTGCTAAGGGATTATGGGGTTGTTAGATGATGATGATGATGATGATGATGATGATGATGATGATGATGATGATCAGCAGGGACCTTTCCCCCCTCCCTCCCTCCCGCCAAAATTCCCACTTTCCCCCCAGCCTTGTCTCTCTCGCAAATCCAACGTCCTATTTCTCTTTGGAGCACATCGCATTTAGCTTTCGCTTCTTAGCCCGGGGTTACATCTATGGGAAAGTTTGTGCTAAAAGAATGCAATATATGACACATAAATGCTCGGTCGTGCCGGTCTCGGTCTCTGGCCTCCATTCCCTCCTCCGATCCGAGCTTGCCAAACCGACAAAAAATCCACAGGCTTTTCTCCGGTCCCTGCGAAGAAGATCACAAGGTGTGTGTTTGTGTGTTTCCTTTTTGTTGTGTGGTTGGGTTTTGTTTTGTTTTGTTTTGCTTGCTTGCTTGCTCTTGTCGTTAGAGGCTTTCCTGGGCAGGGAGCCATTGTACCCAAAGGTGTCGGAAGAAAAGACCGAAGCTCCGTGCGGCTTGTTTTTTCTAACGGTGTTAAAAAAACAGAGCCAGACTTGAAGAAAAGGTGACATACACCCAGCTTTGCCTGCCTGCGGGAACATCGGTTTCTATTCTTGCAGGGTTTTTTTCCCCTCCTTCTTTACATAACAATCCAGCTTTTCAATTTCTTGCCTTGCCACGAACTCCAGAGAGAGAGAGAGAAAAAAGAGAGGAACATAAGACCGGAGCGCGCTCGGCTGCCCACCTTTCCCATTTTGAAATCAATCGGGCACAGGAAGGGACCCTCGGGTATGCAAGGTTGGCACATGCAACCTTGAAGAGAAAAGGGGTCGTGGGTTTGGTTTGGTTTTGCAAAATTGAAGGTTGATCTGATGCTAGCCGACACATGTGCAATCGGAATAGGTTGGCCGGCCTTCCGTTAGAATAGAAAATAGAAAAGAAATAGGATAGAATAGGATAGGATAGAATAGAATAGAATAGAATAAATATGGAATAGAATTGAATAGAAAATATGGAATAGAATAGAAAATATGGAATAGAATAGAATAAATATGGAATAGAATAGAAAATATTGAATAGAATAGAATAGAATAGAATAGAATAGAATAAATATGGAATAGAATTGAATAGAAAATATGGAATAGAATAGAATAAATATGGAATAGAATAGAAAATATAGAATAGAATAGAATAAATATGGAATAGAATTGAATAGAAAATATGGAATAGAATACAATAAATATGGAATAGAATAGAAAATATAGAATAGAATAGAATAAATATGGAATAGAATTGAATAGAAAATATGGAATAGAATACAATAAATATGGAATAGAATAGAATAGAATAGAATAGAATAAACAGAGTTGGAAGAGACCTTGGAGGTCTTCTAGTCCAACCCCCTGCCTAGGCAGGAAACCCTACACCACTTCAGACAAATGGCTATCCAACATCTTCTTAAAGACTTCCAGTGTTGGAGCATTCACAACTTCTGGAAGCAAATTCTGTTCCACTGATTAATTGTTCTAACTCTCAGGAAGTTTCTCTTCAGTTCTAAGTTGCTTCTCTCCTTGATTAGTTTCCACCCATTGCTTCTTGTTCTACCCTCAGGTGCCTTGGAGAATAGCTTGACTCCCTCTTCTTTGTGGCAACCCCTGAGATATTGGAAGACTGCTATCATGTCTCCCCTAGTCCTTCTTTCTCTTAAGCTAAACATACCCAGTTCCTGCAACCGTTCTTCATATGTTTTAGCCCCCTAATCATCTTGGTTGCTCTTCTCTACACTTTTTCTAGAGTCTCCACATCGTTTTTACATCATGGTGACCAAAACTGAAATACCGTATTTTCCCCGAGTATAAGACGCTCCAAAGTATAAGACGCACCTAGATTTTGGGGAGGAAAACAAGGGAAAAATATCTGCCTCTCAGCAATTTGCCTCCTTGCAACAAACAGCCCAGACAATATACGCTGTTTGTAGTGTTACATTTCAGACTATACTTGTACAGATGCTGTTAAAATTGATGTGCTTTCTGGAAGTATAGCTATTTAAAGTAATAGCATTTTTTAAAGCAATAGCACTGGGCCTCTTCAGATCGAGCATTTATTTTAAAAAGCTTCTTCATTTTGTTAAGTTGTCTAGAAAAATTAATAAAACAGTCTTTAAAAAATAAGTCTAATAATTTGAACATTCTATAGGCATTTATAGTTGTTGACTTACCTCCTTGCAGCAAACAGCCTGATTAGCACAAGAAAAAAAAAATCTGCCTCCCAGCAATTTGCCACCTGGAGCAAACAGCAAGTTTCACTTTCAATTTCTCCCGATCATCAGCTGTTTCAGGCTGCAGGGATTGCAATAGACTATTGAAGCCTCCGCAAGCTCGATGGCTGCAACCAGGTAAATTGCTGGGAGGCAGAGGCCAAAGGGTTGGGGCCGTTTGGTGGGTCTACATTCAGTGTATAAGACGCACACAAATTTTCATCCTCTTTTAGGGGGGTAAAGGTGCATCTTATGCTACGAAAAATACAGTAAGTTGGCCGGCCTTCCTCTACATCAGGGTGTCAAACTCAAGGCCCGGGCGACGAATCCGGCCCAAGGGAGTACTTCGATCTGGCCTGAACTAAAAGATATAGATTCGCACTCTTGCCAAACTCGAAACTCTGCCTAGCCCACGCGAGGCTGGAGCCACAGAAGACTTGAGGTCCACCTGCCCGAGGCCTCCTCATCCTACGTGACAGCTTCAAACAATGACAGTTCCCGGTCCTTTCTACGATTTCCAACCAGGTTTACCAGCCCATCAAAACTGGATCAGTCTCCCACCCGATGCCCGCTTTTCTCCCAGAGTCCGCAAATTTCCCAATTACGCTGTTTTGGTGGGAAGCACATCTCCCATCATTGGTTGCATCCACCCCAACTTCTTTCTCCGCGTAAACAAGGCAGATAAAAATCTGTGTGTTTTATTTTTAAATTTAAATCGGATTTTTATTTTTATCATTTATTTTCATGAAATGCTTTTGGATGGAAAAAAAAATCTATCTCAAGACAGTTTTCTATTTAAGATACATTAATAATTTAGTTCGTTCAGCATGAAATGGAGCTTAGTTACGTAGCACGAGGCTGTATTTTCTGCAATATTTACACCTTTTGGTAAACAGGGAATCCAAGCTGTGCAAACTGAGATAACATGCATTGCATTGGATGCATTCACACAGTTTCACGGGAGAGGTGACAATGGCTCTTTAAAGATTATGATTTAAATCGAGTTGATTTAAATCAGGCCTTTTTCCTAGTGATTTAAATCAAATTTTTTACCTTTCCTTCCCTCTTCTTCCTTCCCTCTTCTTCCTTCCCTTCCCTCTTCCTCCTTTCTTCTTCTTCCCTCTTCTTCCTTTCCTTTCCGTCCCTCTTCTTCCTTCCCTTTCCTTCCCTTTCCTTCCTTTCCATTCCTTCTTCCTCCTTTCCTTCACCTTCCCTTTCCTCTTCTTCCTTTCCTTTTCTTCCCTGTTCTTCCTTCCCTTCCCTCTTCCTCCTTCCCTTCCCTTCCCTCTTCTTCCTTTCCTTTCGGTCCCTTTCCATTCCTTCTTCCTCCTTTCCTTCCCCTTCCCTTCCTTTCCTTTTCTTCTCTGTTCTTCCTTCCCTTCCCTCTTCTTCCTTTCCTTCCCTTCCTTCTTCTTCCTTTCCTTCCTTCTTCCTTCCCTTCCCTTCCCTTCTCTCTTCTTCCTCTCCTCTCCTCCCCTTCCCCCTTCGCTTCCTGAATGTTAAAACCCAAGGATCACATGCTGTTCCCCATCATCTTCTATCCAGCACATGTCCACCAATAGCTTCTCCGTTGCACTGTGGTGAGCCCACTCTAAACATAACCCAACTTTCTGTGCCTTTCGAGAGCTGTTGCGCCTCCTGTTCCAGTGACATGCAGCAGAAGGAGGATTCGTTCGAGTGCTGCGCACGGGGCACCTGTGGCATTCCCTCCAGCAACGCAGTTCCTGTGTGGGTGGGGGCTGCTGGGAGTTGTAGTCAGTTGAGGGCTGCAGCTTTCCCCATTGTCTTGTACTCGCGGCCCAGTCGATCTGTCTTAACCCTTCTGTGTCTTTAATTTGCAGGAGGCTGAACAGCACCCAGGGAGAAATCCGGGTTGGGCCCAGCCATCAGGTAAGGTTGCCCCCAGCATCGCCTCACTGTGCAGTTTGATTTTTCCACAAAAAGCCATTCCAACAAACCATGTTTGAAGAATTGGTGTTGCTTACAGCCTGTTCTGACCGAGGCTTCCCAGGAGCCTGAAGCAAACTCCTTGTCCCAACAAAAACCCATTTTATTACTTTACTATGAATTCCGCTCATTCACACTCAGATAAGTTTTCAAGGGAGGATTTACGGTCACAGACCTTCTCTGGCTTGGAGAGCTGCCAGGCCGATCTCTGCAGAACTTGGCAAGGAATCTCAGGGAGTCACGAACCAATTAAACGAACTAATGGTCTCCTGCAAACTCCCCTCCCCTTTCGCTCCTCTTTTATGTCCTCTGGGAGGGGCCGTTCATCGTCCACCTGTGGCCTTACTCCCAAGTTGACCCCTGTTCTTTAGCTCTTCCCTTCGTCTGGCCGCTCTGCGCATGCGCACACTAAGAACAGGCTCCAGCTGTTCTTCTGCCTCACTGATGTCTGACTCTGAAGGCAGCTGATAACTGTCAGACGGCCCTGGCCTCCTCTCTGCCTCCGACACAGAGCCTTCCCCAGACTCCAGGACTAGCCCATCTTCCTCCCCAGCCTCCTCACTCTCCGAATCTGCTGCCAGCTCCACTGGTGGGCCACAACTGTGCGTTTGGATGCCCTGCTTGGTTGTGCGAAGGCCCTTCCTCTCCCCACAGGGCACCGAGCCCCTTTTCTTTACATCTCAAGACTTTCTCAACTTGGAAAGTTTGCTTTAACCTCCGCTTTTGAAAAGTTCGCCTCGCGTGCCCGCGCGAAGGGATGTGACGGGGGAACGTTCCTCTGATTTTTTTCTGCCCTCTTCTTTCCAGGCCAAGCTCCCCGAGCTGCAGCCCTTCCCTTCTGGAGATGGGGACGCGGTGACGCGTCATGAAGAGCTGGTCTGGATGCCCGGAGTCAACGATTGCGATCTACTCATGTACCTGCGGGCGGCCAGGTAAGAATCACTTTCGGAAAGCAACCGGCCTTCCTTCAGATTGGGGAGGAAGCTTGGAAAGCCGGGGTGCTTTTTTGGGAAGAGAGGTGGGCTGCACTAGGCTGTCCCACGAGACCTGGTTTTTCCCCCCACTTTCTGATTCGTTTCAAAAGCGGGCGCTGTCCCAGCAAGAGAGCTTAGATTTATATGCCGCTCCGCAGTGCTTTTACAGCCATCTCTAAGCAGTTTACAGAGTCAGCCTCTTGCCCCCAACAATCTGGGTCCTCGTTTTACCCACCTCGGAAGGACGGAAGGCTGAGTCGATCTTGAGCTTGTCAGGATCGAACTCCTGGCTGTGGGCAGAGTTAGCCTGCAATACTGCATTCTAACCACTGGGAGGGGGGTGGGTGGGAAGGAGGGAAGGAAGGAAGGAGGAAGAAAAAATAACAATAGCAGTTAGGCTTATATGCTGCTTCACGGCCTTCTCTAAGAGGTTTACAGAGTCAGCCTCTTGCCCCCAACAATCTGGGTCCTCGTTTTACCCACCTCGGAAGGACGGAAGGCTGAGTCGATCTTGAGCTTGTCAGGATCGAACTGCTGGCATTGGGCAGAGTTAGCCTGCAATACTGCATTCTAACCACTGGGAGGGGGGTGGGTGGGAAGGAGGGAAGGAAGGAAGGAGGAAGAAAAAATAACAATAGCAGTTAGGCTTATATGCTGCTTCACGGCCTTCTCTAAGAGGTTTACAGAGTCAGCCTCTTGCCCCCAACAATCTGGGTCCTCGTTTTACTGACCACGGAAGGCTGAGTCAACCTTGAGCCAGTCGGTTAGGATCGAACTGCTGGCATTGGGCAGAGTTAGCCTGCAACACTGCATTCTAACCACAAGGGAGGGAGGGAAAGAAGGAAGGAAGATAGCAATAGCCCTTAGACTTATATACCGCTTCACAGTGCTTTTACAGCTCTCTCTAAGCGGGTTACAGAGTCAGCCTCTTGCCCCCCAACAATCTGGGTCCTCATTTTACCCACCTCGGAAGGACGGAAGGCTGAGTCAACCTTGAGCTGGTCAGGATCGAACTGCTGGCCGTGGGCAGAATTAGCCTGCCCTACAGGCAGTCCTCAAGCTACGACCGCAATTGAGGCCAAAATTTATGTCGCTAAGTGAAACTTTCATTAAGTGGGGGGTTTGCCCCATTTTACGACCGCTTTGTGCCACGGCTGTTAAGTGAATCGCTGCCATTGTTAAATGAGTAACCTGAAAGGGGATGACGTGACCGTGGGACACAGCCGTGGTCATAAGTATGAACTAGTTGCCAAGCATCTGAATTTTGATCACATGCTCATGCTACAAAGGTGGAAAGTCTGTGTGTGTGTGTGTGTGGGAAACGGTCATAAGTCCCTTTTTTCACCGCCGTTGTAACTCTGAATGGTCACTAAATGATCACTGAATGGTCACTAAACTGTTGTAAGTCGAGGACCTCCTGAACTGCATTCTAACCCCTGCGCCGCCACTATAGGGACTCTCAGCTTGCAACAGTTCATGCAGATTCCCTTAACTGTGGCCAAAGGGTCATAAAATGGGCCGTGACACAACTAACCGCTGCCTCGCTCAGCGACTGAATTTCTCTTCTCCGTTGCGGCCATCAGTCGAGGGTTACCTGTAATCCCTGTTTTAAGTTGAGGGTTTAGCTTGGTAAAAAAAAAAAATTACCCCTCAATATTGTTTTGGCTCTACTCGCTACTCGCTAATTTTAGCCACCTGCTAAAATTCAAATTTTCTGTTTGGCCCTCGAAGGAGCATGGCGGCTTTCGCAGGGATGTGCGACGGCGGTTCGACGGAAGACGGCTGCGTGGCGGCTTCCCGGGATGACACCACTCTCAACGCCCTCAACACAGTAAGAAGTCAACTTCCGCCTTTCTTTCCAGAAATAAACGTTTGAGCAATTCGTGCCTCCCATCCCATCCCAGGTTCTTCTTTGCAGGGTTTTCATAGGCCGGTCCCTGCTATTGTGTGGGACAAGGAGCCACTGACTTCTCTCGGGAAGTGAAAAGAGAGTTGAATTACTTGAGCACATGTTGGATCAGGGACTTGCGGTCAGGGGAGGCAAGGGAGGCAGAGCCTCACCTCTCTTCATGAAATAATAGTATATAATATTATATACGTTCCCATTTTAAGCCCACGCTTGAAGATGGCAGGTATATATATATATATATATATTTGTGTTGTATTTGTACTGATAAATAAATAAAGGGAGACTAGTATAGATCTATTTCGAGCTAATTAGCTCTCATCGGCTAGCCATACCCTTACTGGGATTTGAACCTGGGCTGTATTATATCTTAGGCAGGAGTCTTAGCCACTAAGCCACAGGCTCTCCTCCTTATCAGTTGAGCCAGGGAAATAGGTATGTATTTGTGTTACAACCCCTGGTATGCCTAAATATGGGAGGAAGGTCACTACTCCCTCTTTCTGTCCTTCGGCTCATCACAAATGACACAAATACATATATATATATGTAACACAAATACATATAATATTATATACATCCGTCCGGCCGCGCCCGGGAGCTGCGGAGGCAGAAATGTTGTCGGCGCTCCCGGATGACGAAGCCACGAAAGCGACTGGGGAACGACGAGAACCTTCCTGCCTCTGATGGACTTTGCGCGCTCCTCGTGACTGCAATATACGTCCAGAAGTGGCTTTTGTGGCTAATGGGGTTTGGGCTTCCAGCCCAACAGCCCCTGCCACTTCTGGACGTCTATTGCAGTTGCGAGGAGTGCGCAAAGTCCAGCAGAGGCAGGAAGGTTCTCATTGTTCCCCAGTCGCTTTCGAGGACTGCAGAGCGCGAGCCAGCGGAGCACGCTCAGGAAGGCGGGGAATGGGATCACGTGTGCTGGAGGCTGAGGCAGCCTCGGCCTCCAGCACACGTGGTCCCATTCCCCGCCTTCCTGATGACGTCACCAGCCTCACCAGCCATAAACCTCACCGCACGTCACTGTGTTGGATTATCCCCTCTTAGGCGGTGCATTCCCCCCCCCCTTAGGAATTGGGTTCTTTCGCTTAGGGGTGACTCATGATCCTCAGAAAAATAACCTTTTCCATTAATCTAGAAATCTAAAAGCCAAGTGCCACTCACGTACCATCACGAAATCTCCAGAACCGTAAAGGCTACAAACTTGAAATTTGGCGCATAGGTTCCTCTTGGCTTCTTAGGCGCTCGCTAAGAAAACTCGGAGCATTAGTATTTCTTATATTATTATTATTATTATTATTATTATTATTATTATTATTATTATCATCACGCTCCAATGCTAAGGAATTAGACGTTCTACTCCCCCTCCCCACCCCGAAAAGAACTCTGTTCCAACTGCCTTGTGGGCGTGGCCAGCGTGTGACTCATCCAACCTGCCGGCTGGGATGAGGACCAATGGGGCCAGCCTGAGGGAGAGAAGGGGATAAGATAGGAGAGCCCTCTGTGGGGCAAGCTTGAGGGGGAGAAGGGGAGAGGAGAGGACGATCGGTCGTAACTACTCATCAATGTTCAAGCTTTAACTGTCCATTTATCAATCCGAATCACATAGTTCGGTAGCGAAGCACAGGTATCCGACCGAATAGTCTGAAAATATATATATTTCTTTTCTGAATAGTTAAGAGTCAGCAGTTCAACAGACCAGCTCCAGACCTGGCTCAAAAATGCCAGGCAGGGAATGAAAGCCTTCTGTGTTCAAAATCCTGCCCGTGTTTGGGTCCACCTTGTGAATTTTAGGCAGACAGACGGGTCCAACCCACAGAGCAGAGGGCAGGAGGGGAGAAAGTTTAGGAAGGGAACTGTAGAATAACCGAACTGGCATAGAGGCTTGCTACAGCTCTCCTCCTCATTGTAAGATGGTTGCCCTTGGCTGCTCTCCAGCCCACTTGCGACACCTGGCTAGTTGCTGGGGTGCCCTTCAGACGTTCGCTTGAAAACCTCCGGGATTTTTTGCCTGCTCAATACTGTGTGATATGCATCCAAGGGTGAAGGTTTTCCCAAGGTGAATGGGCAGGGAGGGGAAAGGGGAAAAGGATGGGGTAGGGAACAGGGATAGAGAATGGAAAAAGGACTAGGAAAAGATGTGAGAATGGAATAGGAGTAGAATAGAATAAGGAGTAGGAAAGGATAGGAGAATGGGAGTAGAATAGAATAGAATTAGGAATAGGGATGAGTAGAGTAGAATAGAAAATAGAATGAGGAAGAGGAAGAGGGTTGAGTAGAGTAGAATAGAATAGGGAATGGAATAGAAGAGAAGGGAAGAGGGAATAGAATAGAATAAAATAGAATAAGGAATAGGAAAGGATATGAGAATAGAATAGGAGTAGAATAGAATTAGGAATAAGGAAGAGGAAGAGGGTTGAATAGAATGGAATAGAATAATGGAATGAAAACTAGAATAGAATAGGAAAGGATATAAGAATGGAATGGAAGTAGAATAGAATAGAATTAGGAATAAGGAAGAGGAATAGGGTTGAGTAGAATAGAAATAGAATAATGGAATGAAAATATAATACAATAGAATGCAATAAGGAATAGGAAAGGCTATGAGAATGGAATAGGAGTAGAATAGAATTAGGAATAAGGAAGAGGAAGAGGGTTGAATAGAATGGAATAGAATAATGGAATGAAAACTAGAATAGAATAGGAAAGGATATAAGAATGGAATGGAAGTAGAATAGAATAGAATTAGGAATAAGGAGGAATAGGGTTGAGTAGAATAGAAATAGAATAATGGAATGAAAATATAATACAATAGAATGCAATAAGGAATAGGAAAGGATATAAGAATGGAATAGGAGTAGAATAGAATTAGGAATAAGGAAGAGGAATAGGGTTGAATAGAATGGAATAGAATAATGGAATGAAAACTAGAATAGAATAATGGAATAGGAAAGGATATAAGAATGGAATATGAGTAGAATAGAATTAGGAATAAGGAAGAGGAATAGGGTTGAATAGAATAGAATAGAAATAGAATAATGGAATGAAAATATTATACAATAGAATACAATAAAGAATAGGAAAGGATATAAGAATGGAATAGGAGTAGAATAGAATTAGGAATAAGGAAGAGGAATAGGGTTGAATAGAATAGAAATAGAATAATGGAATGAAAATATTATACAATAGAATACAATAAAGAATAGGAAAGGATATAAGTATGGAATAGGAGTAGAATAGAATAGAATTAGGAATAAGGAAGAGGAATAGGGTTGAATAGAATAGAATAGAAATAGAATAATGGAATGAAAATATTATACAATAGAATACAATAAGGAATAGGAAAGGATATAAGAATGGAATAGGAGTAGGATAGAATTAGGAATAAGGAAGAGGAATAGGGTTGAATAGAATAGAAATAGAATAATGGAATGAAAATATTATACAATAGAATACAATAAGGAATAGGAAAGGATATAAGAATGGAATAGGAGTAGGATAGAATTAGGAATAAGGAAGAGGAATAGGGTTGAATAGAATAGAATAGAATAGAATAGAATAGAATAGAATAGAATAATAGAATAGAATAGAATTCTTTTATTGGCCAAATGTGGTTGGACACACAAGGAATTTGTCTCCGGTGCAGAAGCTCTCAGTGTACTTACAAACTATTAAAGCAATACAATTATAAGATACTAATAAGAGAAGGTAGAAACAACGAGAAGGATAATAGCAATCCAGCCAAACCACATGGAACAAATATCTTTATTAGGGGCTAAGATATATATATAGACCTTGAAATGGTTCTCCAACCAGGAAGAAGTGGTGGGTTACCTGCTTTTGGTTTTGCCGGGAGCCCAAATTGGCCTCCGTCCCGGTCTGGTTTCCAATGGGCGGGTGGGAATATCGCGTCTGTTGGCGCGGAGGGGGGCGTGTGTATGTTTAGAAATGATAATGGGGTACGGGGGGGGGAATGCACACGCTCTTATGATGCCTTATTATGGAAATACAATAAACTTCAGAGCATCCCTTCCCATAAATCATTCCTGACCAAGTTCTTTCCCAGGGTTTTATTTATGTAATAACAGGGTGCTGTAACCCTCAGCGTGATTTATTGTTAATTACACCCAAAAGGCGTGGAGAGAATAAGGCTGTTTTTTTCTTTTTTCTTTTGCTGAGCAGCAGTTATATTAGTTGGTGGAACATTTCCTCCCTCCCTGGGTCTGTTTCCCTTAACGACCGAGGCTGCTCTATTTCCTTCCTGCCCTCCCTCCCCTTCTCTCCCTTCCCCCCTCCATTTATTACTCTCTCCATTTATCCTTCCTTCCTCCTCCCTCTTTTTCCTTCATTCCTTCCTTCCTTCCCTTCCTTCCTTTCTCCCTCCCCCTCCCTCTTTTTCCTTCCTTCTTTCCTCCTCCCCCTCTTTTTCCTTCTTTCCCCAATTCCTTTTCTTCCCTTCCCCTCCATTTATTCTTATCTCCTTCCCTCCTTCCTTCTTTCCTCCTCCCTTTTTCTTTCCTTCCTTCCGCCATTCCCTTCCCTTCAATTTATTCGTCTCTCCTTCCTCCCTTCCCTTCTCTTCCCCTCCATTTGTTCTTCTCACCTTCCTCCCTCCCCCCTCCTCTCTTTTTCCTTCCTCCCTTCCCCCATTCCCTTATCTTCCCTTCCCCTCCATTTATTCTTCTCTCCTTCCTTCCTTCCTTCCTTCCTTCCTTCCTTCCTTCCTCCTCCTCCCTTTTTTTTCCTTCCTTCTGCCATTTCCTTCCCCTCCATTTATTCTTCTCTCCTTCCTCCCTTCCTTCCTCCATTCCCTTATCTTCCTTTTCCCTCCATTTATTTTCTCTTTCCTTCCTTCCTTCTCCCTTTTTCTTTCCTTCCGCCCTTCCCTTCCCCTCCATTTATTCTTTCTTCCTCCCTCCTTCAATCCCTTCCCTCAAAATCATGGCCGTAAGTCGGGGACGTACCTGTACAACAATTGCAGCCTCCCGGGGGCACCTGATCCCCATTTGCAATCCCAGCCAGCTTTCAACAAGCAAGAGTCCAAGGGGGGGGGGGGGAGCTGATTCACTTAACAACTGCCTGACTGGCTTGACAACTGGTGATTCGCTTAACAGTCGTGGCCAAATAGTTGTAAATGTGGATGCGACTCACTTTAACACCTGCTATGCTTAGCAGCGAAAATTCTGCTCCCGATGGTGGTCTTAAATTGAGGACTTCTCCTTCTTCATCAGACTGACAGCTGAAGTCGGGCTTGGAGGAAGGATGTCGGTAGGCAAGGCTCCTTGCCTCCCCCCTCCCCACCCTTTTAAAAACACTTTATTTATACATTTTTCTTGAACATCCATTGGGGCTTGGTAAACAGTGTCTTGTCTGGGTCTATTTACTTTATACGTAGTAATAGCAGTAGTAATATATTGTTTGTTTACACCTATTGATAATCTTTCAACTTCTAACTTCTGCCCCTATTATCTAACCATTGATAGAACAAATCCCATGTTAAAAAATATTCTGTATCCTCTTCACCTACCTGCTGCCCTCTTTCTATTCCTTCCTTCCTCCGTTCCTTTCCCTTCCCCTCCATTTAGTCTTCTCTCCTTCCTCCCTTCTCTTCCCCTCCATTTATTCCTCTCTCCTTCCTTCCTCCTCCTCCCTCTTTTTCCTCCCTCCCTCCCTCCCTCCCTTCCCTTCTCCATTTATTCTTCTCTCCTTCCTTTCTCCTCCCTCTTTTTCCTTCCTTTCTTCCTCCCTCCCTCCCTTCATTCCTTCCCTTCTCCTCCATTTATTCTTCTCTCCCTTCCGTGCTCCTCCTCCCTATTTTTCCTTCCTCCCTCCCTCCCTCCCTTCCTCCCCTTTTCCTCCATTTATTCTTTCCTCGCTCCTCCTCCCTCTTTTTCCTCCCTCCCTCCCTCCCCTTCTCCATTTATTCTTCTCTCCTTCCTTCCTCACTCCTCACTCTTTTTCCTTCCTTCCTTCCCTCCCTTCTCTATTTATTATTCTCCCCTTTTCTTCCATTTATTCTTCTCTCCCTTCCTCGCTCCTCCTCCCTCTTTTTCCTTCCTCCTTCCCTTCTCCTCCATTTATTCTTATCTCCTTCCTCCTCCTCCCTCTTTTTTCTTCCTCCCTCCCTCCCCCCCTTCCTGTATCTTATTCACCTCCCCACTGCCCCCCTTCCCATTAAAACATCTGCAGATATTTGAAGAGACAGGCAGAGCTCTAAGTGTTCCCCTCCAAGATTATCAAAGGCCAGAAAATTCAGGCCCGGCTTGGCTTTAATAGTGTTATATAAAAGTCCCGATTCCTGATAATTCCTCGCTGGAAGATTTCTCTTCCTTCTTTTTTCCTTTTCAACTATATGGGGGAGGAGGGGGAGAGAAAGAAAGCTGAAATATCTGTCAGCCGAAGAATGGCCTCTGCCTTTAATATCTTGCAGCCCTTGTAAATCCATGTCTTAATTAAAATTTGCAGGCGCTAAGCCGGCGTTTGATAGCAGCGGCTCTAATTTTCCCGTAGAGCGAGCTCTCACGTTATGGCTTCTGATGTCCTTGATGGTCGCATTTGAAACGCACACCGCTTTTTAGTCTCCCAAGATCCAAAGGGTGAAGTTGAGCGCCTGGCTCAAATTTGCAGGGAGGAGGGGGGGCGGAAAAAGCCATTATTTTCACGACTGAGATGCAGCCTGTTGGAGGATTGTGCTAAAAAGTCCACCCATCCAGAGCCTGGTATTTTATAGCTTTTCCTAGCCCTGTGATGGCGAATCTATGGCAATCATACCATAGAGCCCTCTCTGCGGGCATGAGAGCCGTCGCCCCAGCTCAGCTCCACCGTGCCCGCGTACGCGCCTCCTGCCGGCCAGCTGGTTTTTAGGCCTCTGCTGTGCATGAGTAGGATGAGTAGGGGGTGGGGCAGTGTGTGGGGGGGTGTCATACACACATGGGCGGGGCAAGTGCGGGAAGGTCGCATGTGCTTGCGGGGGGTCACAGACACATTCACACGGGTGGGGGGAGCGCATGCATGCGCGGGGGGGTCACATGTGTATTGCATTAGGGGGAGGGTAAAGGGGGGAGAGGGGAAAAACTCAACACACATAGACACCCCTTTCAAGACCCCCGCAGCAGGGGTGGGTTCTGGCCGGCTTTACTGCCGGTTTTCTCGTGCGCGTGCTTTGCGCGGCTGCACAGTTCGATTGAAATTGTTTTGCGCTCGTGCGGAACTCAAAAAACAAGATGGCGTCAGCGGCGACCAGAGAACTGGTTCGGGGGCGTGGCAGGCCTGGGTCGCTGCCGGTTCCAGCAACCTAGGCCGCCCTACCACTACCAGTTCGGTCAAACTGGTAGGAACCCACCTCAGGGAGCCCATCCGCAAAGCTAGCCCAACCTTTCCCTCCCTCCCTCTCCAACCAACCAGCCGTCCGAGACCCTGGCCCGGTTCTTAATGGACTCCCCATTATTTCCTATCAACCCCCCTCCCTCCCAACCATCGCGGCCCAGATGCTTTTCAAGCCAGGCTGGTAATGGCCATAATTGGAGGTGCAGTGCCTTCGCCGCACCGGTGCCCCCAGATACGCAGCCGCGCTTCCGTCTCGGAAAGGTCGCCGGGAAAACGGGGGCCTTTAAATTAAGCTACGAATTACAAGCCGAGGACAATATTTTGACGCGCCCGAGCTGGCTGGGTCAGGAAGTGGCGCGGCGTAATTCACAGATTCATTACCGAAGGGTGGTGGCGGGGACCGACAGCTGAGCGCAGAAGGCCACGCGGTGGCAAGGCAGGTGCCCCAATGCGCGCCCGCCTCCGCGCACAAGCACACCCACCCTTGCCCCTTGTGATGCTAATAAGGCGTGCGAGGGGGCAGCGCCTCGTTAAGGCCTCCTGTGAGATAAACGAAGGGGAATAGAGGGGAGGGGAAAACATTAGCATTTAAAGCAGGTAATGTCGTAAGCCCTGCCTGCCTCCTTCCCTGCCTTACAGCCAACAGGGAGATTAAAGCCGGGATCGGATGCTTCATTGCTTTCATTTGAGCCCGTCAGGAAAGTAAAACATACCCATTGCAACAGCCTCGGCAGTTTCAAAATATTGATTTTTTGCATTCTCTCGCTCCCCCCTTTCCTCCTCCCCTTTCCTCCTCCCCTTTCCATGCCTCCGTTTCTTAAGCTGGAGGAAAAGAGAAGGGCTCAGCATGCGGAATGGAATGGAATAGAATAGAATAGAATAGAATAGGGAAAGAATAGAATAGAATAGAATAAGGAAAGAATAGAATAGAATAAGGAAAGAATAGAATAGAATAAGGAAAGAATAAGGAAAGAATAGAATAGAATAAGGAAAGAATAGAATAAGGAAAGAATAGAATAAGGAAAGAATAGACTAGACTAGAATAAAGGAAAGAATAAGGAAAGAATAGACTAGAATAAGGAAAGAATAGAATAGAATAGAATAAGGAAAGAATAGACTAGAATAAGGAAAGAATAGACTAGAATAAGGAAAGAATAGAATAGACTAGAATAAGGAAAGAATAGACTAGAATAAGGAAAGAATAGAATAGAATAGAATAAGGAAAGAATAGAATAGAATAGAATAAGGAAAGAATAGAATAGGGAAAGAATAGAATAGGGAAAGAATAGAATAGGGAAAGAATAGAATAAGGAAAGAATAGACTAGAATAAGGAAAGAATAGAATAGAATAGAATAGAATAAGGAAAGAATAGAATAGAATAAGGAAAGAATAGAATAAGGAAAGAATAGAATAGAATAAGGAAAGAATAAGGAAAGAATAGAATAGAATAAAGAAAGAATAGAATAGAATAGAATAAGGAAAGAATAGAATAGGGAAAGAATAAGGAAAGAATAGAATATAATGGAATATAATAGGGAAAGAAGAACAGAACAGAATAGAATAGAATTCTTTATTGGCCAAGTGTGATTGGACACACAAGGAATTTGTCTTTGGTGCATAGGCTCTTAGTGTACATAAAAGAAAAATAAAATAGAAAACAATGGCTGCCAACCTTCTTCCATTGAGGACCTGCACACTGCATGAGTCAAAAAGAGGGCCGGGAAAATATCTACAGACCCCTCGCATCCTGGACGTAAATTGCTTCAACTCCTATCCTCAAAACAACACTATATAGCACTGCACACCAAGACAACTAGACACAAGGACAGTTTTTCCCCAAATGCCATCACTCTGCTAAACAAATCATTCCCTCAACACTGTCAAATTATCTACTAAGGCTGTATTACCATTGTTCTTCTCTTCCTTCCTAGTACCTATCTCTCCCCACTTATGGCTATAACCATGTTGCTTGTATCTTTACAAATTATATTGCTTTTATTTGTTTCCTAGTACGATTTGATTGCTTATTAGTAACTTATGACTGTCACGACGTGTTGTACCCTATGATTCTTGATGAATGTATTTTCTGCAGTTCTGATTCTCCTCTGAAGTCCGTGTCTGTCTTGTTGGTTGCAGAGCCAAACTAGGCAGTTATGGAGGTGCAGATGAGAAAACTTAGTAATTCCTCTGTAGAACAGAATCAGCAGCTCTCTGGGCAGTTTGAGCTTCCTGAGTTGGCGCAGAAAGAACATTCTTTGCTGTGCTTTTTTCATAACACTTTGGACGTTAGGGGTCCATTTTAGGTCTGGAGATATGATAGAGCCTAGAAACCTGAAGGTCTATACAATACAATACAATACAATACAATACAATACAATACAATACAATAGTAGAGTTGGAAGGGACCTTGGAGGTCTTCTAGTCCAACCCCCTGCCTAGGCAGGAAACCCTATACCATTTCAGACAAATGGCTATCCAACATCTTCTTAAAGACTTCCAGTTGATACTATGTTGTCTAGTGTTGTAAGAGGTATTGTAAGAGGTGGTAGTATGGGAGGGTTTCTTCTAAATTCCACCCCCTTTATGGTTTTGAGTGTATTTAGCTCCTTCAGTTCTAATCATCACATTTTTTTTTAATTAAAAAATAACAGACTTTCCTTCCTCGTTCTCTTTCCCTGCTTCTCTGAGCGATGGGCTCCGGAGTATGCTTCTGTTAAGTTGCCTTGATTAACGAAGGGGCAACGGGGGACGAACGGTTTGTTAAGTTTCATCGGAGCCATCCCTCCCTGCCAATTCAACCCATTCGGTTAGCTTTTACGGCCCCGCACGCATGCATCATGCTCAGGAAACGGGATACTTCACAAAGCGATGGAGGGGATTAATTCATTGGAGAGAAGCTGAACAATAGTGTATATATACAGGTAGTCCTCGATTTACGACATTTAGCGACCGTTCCAAGTTACAACAGCATTGAAGAAAGTAACTTCGGACTGTTTTTCACAGTTCCCACCATTGCAACATCCCTGCAGTCACATAATCAAAATTTGGACGCTTGACAACTGGTTCATAGTTACGACCGTTGCTGTGTCCCAAAGTCACGAGATCCCCTTTTGCCACCTCCTGACTAGCAAAATCAGCGGGGGAAGCCAAATTCACTTAACAACATTCCCGGGACAAAACTCCCTTAGCAAGACTCTCGCTTAACAGCAGAAATTCTGGGCTTAAAATTTGTGAGTTGTAAGTCAAGGACCACCTATACAACCATTGCCAGCCTCACCTGGCCACCATTTGCAATCTTCCCAGCCAGAGTCAATTAGGGGAGGGGAGGGGGAGCTGGATTTACTTAAAGACCGCCTGACTGGCTTGACAACTGGGGTGCTTCACTTAACAGCCGTGGCCAAATAGTTGTACGTTTGGAGGGGAGAGGGGTTACCGAATAGGCCCTCTGAGCAGGGGTGAAATCCAGTAGGTTCTGACAAGTTCTGGAGAACCGGTAGTGGAAATTTTGAGTAGTTCAGAGAACTGGTAGCGGAAATTTTGAGTAGTTCGGAGAACCGGTAGTGGAAATTTTGAGTAGTTTGGAGAACCGGTAGCAGAAATTTTGAGTAGTTAAAAAATCCGGTAGCAGAAATTTTGAGTAGTTAAAAAAAAACAGTAGCGGAAATTTTGAGTAGTTCGGAGAACCGGTAGCGGAAATTTTGAGTAGTTAAAAAAACCGATGGCGGAAATTTTGAGTAGTTCGGAGAACCGGTAGCGGAAATTTTGAGTAGTTAAAAAAACCGATGGCGGAAATTTTGAGTAGTTCGGAGAACCGGTAGCGGAAATTTTGAGTAGTTAAAAAAACCGATGGCGGAAATTTTGAGTAGTTCGGAGAACCAGTAGCAGAAATTTTGAGTAGTTAAAAAAACTGGTAGCGGAAATTTTGAGTAGTTCAAAGAACCGGTAGCGCAAATTTTGAGTAGTTCGGAGAACCGGAAGCGCAAATTTTGAGTAGTTCGGAGAACCGGAAGCGCAAATTTTGAGTAGTTCGGAGAACCGGAAGCGCAAATTTTGAGTAGTTCGGAGAACCGGAAGCGCAAATTTTGAGTAGTTCGGAGAACCGGAAGCGCAAATTTTGAGTAGTTCGGAGAACCGGAAGCGCAAATTTTGAGTAGTTCGGAGAACCGGTAGCAGAAATTTTGAGTAGTTCGGAGAACCGGAAGCGCAAATTTTGAGTAGTTCGGAGAACCGGAAGCGCAAATTTTGAGTAGTTCGGAGAACCGGTAGCAGAAATTTTGAGTAGTTCGGAGAACCGGAAGCGCAAATTTTGAGTAGTTCGGAGAACCAGTAGCACAAATTTTGAGTAGTTAAAAAAACTGGTAGCGGAAATTTTGAGTAGTTTGGAGAACCGGTAGCGGAAATTTTGAGTAGTTTGGAGAACCGGAAGCGCAAATTTTGAGTAGTTTGGAGAACCGGTAGCAGAAATTTTGAGTAGTTCGGAGAACCGGTAGCAGAAATTTTGAGTAGTTAAAAAAACTGGTAGCGGAAATTTTGAGTAGTTTGGAGAACCGGAAGCGCAAATTTTGAGTAGTTTGGAGAACCGGTAGCAGAAATTTTGAGTAGTTCGGAGAACCGGTAGCAGAAATTTTGAGTAGTTAAAAAAAACGGTAGCGCAAATTTTGAGTAGTTCGGAGAACCAGCAAATGCCACCTCTGGCTGGCCCCAGAGTGGGGTGGGATTGGAGATTTTGCAGTATCCTTCCCTTGCCACGCCCACCAAGCCACACCATGCCCGTCAAGCCACGCCCACACAACTGGTAGTAAAAAAAATTGAATCTCACCACTGCCACTGAGTCATGGGAATGGGCGGGGGGGGCGCAGGAGGGTTCGGTTCTGAGGCAGACGACGTGGGAAGAATTGGGGGAAATGTGGCTTTGTCTTCAGAACCCAAAACGATCTTTGACCCGAGGCGCTAAGCTTTCCGCTTCGGTTCTGTTTCAGGAAAAAGCATTCGTGTCTCTCTAGCGTCGTTTCCACTGACCTCCGTCTTATTCTCTCTTCCTCTCTTGCAGCTACACGAGAGCAACTACGATGCCGGGAAGGCCCTCCAGCGTCTGGTGAGGAAGCCCGTCCCCAAACTGATCGAAAAATGCTGGACGGAAGACGAAGTGGTAAGGAGACTTGTTTTAAATTTACATTTCTCGTCACTTTTGCTCGGATCCTTCATGCCAGAAGGTGGCAAGAGGCAGGCTTGCGCAGCTGGCTTCACCCATCTGCCAGGTTCTCACCTTGCCAGCTTACACCCAAATCACTCAAGATTAGACGTTGCTCTCCTACCCCGGGGTTCAGCCAAAAAGACGCTGAGGGCTCAGCCTCGCTGTCTTGCACCGGTTATCCCTGGTTGCCCACTGAGCGGCTAGCAGACCCCTCCCCCCCAAAAAAACCCAACTAGAAATAGCTTTTCTGTGCCTTGACTGTGTTACCTGAATAGTGATGCGGTGGCTCAGTGGCTAAGACGCTGAGCTTGTCAATCAGGAAGGTCGGCAGTTTGGAGGTTCGAATCCCTAGTGCCGCGTAACGGAGTGAGCTCCCGTGACTTGTCCCAGCTTCTGCCAACCTAGCCGTTCAAAAGCACCTTAAAAAATGCAAGTAGAAAAATAGGGACCACCTTTGGTGGGAAGGGAACAGCGTTCCATGAGCCTTCGGTGTTGAGTCATGCCGGCCACATGATCACGGAGACGTCTTCGGACAGCGCTGGCTCTTTGGCTTTGAAACGGAAATGAGCACCGCCCCCTAGAGTGGGGAATGACTAGCACATATGTCCGAGGAGAACCTTTACCTAATTAATCAAGATCACGTGAAGTGTTAATACCACTTTATAATGCCTTGGTAAGGCCACACTTGGAATATTTGCATTCAGTTTTGGTCGCTACGATGTAGAAAAGAGGTTCTCAACTCTAGAAAGAGTGCAGAGAAGAGCAACAAAGAGGATGAGGGGACTGGAAGTTAAACATATGAAGAACGGTTGCAGGAACTGGGTAGGTCTAGTTTAATAGAAAGAAGGACTAGGGGAGACATCATAGCATTGTTCTAATATCTCAGGGGTTGCCACAAAAAAGAGGGAGTCAAGCTATTATCCAAAGCACCTGAGAGTAGAACAAGAAGCAATGGGTGGAAACTAATCAAGGAGAGAAGCAACTTAGAACTGAGGAAGAATTTCCTGACAGTGAGAACAATTAATCAGTGGAACAGAATTTGCTTCCAGAAGTTGTGAATGCCCCAACACTGGAAGTCTTTAAGAAGATTTTGGATAGCCATTTGTCTGAAACGGTATAGGGTTTCCTGCCTAGGCAGGGGGTTGGACTAGAAGACCTCCAAGGTCCCTTCCAACTCTGCTATTGTATGTATGTAATATATATATATTCCCCAAACCTGTGGGTGGAAGAAATGGAATTGTTGCTTGCTTACACCAAGCCTTTAGAATGGAAAAACTTGTTTTTGGCAAGAGATAAATCTTGATGCTTGTTTTTCTTTTAACTCAAAAGCACATTTTCAGCAAGAACTTTGGATACTATATCCATATAATGCTGATTGCCCAGGATTTAGATTTGGACATTTTTTTCTGGATCCTTCCAGGTGTTTCCAGCCCATGCCATCACGAGTGCTCCAACCTCGTCATTGGCCCAAAACGCAGGGAGACGTTGACTTACATCCCTTCCTTGAGTGACCGTTCAAAGTTAGAACAGGCCCTGAAAAAAATGACTTGCGACCATTTTTTACACTTAACGACAAACCTCACTTAATTGTGCTGCTCAGGGACAGAAATTTTGGGCATACTTTGTGTATCCCGACCAAAGCCTAAGGAAAGCTGACTCTTGCAACTTCCAGTCTTTTTAAACGTGAAGCCTGCTTTTGTGGGGTGACAGTCTGCTCCCCAGCTGGAAAGAAAGAAACTAAGTTCCCGCCATCTTCTCATACATCTGCTCCAAAAGCAGGCAGGTCCTTGACAATGATGATAAAACTTAATTGGCCATATTGGTGTGTTTGTGAGTTCATAAATTTTAACGCACCTTCCCAACACCTGCTTCCGTTTGGGAGCCGTCTTTGTCAATCTAAATACAAATCTGTTCCCCCCTCTCCCCCCCCCCCGTTTCCAGGGCCCCCAGATCTGAGACATTAATTTCCCCGCAGTGCGCTTGTGAATATTTGTAATTTGGCGAAGGAGCATTGCTTTGACAAGACATAACTTGTGAGCTGCTATTATGGCCCACCAGCCATAACACCAGAATTGGAAGGGACCTTGGAGGTCTTCTAGTCCAACCTCCTACTCAAGTAGGAAACCCTATACCATTTCAGACAAGTTGGCTATTTCTGCCATCTTGGTGTCATTTGCAAATTTGATGAGTTCCCCATTTATTCCCTCATCCAAATCATGAAGATTTGGATGGGGGAATAAATGGGGAACTCATCAAATTTTCAGGTGACACCAAGCTGGCAGGAATAGCCAACACTCCAGAAGATAAGCTAAAGATACAGAAGGATCTTGACAAACTTGAACATTGGGCACTATCTAATAAAATGAAATTCAAGGGTGAAAAGAGTAAAGTTCTACATTTAGGCAAGAAAAACGAAATGCACAGGTACAGTATAGATAATACCTTGCTCAACAGTAGTAACTGTGAAAGGGATCTTGGAGTCCTAGTGGACAACCATTGAAATAGGAGCCAGCCGTGTGCAGCAGCTGCCAAAAAAGCCAACACAGTCCTAGGCTGCATCAACAGAGGGATAGAATCAAGATCACGTGAAGTGTTAATACCACTTTATAATGCCTTGGTAAGGCCACACTTGGAATACTGCATTCAGTTTTGGTCGCCACGATGTAAAAAAGATGTGGAGACTCTAGAAAGAGTGCAGAGAAGAGCAAGAAAGATGATTAGGGGACTGGAGGCTAAAACATATGAAGAGCGGTTGCAGGAACTGGGTATGTTTAGTTTAATAGAAAGAAGGACTAGGGGAGACATGATAGCAGTCTTCCAATATCTAGGAGTTGCCCCAAAGAAGAGGGAGTCAACCTATTCTCCAAGGCAGCTGAGGGTAGAACAAGAAGCAATGGGTGGAAACTAATCAAGGAGAGAAGCAACTTAGAACTGAGGAGAAATTTCCTGACAGTTAGAATAATTAATCAGTGGAACAGAAGTTGCCTCCAGAAGTTGTGAATGCCTCAACACTGGAAGTCTTTAAGAAGATGTTGGATAGCCATCTGTCTGAAATGGTATAGGGATTCCTGCGTAGGCAGGGGGTTGGACTAGAAGACCTCCAAGGTCCCTTCCAACTCTGCTATTGTATTGTAAGTAACTCTCCAGTCTTTTCTTAAAAGCCTCCAGTGATGGAGAACCCACAACTTCTGGCGTCAAGCTCTTCCACTGGTTCATTGTTGTGTCATTCTCAGAAACTTGTTGTTTCTCCTTCATTCCAGGTTGCTTCTCTCCTTGCTTAGTTTCCATCCATGGCTTCTTGTCCTGCCTTCAGGTGCTTGGGTGAATAGGTTTGGTGAATAGGGGCAGCCCCTCAAACATTGGAAGACTGCTTTCCTGTCCCCCCCTAATCCTTCTTTTCATTAGGGAGACCAATCTGGGACATAATTTGAGTTTCCTAAGGCTAGGATTCGATGCTTGGCCTCCATCCTAGTTTGTTTGAAAGTGTAGAATGTCGCTTTCAGACTTTACAGCACAGAGTGGATGGATGGAGAAGAAATGGAGGCAGCTTTGGAACTGCTTTTTTTCTTGATTTTTTTTTCGGAGTTGCTTAAGATATATTAGTTGGAAGACGGTTTCAAACGAAGTAAATCCTTCGGAACGTTTGATTTTTATTTCCAATCCAGATGTAGCGTTTGTA
Organism: Natrix helvetica; assembly: GCF_964273705.1. Taxonomy (NCBI): domain Eukaryota; kingdom Metazoa; phylum Chordata; class Lepidosauria; order Squamata; family Natricidae; genus Natrix; species Natrix helvetica. Next base: position 147,747,232 of record NC_138551.1, read on the forward strand.
TCACTTCTCTGCTTTCTCCCTTTCTGTCCAAATTTGTTTCAAAACAAATAGCTTTTTGAGGGGGGGGGGGGAGATAATGTTTCAACCCTCCATTTTTTCTTTCTTTCTTTTTGAAAAAAATCCCGATCTGACCGTCAATATTATTTATGCTCTCGAGATTTCTTTGCCTTTTTTTCCAGGTTTGATTTATGGCTGTGGGTGGCTTAGATAATTTTTCTTCCCGGTCTTTTCATTTCTTCCTCCCTCTCCTTGTTCATTTGCTTTGACTGGACGTCAGCATCTTGTCAGCCGTATTACAGGCTGCCGCCCCCACTCCGATTCATACGGCAAATCTTTGGAACTGATCCAGTTTTGGGATAAGCCAGCTCATTGCCCTCTCGGCTCATTTGCCCCCAAGAGGCAATTGGATGTCCTTGTTTTTCGTTGGAAGACGTTTCCCTTCACGCCCAAGAAGCTTCTTCAGCTTCTTCTCATCAGCTGAAGAAGCTTCTTGGGTGAGAAGCGAAACGTCTTCAAAGAAAAAAAAAAATCAGAAAGTCCAGTTGTCTCTTGAAAAAGCACCTTTGGGTCAACCACGATCTGAATGACGGAGAATCTCCATAGGCATCTTTGCTCGTTTGTCTTCCAGTTGTCGGAACGCGGTCTTCCCTTGCAAATTTTTTGGGTGGTGGTGGAGGGGGATCCTTTCTGGAGGAGGGGGGGGTTAGGCCGAACGGAATATTTTTAGCATCCTTGAAATCAAAACCCTTAATCGGAGGATTGAGATTCCGTGCTTTGAAATGGCTAGGCTCCGACTGGCAATCCAGAGGCGAAGCGCCGCCTCTTTCCAGCTTCGCTTGTGCCATCCAAAGAAAGAAGGCCTCTACATGTGTGCTGGACTGCCCTTCGTGGCCTGGGCATTTGGACACACAGGCCATAGAAAGTGGGGTGGGGGGAAGCAGGGGTCATTTTTCCCTTTTCAGTCGAGGGATGATAGTTCCAAGATTAATCAACGTCGCGCAATCTGTCTGTTTGAGCAACGCATTGCATCTGTCTTTCCAAGGCTGCAATTTCTTTCTTTTTATTCTTTTTAATTTTTTCTATTTAACTGAGATTGCTCGGGCTTTTGTCCTGTGGTGAAATTCAAATTTTTTTACTACCGGTTCTGTAGGTGTGGCTTGGTGGGCTTGGCAGGGGAAGGATACTGTAAACTCCCCATTCCCTCCCCACTCCAGGGGAAGGATACTGCAAAATCCCCATTCCCTCCCCACTATAGGGAAAGGATACTGCAAAATCCCCATTCCCTCCCCACTCCAGGGGAAGGATTCTGCAAACTCCCCATTCCCTCCCCACTCCAGGGGAAGGATACTGCAAAATCCCCATTCCCTCCCCACTCCAGGGGAAGGATTCTGCAAACTCCCCATTCCCTCCCCACTCCAGGGGAAGGATACTGCAAAATCCCCATTCCCTCCCCACTATAGGGAAAGGATACTGTAAAATCCCCATTCCCTCCCCACTCCAGGGGAAGGATACTGTAAAATCCCCATTCCCTCCCCACTATAGGGAAAGGATACTGCAAAATCCCCATTCCCTCCCCACTCCAGGGGAAGGATACTGCAAAATCCCCATTCCCTCCCCACTATAGGGAAAGGATACTGTAAACTCCCCATTCCCTCCCCACTCCAGGGGAAGGATACTGCAAAATCCCCATTCCCTCCCCACTCCAGGGGAAGGATTCTGCAAACTCCCCATTCTCTCCCCACTCCTGGAAGAAGGATACTGCAAAATCTCCTTTTCCTCCCCCACTCCAGGGGGAGGATACTGCAAAATCCCCATTCCCTCTCCACTCCAGGGGAAGTATACTGTAAAATCCCCATTCCCTCCCCACTCCTGGGAGAAGGATACTGCAAAATCTCCTTTTCCTCCCCCACTCCAGGGGAAGGATACTGCAAAATCTCCATTCCCTCCCCACTCCAGGGAGAAGGATTCTGTAAAATCCCCATTCCCTCCCCACTATAGGGAAAGGATACTGAAAAATCTCCATTCCCTCCCCCACTCCAGGGGAAGGATACTGCAAAATCTTCATTCCCTCCCCACTATACGGAAAGGATACTGCAAAATCTCCATTCCCTCCCCACTCCCGGGGAAGGATACTGCAAAATCCCCATTCTCTCCCCACTCCAGGGGAAGGCTACTGCAAAATCCCCGTTTCTCTCCCCACTCCAGGGGAAGGATGCTGCAAAATCTCCATCCTCTCCCCACTATAGGGAAAGGATGCTGCAAAATCTCCATTCCCTCTCCACTCCAGGGGAAGGATACTGCAAAATCTCCATTCCCTCCCCACTCCCGGGGAAGGATACTGCAAATTCTCCATTCCCTCCCCACTCCAGGGGAAGGATACTGCAAAATCCCCATTCCCCCCCCCACTCCAGGGGAAGGATACTGCAAAATTCCCATTCCCTCCCCACTCCAGGGGAAGGATATTGCAAACTCTCCATTCCCTCCCCACTCCAGGGGAAGGATACTGCAAAATCCCCATTCCTTCCCCACTCTGAGGCCTGCCAGAGATGGCATTTGCCGGTTCTCCAAACTACTCAAAATTTCCGCTACCGGTTCTCCAGAACCTGCTGGATTTCACCCCTTTTTTCGGCCCTTCATCTGTGGATTTCTTAGTCTCGATTGAAAAATGCGGAAGCGGGGTGAAAAAGCAACTGTTTGTTCTCTTCCCCAAGCTATTGATTCCATCCACCAAAGGGGACCAATCCCAGAATCCTTTGGAGTTTCTTAGCAACGGGGCAAAGTTTGTTTTCGCTCCCTGGGCACGCAAGGAAAGCACATCTTGTTCCTTCTGTGTGCAGAAACACCGAAGAACGTGCTGCCTCAAAACACAAAACTTAAGCAAACCGGTAGCGCAGATTGCAGGAGGCTGAAGAAATACATAGTGCATGTACTCAAAAGCCCGATTGGGCTTATTTCCAGAGAGGTCTTATTTTCAGGGAAACCGGGTATATATTTTGGGAGTTTTAATAGCTCCCGTTCTTGTTCTTCCCCCTTTCAATATTCCAGAGATCATCATCTCTTTTTAATGACACCCTAATCCCTAGTGGGGTGGAGTCCAGGCAAATGAATGGAACTGTGTGTTTACTGGCCCGATGCCCTTCATGTCGCCAATGCAAAGTTTTTTTCGGCAGACATATTCTCATTGTCCTCAGAGAAATATCTGCCTCTATCTAGAATCAAACTCACAGCCTCCTGATTGTGAGGCAGGAGCTCCACCTCTAGGCCTCCACACCGCTCTTCCAATATTCCAGAGATCTGAGCACGAAATGCGCCAAGGATGTCGGTCTTCAAGCTGGGCTTAAAAGAATTCTTGTCCTGCACCCATTGCTGGCTATGTCTTATATCTGGGATTATCGGTGTTGTTAAAGTCCTACACGCACGTCTTCGGAAGAATTGCACCCTTTCTTAATGGAACAGTGCCCTTACATGTCTTACTCCATTACATATGGAGGATGTCTACTCCCCACCCACTCCTTTGAAGGAGCCCTGATAATATTGCAACCAGCAAGCCTGAACAGAACATGATCGGAAGAGTCCTTGGTGCTCTCTCTGAGCTGGCTTGTTTTCTTGCAGTCGCTTCATTATCCAACCTAGGTAACATGATGCACTGATGACATTACCTAGTTGGGTAAAGAAACGTCTGCAAGAAAATTAGAGAGCACCAAGGACCCCTTCACGTCTGCCCTGAGCTACAAATACTCTCCAAATACTGTTGGGGGTGTCCAGTCAATTATAAGCTCTTTCCCCCCCTCCCCTTCTCCAACCTTCTTCCGCTCTCCCCTTGGGGGCCTCTGGGTCAGACTACATGGCCTCCAGCCCTTGACATGTAGGTCCCTGTCTAAGAGGGCGTAGGGAAGGTCAGAATCATGGATCAGAAGTGTCTTCAGAGAGGCATTTAAGCGCCGAGACAAGCCCATCTGGAAACAGTCTTGGAAATTGGCCATGTCTGTTTGATGGATGGAGCCATGCCCACCGATGTGTCTGGCAGATCCTTATGATGAGAAGGACGAAGATTGACAGCCCGCTTTTAAAACCAGGAGTACATCTGGGTGGGAAAGCTGTCGGTGCAGCAGGCGGAATTCGAATGTAGGGAAAGATGGAGGCGAAGCCATGCTGGGCTTTCTTGTTGCAGTTTTTGTGGCCACTGTTGTTGAATGGATCGCTGCCGTTGTTAAGTGAGTCGTGAAATTGTTAAGTGAGCCGGGCTTCCGCCCGCTGACTCCGCTCGTCGGAAGCCAGCTGGCAAGGTCACCACGTGACCTTGGGAACATAGCAACCGTCGTAAGTCCATGCCAGTTGCCAAGTCTGGCATGGGATTTATTTAATTGGGTTTTAAGGGTTTTATAGGCTTTTAACGTATTATATTTATTATTCGATTACAGTCTCATAACCTCCTTCACCAGTATTAATTTAATTGTTTATGTATGTATTTTATAATGTATTTTAGTGACTGTACACCGCCCCGAGTCCTCTCCGGGAGAGGGGGCGGTCTATAAGTGTGAATAATAAATAAATAAGTGTGAATAATAAATAAATAAATAAAGTCCCCTTATTCTGATCCCATGCCCACAGGGATGCCGCAAGGGGTTGTAAGTGCGAGGAACCGGTCATTAGTCTTTTTTTCCCAGTGCCATTGAAATTCCAAATGTTCTCGGGGCCCACCATGTTTCCCCAAAAATAAGACAGGGTCTTTTTTTTCCTCCTAAAATAAGCGCTTGGCCTTATTTTCGGGGAGGTCTTATTATTTTTGAGGTGCAGGAGGCGACGAGCGGTGTCACTCGTTGCTGCTGGTGCGTTGCAATATTTTTGGAGAGGGGTTATTTTTTGGGGGAGGGCTTATTTTAGCGCACACGCTCAAAAGCTGAATTGGGCTTATTATCCAGGGAGGTCTTATATTCTGGGAAGCAGGGTACCTGTGGAAAGTCCACAGTGCTGAAAACGAAGGAGTTCTGTTCTGAGCCCAGAGAGAGATTCGCGGATGTCTCTTTTAAGACGCTAACCGGGATTTATTTCTGCACAATCCCCAGTTGTCTTTTTTTCTACATGCGGTTTTTTTTTGTGTGTGTGTGTATTGGCTAGAAAATCCTTTTCCCTTCTCCGCACTCCGTTTCGGAGAAAACACCCCTTTTGTTAAGGCAGGCGGATGTCTGCTTTTGTGCAAGCTTTCCCCACAAATTATTATTAAGGAAGTCATTTTAGTAATAGGCTTCCCGGCACGAGTAATAAACAGGTAGTTTAAATGTTGCTAAGAAAAGAGATTAAGGCTCCTTAACTTGGCTTTGAAAGGATGAAAGCCCATTATAATTATGTCTCTCTTGAAATAAGAAGCTATCCTCTGCTTAAGAACTTCTAATTTTTAATGTAGGAAAAGCTGGGGGTTTTTTTTTTTCCTCCTTCTTCTTTAACCAGTCCTTAAATCCTCGGATCCTTACACAGAGCAAAAATTGCGTTCCTATCCATGCTTCTCATTCCCAAACAGGCGGGTTTTTTTCCCTCCCCGAGAGAAACACACACACACACGCACACACCTCCTTGTGTCCTTGACTCTGTGCTTTGCAATTTGTAATTTCCATTTCATTTCGGTGGATCCCAAACCTTTTGATCTGAGCCTGCCTGACAGCAAGCTATTTGTCTTTCTTTCTTTCTTTTTCTTCTTTTTTTAAACGTCCCCTGCCACGGCATTTAAAAACTATACTTCAAAGGAAGCCCCCCCCCCTTACGGTCTGGGCACACTTACGCTTCATTCATGCAGCTCCATATTCAGTAGCTTTGAAAAATGAGGTTGCTTTGCCGTGGCGGCCACAATAGAGCAGGTGAAGGGAGCTCTCAATCCATCCTGGCTTGCCCCCACACACACACTCCTCCTCCCTTCCTGTTTGGTTATTTAAACCGTGTGGCTTTTGAGCAGTGTTGGCGAGTGCCGCAACGGGCATGTGCGGGGGTAGTAGGGGCGGTCCGGAAACTGGAAGAGCAGCTCTCCAGCGCGCGCCCGCGTAGGAGCACCGGAATTCGGAAGAGCAGTTCCCTGGCAAGTACCAGTTTCATGCACGCCGGTCATCTAGTCTTCGGTTTCTGGCACTCAAAGATCAGCTGGCTGGCGTGCATGTGTGCGCCAGAAACTGGAAACTCAGCTTCCCGGAGTGTACATGCCTGCCAGGCAGCTTCTCTTCCGGTTTCCGGCGCTCCCGTCCGCGCAAAGACCAGCTAGCCAGCGCTCATGTGTATGTCAGAACCCGGAAGAGCAACGGCTGGCGTACCCGGGGAGACAGCTCTGCGTGCCACTTCCAGCACATGTGCCTATAGGTTCGCCATCACAACTCTAGAGATTCCTTCGGGAGGGTGGGGTGGGATGGGGGGCTATTATTTAATTCTAAGTTGGTTGAGATGTCACTTTTCCCAGTCACATCGGTTTCTCCACATGGCACATCACCTCGTCTCCATATTTATCATTTCTTGATCCTTCGAAAGATGGGTAATGGCACACTGATGATGATCCGGTGGAGTGAACGGTCTTAAAGAACTGCCCATCTGGATTCAGTTCCAAGTGGGGAGGAAGACCCTGGAAACATGGAGGCTGATGGGAAAGATGGTTTTAATGGGGAAGCAGAACCACACCAAGCGCGTGGCTGACCGCATGAAGTGGACAGCGAGTGTCATTTATACCCTCTCTTGGGCGTTGAACTTGAGTTTGCTGTTCCTGTGGCAATGGCATGTATTCTGTTGGTTGCAGTCGGTCTGAATCAAGTTTGGTTGAACCTTGGGCTGATATAATGAAGGGGCTTGGTTGTGCCATGTGGTGAGCTATGCGGGTAGATAATTCTATTATGTCCTGGAGGGTGAAGGTTTCTTGTCTGATCTGCTGGGGACAGGAAGCTGGAGCTGAGTCTCTGTCTCCCTTGCGATTTCTATTTCTCTTTTTGGGGAAATATTCTGCCTTTTTAATATTTCCTCAGATATTTCCGTCATCTAGGTGCTTTCGACAGGATGTTGAGAGGGTGCATGTAGGCTTGTACCCAGGGAAAAAGCGACGATGAAGCGATTAATTGCCGTCCCACCTTCTGAAGGTGGATGGTTGTGTTTTGCTCACCTCTGGGAAGGCATTTGAAGAAGAGACTGCAACCTTCAACCCGTTGGGTCGGAAATTCATCTTCCTCGGATTCTTTTCTGGCTTCCCAAAAGCACGAAGGCGACTCCTCGTCCCGATAAAAGCCCTTTTATTTAGTTTTAAAGGGAATTCCTCTCCAGCAAAGTCCAGGCCAAGAGTCTTTCAAGAGATTCCACAACTATAGACCTTGATCGGGCTTGGAGAGCTGCCAGGCCGATATCTTCTAAACGCCATGCTGTAGCAGCAATTCCTTGGCAAGAAGTCAGGAACAGATCTTCACCCTAATGAATTGAACTAATTGTCTCCTGCAAACTCCAACTTGGGAGTAAAGCCACACCTTGGAGGTGATTTGCCCCTCCCATAGGAAACAAAAGAGGAGCGAATGGGGAGGGGGCTTTTGCAGGAAACAAGACGTTCCTTCGTTGGCGTCAAGAGTAGAAAGTTATGTTTCTGAGTATAAGAGACTCTGTGCCAAGTCTCGCCTTGCCCCGTGTTTGGAAACTAGTTATCTGGCAGCTCTCCGAGCGAGATAAGGTTCGTGTGGATAAACATTCCTCTGAAAGACTGTTTGTCGAGCCTTGCTGGCTGTGAATGAAAGGAATTCACAGTCGGGTAAATAAAAGGGGTTTTGCCAGGACCCAGACTCTGCCTCGTGCTTGTTAAGGAAGCCTGGATCAGAATAGCCTAGGGTAGTGATGGCGAACTTTTTTTAGCTCCCGTGCCAAAAGCGGGGGAAGCACAGGGGGGTCGTGGTGGGTGTGCCACACCCATAATGCTATGCACATGACCAGCACGCCCCCCCTCCACTTTTGGAACATTTTTTTCACCCTCCTCAGGCTCCAGAGGCTTTCTAGGAGACTGGGGAGGGCAAAAACAACCGCCCCCATGCCCCCCCACCCTCCGGAGGCTTTAGGAGCTTCCCTGAAGGCTCCGGAGGGCGAAAAATGGATCTATGGGAAACCCGGAAGTTCGGGAATGGTCACTTCCGGTTTGTCTGTAGGGACAATATTCAACTTCCGGAGCCTTCAGGGGGCTTCAGGCGGCTTCCCTGAAGGCTCCGGAGGGCGAAAAACAGACCTATGAGCAAACCGGAAGCGTAATGGAATGAGCTCCCATTCCTTGTCCCAGCTTCTGCCAATCTAGCAGTTCGAAAGCATGTAAAAAGGGCAACAAACGACCTCAAAAGAAGACAGAAGTCAGCTGGCCAGTGCGGGCATGCTCGCTGACCAGCTGACAGGGCAACGCCTCACGTGCCCTAAAAAATTGCTCCCCGGGCCATAGGTTCGCCATCACAGGCCTAGGGGGCAATGTTCCCTCTAATTTTTTTTCAATGTGAGCAGAAAAGTATAGTGTTTGAGCAGCACATTTTCATGCCTGAGCACCTGAATTTTTTTCACAGATGTCACCTGACAACAACAAAATCAGTATTATTTGAAACTCAAAGTTACGTTTCTTCAAGGTACCCGCTTAATTCAAAGTGTTATATAATATCAGTATCACTTAACAACGCTCCTGCTTAGCAACCAAAATGTTGGCTCAGAAACTCTGGCATTTGAAGCACACAAGTCTTAAAGCTGTCAAATTACAAGACCCTTGCACCCCTAACCCTTTAGAAAAAAAACTCCAGGGCTGTTCAAACTTGACAGCTTTAAGACTTGTGGACTTCAACTTCCAGAATTCCTCCTCCAGTCATGTTGGCTCAGGAACTCTGGCACTGAAGCATGCAAGTCTTAAAGCTGTCAAGTTACAAGATCCTTGCACCCCTAACCCTTTAGGAAAAAAACCCCAGGGGTCTTCAAACCTGACAGCTTTAAGACTTGTGGACTTCAACTCCCAGAATTCCTCCTCCAGTCCTGTTGGCTCAGAAACTCTGGCATTTGAAGTGTGCAAGTCTTAAAGCTGTCAAGTTACAAGACCTTTGCACCCCTAACCCTTTAGAAAAAAAACGCAGAGGTCTTCAAACCTGACAGCTTTAAGACTTGTGGACTTCAACTCCCAGAATTCCTCCTCCAGTCCTGTTGGCTCAGAAACTCTGGCATTTGAAGTGTGCAAGTCTTAAAGCTGTCAAGTTACAAGACCTTTGCACCCCTAACCCTTTAGAAAAAAAACGCAGAGGTCTTCAAACCTGACAGCTTTAAGACTTGTGGACTTCAACTCCCAGAATTCCTCCACCAGTCATGTTGCAGCGACATCATCTGCGTGGATCTGCTCCATCTTCGGCTTTTTTCACTGGGGGCAGGGCTGCTGCTGAAGATGCCGACAAGCTGCTACCTCCTCCTCCTCCAACAGCACCACCAGATTTGCACTTGAGCTCAGCTCTGAGTTACCCCTGCTCTTTTTTTCCCCTGCTCCCCCCCCCCCCGCCTTCCTACTGGCTCCCGCAGCCTCATGGCTCCTCAAAAAGCACGGCGGAGGAGGAGGGGGCAGGGGTAACGCAGCGCTGAGCTCAGGTGCTCCGAGCGGAGGGGAGGCGGCGTTGCTGGAGCTTTGGTGGCTACAATTCAGCCGCAGCGCCGGGCGCCAAATCCGGCAGTGCTGTTAGAGGAGGAGGAGGTGGCAGCAGTTCTTCCGGTGGCGGCGGGGGCTTTGGGGCTTCACAACTACCCTCAGTCGCCCCGTGCTCCTCAAAGCAAGTCCGGGGAAGTCCTTTGCGGGCAGCCCGTTCTAGCTGCCTGCAAAGGACCTCCCCAGCTTCCGGAGCCTGTGGCAGTAGAAATCACTGCGCGGCAGTTGAAAACTGCTGCGCGATGTTTTCTTGCCACGTGCGCGGCCGCGCACCTTAGAGGGAACATTGCTAGGGGGCGAAGGCAGAAGAAAGCAGAGTGAATCTCTGCGGCTTGGAAATTCTGGTGGTGGGACAGCTGCTCCTTCTGAAATCCAGCTTTGACTCCACACATGTTTCTTATTCCTCCAGCTTCTATACTTAGCACTTTCTCCCGTGCCGCCATCCGTCCTTCTGTAACTCTCTCGTTTTGAAGTTTCCAGCTCGGGGGATCAAAGCACCTCTTCGTACAGGAGCGCTAATCCAGCTTGCGGGTAATATAAAACCCGCAGAGCAGTGTGATCTAATATATCATCTTAAGAAGGGGGAAAAATCTGATTTTATTTTAGAATGGCTTGGCGGTCGAGTCACGATAGGAGATCTTGGCGGTTCCTGGATGGCTGCGGTGTGCAGGGCTTGCTGGCGTCGACATTGGTTCACTCCAGATTTAAGTGCAGAGTTCTGTGTGTGTGTGTGTGTGTGTGTGTACTTCTTTCATGTTTAGAAAAGATTTAACTGGTATCTACGTTTTTTAAAAAAAGCTTCATTAGGTATGGATTGAGAAGGACACAGGGGCTCAGTGTTTAAGACCCTGAGCTTGTCGATCAGAAAGCTCAGCAGTTCGGCAGTTCGAATCCATAGCACCACGTAACAGAGTGAGCTCCCGTGACTTGTCCCAGCTTCTGCCAACCTAGCAGTTCAAAAGCACGTTAAAAAATGCAAGTAGAAAAAATAGGGGCCACCTTTGGTGGGAAGGGAACAGCGTTTGATGCGCCTTCGGGAGTTGAGTCATGCCGGCCACATGACCACGGAGACGTCTTCGGACAACGCTGGCTGTTTGGCTTTGAAACGGGGATGAGCATCGCCCCCTAGAGTAAGGGATGACTAGGACATAGGTGCGAGGGGAACCTTTCCCTTTCCCTTAGGTATGGATTATTTTCTGGATTCGGCCACTTTAATGGAGCTTATTCTCAAACTGCTGAGCCATGGGGAAATATGCGAGTTGGGTGGGGAATTGATATGAATGGGATTGGACAGCAAATGGACTTTTGCTATTTCCCATCTCCGTTCTTTATCAGGTGGCTTTTAAGCAGCTACCCTGTTTCCCCGAAAATAAGACCTCACTGGATAATAAGGCCAATTGAGCTTTTGAGCACATGCGCTAAAATAAGTCCTCCCCCAAAAATAAGCCCTCCCTAAAATTATTGCAACACAGCAGCAGCCATGAGGTGACCACGCTCGCCGCCTCCTGCATCTCAAAAATAATAGGACCTCTCCGAAAATAAAGCCAAGCACTTATTTCGAGGGTCAAAAGAAAATAAGACCCTTTCTTATTTTGGGGAAAACACAGTATTTTTTTTTCAGCTCGCTTGTGGGGAATAAAAATTGATTCCTAGGCAATTCAACAGGGGAAGCGTGCAAAATTTGGACCCGGGCCTCCATTGAGGGTTGTGGTTTTTTTGCAGGGTGGGGTGGGGAGAGAGGAATCAAGAAGGAAACCAACAATGCCCTTGCTGTCTTAATCTCTTAATCTCATCTGCGTAAATCTTTATTGGGTTATCCTCAGATGCCACCTTGGGCTGTATTAATTCCTGTCCTTTGGCTGCTCCCGGGGAGCGGGGGTGCGACCTCCTAAAGCCGTAGCCCACAATCACATTCAGTTGGGTTTACTCCCAGGGAAGCACCCGCAGAAGGTTGCAACCTGAATTAAATCCATAAAAAAAGGAAGGGGAGAGAGGAGGCTGCGCAACTCACCAGCTCTTTACCGACGTCAGAAAAACCGATCGGGGGTCCAAGCCCTAGGACGGGTCAGCAACCTTAAACACTCAAAGAGCCACAAAGATCCTAACCGGAAGCTGCTTATTATTATTATTATTATTATTATTATTATTATTATTATTATTATTATTATTATTATTATTATTTCTTTGGATTTCTAAACCGCCCCCTCTCCCAAAAAGGGACTCATAAAATGCAGATAAAATACATGAATAACAATATAAATAGTATAAAAACAATTAAATACTAAACATTTAGATGGAGGAGAAGAGACTGTACAAGAAATAAATATGCTATGGAAACCCTAAAAAACATCCCCAATTAAAATACCCAAACCCAGTTAAAATATATCCCCGGGAGACAAAACTAAGAGAGTGCCAGGCCAGCTGATTGAAACAGGTGAGTTTTTAATTTTTGACGGAAGGAGCGGAGGTCGGTGGTGGTTCTGATGTCGGGGGGGGAGGTCATTCCAGAGGGTTGGGCCCATCACAGAGAAGGACCTACTCCTAGGTGTCGCCCGCTGGCATTGCCTAGCGGACGGCACCAGGAGGAGTCCCTCCCTGTGTGAGCGGATTGGTCGTAGGGACGTGTGTGGTAGGATGCGATCCTGCAGATAACTAGGTCCTATGCCATGGAGCGCTTTAAAGATGGTAATCAATACCTTGAAACGCACCCAAAAGGCCACAGGTAGCCAGTGCAGCTCGCGCAGGAGGGGTGTTACGTGGGAGTATCGTGTACTCCCCATGATGACCCGCGCGGCTGCGTTCTGAACTAGCTGCAGTCTCCGGATGCGTCCCAAGGGAAGCCCCATGTAGAGGGCATTGCAGTAGTCCAGGCGAGACGTCACCAGCGCATGAGTGACCGTGCGCAGGGCACTCCGGTCCAGTAGGGGGCGCAATTGGCGCACCAGGCGGACCTGGTGGAACGCCCCCCTTGCCACGGCTGCCACATGGTCCTCCATTGACAGCCGGGCATCAAGGAGGACGCCCAAATTGCGTGCCTGTTCCACAGGGGACAGTTGTTCGCCCCCTATGGCCAGCGATGGTGTCAGCTGGCTGAACCGAGGTGCCGGTAGCCACAGCCACTCAGTCTTGGAGGGGTTGAGTTTGAGTCTGTTGTCCCCCATCCAGACCCCGACGGCTTCCAAACACTGGGACATCACTTCGACGATGTCCCCATTCAATTCAGGAAGTCTGGTTTCCCCACCATAGAGTCTCCTCCTAGCACAGCATCGTTTTTCTTCTGCCGATTGGAACTCCCGTTCCCCCACCATAGAGTCTCCTCCTAGCGCGGCATCGTTTTTCTTCTGGAACTCCCGTTCCCCCACCATAGAGTCTCCTAGCGTGACATCGTTTTTCCTCTACCTGTCCTAACCGAAAGCCCTATCAATTGTGGAGGCGACTGGCGACAGGGAGCCGCAGCAGGGGGATGAAAGAGCCACATGTTGCTGACCCCTGCACTAGGATGTCCCCTGGATGTTTAGAGCCGTATTTGATTTTTTTTTTAAATATATATATATTTGGTGTAATCCTAGCCCAGATGTTTTGTCTCAGGGGTTTAATTACGCGGGAATGTGCTGATGGTGTAGGACAGCGCCCCCCCCCCCCCCCCGATCCAGAAAGAAGCGAAGCGTGGCCATGACAAGCCTCCTCCCTACCCCTCTGCCTTGGCTTCCAGCCTTTGGGATCAGGAAAATCGGCGACGTGTCTCAAAGCTCACCTCAACAACGACCCTCCGTGGTTGTCTGGGTCTCAGCCTCTTCGCCGCTTCTGGCGTCCCGCAGCTCCAGACAAAGGCCAGAGGTCGGTTTATAAGGGCTGCGAGACAGCAGTGGCCGGCCAGGGGAGAAGGGATTGCCAGGCATCACCGTTGGGCCAGCTTTGGCTGACATGGAAAACTCTGGTTGCTGCCAGGATGAGAGACCACATAGAGATCCCACAAGGAAGCTAGTACTACTGCAGCCAAAAAAAGATTCCTTCCACCTTTCCGTTAGTTAGCCTGCTGTATTATGGGGGTTATTATTATTATTATTATTATTATTATTATTATTATTATTATTATTATTATTATTATTATTATTATTATTATTATTATTATTATTATTATTATTATTATACGATTGTATCACAGCGGCCAGTTGTTTCGCCGGATTTGGCATTGATTACTAGTCGGGCCCCACCCTAAATTATTATTATTATTATTAAGACGCTGAGCTTGTCGATCAGAAAGGTCGGCAGGTCAGCGGTTCGAATCCCTAGTGCCACTTAACAGAGTGAGCTCCCGTGACTTGTCCCAGCTTCTGCCAACCTAGCAGTTCCAAAGCACGTAAAAAATGCAAGTAGAAAAATAGGAACCACCTTTGGTGGGAAGGGAACAGCGTTCCATGCACCTTCGACATTGAGTCACGCCGGCCACATGACCACGGAGATGTCTTCAGACAGCGCTGGCTCTTCGGCTTTGAAACGGAGATGAGCACCGGCCCCTAGAGTCGGGAACGACCAGCACATAGGTGCAAGGGGAACCTTTACCTTTTTATCATGGGGGTCCTTCCCCCTCCCACTTCTCTCTGCCCCCGAATCCCTGATAGTCTGATCTGTCACCACAATCCTCTTCCATCTTTCAGCATTTTGAAAGTCGACAGGGAACAAGGATTCCCTCCCCCCCTTTGTTGGTTTGAATACCCCAGTCCAGGTAGCGGGGGTGTGCTCCTCCAGTTTTCCCCGGACATGAAAAGCATGCTTTTTGGGGAATCCTGGTTTAGGATCTGGGTTAGTGTTAATCTCCCCTCTTTGGCCCCGAGAGCAAAAGCCAAAAGGGGGCATGGACAGAGAGCAGCTCTGGTTTTGCAGCCCTCTTGGCGTGTTTGTCAGCATTTCTCCGATTTCTCCTGGCGCCGTTGCCTGGCAACTCGGGGCCGGAGCCATCGCCGCACAAGGTTGGCGGGTGATGGATAGCCAGGGCCGGGCGGAGGCAGCAGGACCGAAGCTGGCAGGAAACGCAGGGCTCCGGGGCTGGGCTGGGGGGGGGACACGGCCTTGGCCGGGGCGGGCTGATGCGGTGGGGGTATGCGGAGAGTCGTTAATCCTGGTCAGCTGTTGGAGAGGAAGATTAAAGGTTCTGCGTTGGTGGTGGTGGGGGTAAAAGAGGTGATCGGGGGGGGGGGAGCTTTGTGTGGGGTTGCACGAGGCCAAAGCGTGTCGCTTGGAAAGAGTCCAGAGCGTTTCGCGTTCAGAGGCCTTGCAGGGGAAATAACCTTGCAATTTGGTTTTTTTTAAAAAAAACCTTCTTTTTAAGCTTTTTCTGACTGGCTGGGATGCTGTGGGGCAGGGGTGTCAGCCTTGGTGACTTTTAAGACCTGTGGACTTCAACTCCCAGAATTCCTCAGCCAGTCCTTGCCTCCTTCCGAGGGCTGAGAGAGAGGGAGGCTGGAGTCAGGTCATCCAGCTGGCTTTGTGCCACTCGACCAACCAACCAACTGAAGAGTTAAGAGGAGCATTGTCTGTCTGTCTCTCCGTCCATCCATCCATCCATCCATCCACTCTGCAAAGCACAGATTGCATTAGCTAAATGTGTGAACCAGGACACCCAATTTAGGAGATATCTATATCTATGATATATCTATCTATCAATTACTCTATCTACGTACCTACCTACCTACCTACATTATGTGTGTGTGTGTGTGTGTGTGTGTGTGTGTGTAGGTGTAGGTTTATGTTTATATGTATGTATTTGTGTTACACAAAATATAGATACAGATATATATGTATATATCTGTATCTATCTATCCATCCATATCTATCATCTATCCATCCATATCTATCATCTTATCTATCTACCTAACTACCTACCTACCTACATCTCTCTCTCTCCCTCTCTCTGTATGTATCTATCTCTATCTGTCCATCTCTATCTACCTACCTACCTCTCTCTCTTTCTCTGTGTCTATCTACCCATCCATATCTATCATCCATCTATCTTATACACACATACACACACACACACACACACACACACACAACTTTCTCCTAAATTGGGTGTCCTGGTTCACACATTCGGCTAACGCCACCCCGTGCTTTCCAGAGTCGGTCAGTCCATCATTTACAATCTCTTATCTCCTTTTTTTATGCAGTTCCGGGCAATGTAACGGAACGCCCGAACATTATCCATAAAATGCACGCTCAGGTCTTAAAACCACCCCTCCAACCACTACCACCCCAGAATCACCCACTGAGGGCTGCCCCGAAAAGAAAAGCCACCTCCAGCTTCCCCGAAGCTGTGCGTCGCGGCGTTCACACAACCTTCTCCGCCAAAAAGGAACTATTTACCGCTTCTTCGGCACGGCAGCTAAGCTCGAGGGAGGGGGCAGCAGAGAGCTGCCACTGGCCGGCTGGCTTCAGCTGCCCATCGTCGCGCCAAGGGTAAAGCATCTGAGAGGGAACAAAATGGCCCCATCCAAAAACACACACACACAGACACACAAACACACACCAATCTCCAGGGGCCCTGATTGCAATCCTTGGCGGCTACTACTGCTCCTTTCCTCCGTCGTCGTGGCGGCTTTCTCGGCCTTTCTCGTTCTCGCCGCCTTGATAAACGCGCCATCCGAGAGCTCCCTTAGCTAGAACATAATGACTTTGTGTATCTTGTCACTTATTTGTTTCGGGAGATAAAACACAGGGGGGGCTCCGAAGAGCCGCACATATGCAAAAGCTTGGCGTGCTTTCCTGCTAAACCCCGGCTCGGTTATTTATAACCGTGTATCATCGTCCGTTCCCCCCCCCCCCTCCACTCTACCCAAACCTCCTGTTTACACATTGTGGCAGGGACATCAGAGACCCTCATAAATTATGTCGCAGTGGGAACTGCAGAGGAGCATCGACCCTAGGGGGGGGGGAGAGACAACACCCCCCCCTCGGCAGCGGGAGGTTCACTCCCGTCCATAGCCATGGCAACTGGGTTTTGGCAGAGCGATGACCCCCCCCCCACGTTTGAATGTCTTCACGCCAATGTTTTATAAAGGGAGTGTGATGCCCAGCTGTGCCACGTTCCAAAAGAGCCCCCTCCCCTCTGCCTGTCCACCCCGTCCTTAGAAATAGACCCCCATAAATCTACCTCGGTCCCGCAAATCGGAGGAATGTCGTCGTCGCTTAGAACATATTTTTAAAAAAAGACGTACGAGGTGATAAATAAGATGTTAAAAGGTTTCCCGAGGAAGTGGCAGAAAGGCAAATTTGCAAGACAAGTGTGTGTGTGGGGGGGGGGTTGTGGCGTTTGTGTGTGTGTGTGTGTTTGCATCTCCTTTTGCAAAATAATTAAGGGTTTCCTTTGTTTGGGGCGCCTGCTGGAAGAGGTAAGAGCATTTCATCTAGGGGTTTTTTTCTTCATATTTTGCTTCCTTGAATACATTTCTGGTCAATTTCCCAGGTCCCATTTGAGAAACGATCCTCAACAATCCCGGGCCATAGATTAAAACCCTCCTGTGTTGTGCTGTGTTGCGTTCTTAGCTTCTCCCCTGCTCCTTTGGCTAGAAAACATGGTGGGACATTTAAAAGCCCCTCAATTTCTTGAAATCAAGCAAAGGAAGGAGACATGATAGCAGCGTTCTAAAATCTCAGGGGCTGCCCCAAAGAAGAGGGAGTCAAGTTATTCTCCAAAGCACCTGAGGGCAGCACAAGAAGCAATGGGTGGAAACTAATCAAGGAGAGAAGCAACTTAGAACTGAGGAGAAATTTCCTGACAGTGAGAACAATTAATCAGTGGAAGAGAAGTTGCCTGCAGAAGTTGTGAATGCCCCAACACTGGAAGTCTTTAAGAAGATGTTGGATAACCATTTGTCTAAAGTGGTGTAGGGCTTCCTGCCTAGGCAGGGGGTTGGACTAGAAGACCTCCAAGGTCCCTTCCAACTCTGCTATTGTATGTATGTACGGACAGCGCTGGCTCTTCGGCTTTGAAACGGAGATGAGCACCGCCCCCTAGAGCCGGGAACGACTAGCACGTATCTGCAAGGGGAACCTATGCCTAGGATAGCAAGGCAGGAGAACCCACCCCTCAATTGTGGGGAGGGGGTGTTTGTGAGAAATATTGTAGCTGCAGATACCAAATCAATAGATTGGGGAAGCCAAACAGGTTGGGGGGGGGGGAAACGTCCTAAAAGATCTTTCAAAAAAGGATTTGAAAGCAAACGGCTGCCATCCTGATCACAACCACTTTGTGTCGTACCACCCACTCGGGATAATCAGACATAAAATGAATTTATTGTTAAGCTGTGATTAAACAGAACTATTAACATTTCCCCCTCCCCACCCCCCAATATGCTTCAGTGTTTGGGATAATCTACCAAGTCTTCAATAATAACAGGATTCCTTCGTGTGTGCGTGTCTCTCTCTCTCTCTCTTTTTTTTTTTTAATTATTCAATTGACTGTAGCCACTTAGTTAAATTGATGGCTTTTAAATGAGTTCTTACTGCATTAAAGATTGCAAGGTTATTTAACTCGAACGTTAGCTTTCTTTCTTCCCTTTTTTTTTTTTTGGCACTTTCGTCTTGTCTGTGCAGTTTTTTGTGTGATTTTTTTTTTTAGTTTTGTTTTTTAACCCCAGGCCGCTAAAGTCAAACAGAAAACCTCTCAGATCTTTTAGGAGAGAAATTAAAAATAAAAATATTAGTGGGTGAGATGGCTGAGGGATGCACCTTAATTCTGAACAAGAAGCGGAAAGTCCTTTCTTTTATCTGCTACCTGCAGTGTTTTTTTTTAAAAAAAAACAACAACCCAAAACTCAGAAACTCAGCTAGATATAGAGAAAAGAGTTGAGAGAAGTGATAAAACAAAAATAACAGTTGGACTATTTATAAAGTATAAAATATAACTAAGTCTTCCTCTGTAAGGGTCCGTCAAACGAGGACTGTAGCATCTTCAGACTGAATTGATCCCCTTGTAATTTAGAATGCAAGAGAATAACAGAGTTGGAAGGGACCTTGAAGGTCTTCTAGTCCAACCCCCTGCTCAGGCAGGAAACCCTACACCACTTCAGACAAATGGTTACCCAATCTCTTCTTTCAAACCTCCAGTGTTGGAGCATTCACAACTTCTGGAGGCAAGTTAGAATAGAATAGAAGGGTTTCCTGCCTAGGCAGGGGGTTGGACTAGAAGACCTCCAAGGTCCCTTCCAACTCTACTATTGTATTGTATTATGTAGAATAGAATTCTTTATTGGCCAAGTGTGATTGGACACACAAGGAATTTGTCTTTGGTGCATATGCTCTCAGTGTACATAAAGAAAAATAAAATAGAATACATCCATCAAGAATCATAAGATACAACACTTAGTGATAGTCATAGGTTACTACTAAGCCATCTGTCAGGGTTCCAAATAGCATCCAAAATTAAATCTGAGTCCGAGGCAAAGGATTGCTCAAAGTTCCAATTGATTAAAAGAGCCATGTTGGCACATCTGGGAAAACCCGAATCTGAAAGCTTCCCGGTTTTCCCACTCAGTTGAAAGTTCAAGATCTTGCCCCCACACCCACAGGTCCATCCCATGCTCCAATCTTCCACTGCCATGCTGGCAGCTTCCACCCATCCAGTTCCGTCCAGGTGCAGAGACAAAGCCTTGGCTTTCTAAGAAGAATTTTGTTATGGCTACATTCTACCCAACTCCGTATAATCCCCCCCTCCCATTTTCCCACAATAGAAAACGGACAGTAGAAAGCGTGGCAGGTCTGAGGACCAAAACGAAAAGATGGCTTGCAGGCCTGACGCAATCAACTTATACTAAGTCGTTCCACCTATCATCGTATTTTCCGGAGTATAAGACGCACCTTTCTTCCCTCAAAAAAGAGGCTGAAAATCTGGGTGCATCTTATACACTGAATACAGCATTTTTTGCCTCCCGAAGCCCCGCCCCCTTCACCAAAATGGCCGTGCATAGCCTCATGGAGGATTTCAGAGAGCTCCTGGGGGCTGGGGAGGGCAGAAATGAGCAGAAAATTGGCTGTTTTTTGCCCAAGCCCCCAGGAGCACTCTATAAGCCTCCATAAGGCTATGCAGCAATATTTTTTTTGACAAAAAACGGGCCCATTTTCACGAAAAATGAGCCGGTCCCCCCCCCCCCCCCGAGTCCTCTGCAAGCTCCCCCAAGGCTATTCATGCCTCTCTTTTTTTTTTTTTTTTTGAAAAAAATGAGTCCGTTTTTGTGAAAAACGAGCCGTTTGGGGGAGGTTTGCCGAGTGCAAAAACTTTTTTTTTTTCCTTTTGGAAAGTTCTTTAACTGATTGACGAGAATTACATTGATCAAGTGTTGTGCCAGCAGAAACACGTACCTATCTGCTGTATTTCTCTCTCTATTTCTTCCCCTTTCTCTCTCCCTCTACCTACCTACCTACACGCACTCTCTCTCTCCCTCCCTACCTACTGTATTTCTCTTTCTCTCTATCCCTTTACCTACCTTACCTAACTACTCTCTCTCTCCCTACCTTCTGTATTTCTCTCTCTCTCTCTCTTTATCCCTCTACCTACCTACCTACACACTCTCTCTCCCTACCTACCTACTTAACTACTCTCTCTCTCTCCCCCTACCTTCTGTATTTCTCTCTCTCTCTCTCTTTATCCCTCTACCTACCTACCTACCTACCTACTCACTCTCTCTCCCCCTACCTATCTGCTGTATTTCTCTCTCTATTTCTCCCCCTTTCTCTCTCCCTCTACCTACCTACCTACACACTCTCTCTCTCCCTACCTACCTACCTACTGTATTTCTCTCGCTCTCTCTCTTTACCCCTCTACCTACCTACCTACTCACTCTCTCTCCCCCTACCTATCTACTGTATTTCTCTCTCTATCTCTTTCTATTTCTCTCTATATATCCACCTACCTACCTACCTACCGACACATCTCTATCTCTCTCTATTTCTCTCTCTCTATCCTTTTATCTACCTACCTAGCTAACTACTCTCTCCCTACCTACCTACTGTATTTCTCTCTTTCTCTCTCTATACCTACCTACCGACACTCTCTATTTCTCCCCCCCCCTCTCTCCTTTTATGTACCTAACTACTCTCTCTCTCCCTCCCTATTGTATTTCTCTCTTTCTCTCCCTCTCTATCCCTCTATCTACCTACCTTTTTTTTAAAAAATGCCTCTTCAAAACCTTGGTGCGTCTTATACTCTGAAAAATACGTAACTATTCTAACTGTCGGGAAATTTCTCCTTCGTTCTTTAGACCACTGACTCTTAAATTTAGTGATTTGTGACTCGTCGGAAGGCCAAGGACCCCCTCCACAGGGTGTTTGGGGTCCCCATTGTGGCCTGATCTTGAGGCAGTAAAACTAAACAAGATGATTTTGCAGAGAGCACTGCAATCTCCATTTAAGCCAGGGATGTCCAACCTTGGCCACTTTTTAAAACCTCTAGACTTCAACTCCCAGAATTCTTGCTGGCTGGCTGAGGAATTCTGGGAGTTGAAGTCCACAGGCCTTAAAAAGTTTTTTCCCAAGGTTGGACACCCCCTGATTTAAAGCTTTGAAAGTAGCCCATTGCAAGGGGTGGATGAGCCAGTCTTGGGTTCCAGAGAGGGGAGCCCAAATCAAATCCAGTTTTTTCATTAGATAGACGCCCACTTCCCCACCAAGAGGCCTTGCCCACAAACCCAGATTGGCAAGGGAATGCTTGCCAGTGGCCCAAGGCAGCAATATGCCCCAAGGCAGAGGTAAACCAGGTAGGCGTGCATTCTTAGTCTGGACATCTGGACTTACGTGGCCAAGTTAGGCTCCTGAGGGCCGATTCAAGACCGTTGGTCACTTAGGCTGGACACTAGAGGAATTTTGCAGGGTGCAGCCATCGGGGCAATTGTTTTTACCTGTATGCTGAGTGGCTAAGATGCTTGTTGATCAGAAAGGTCGGCGGTTCGAATCCCTAGTGCTGCATAACCAGTCAATGGTATTTGTGATGCATTTTTGAATGTTCAGTTGGCTGAGTTTCATGTTTCATGAATAAAGTATATAATAATAATAATAATAATAATAATAATAATAATAATAATAATAATAATAATAATAATAATAATAATAATAATAATAGGAATTACATTTAAAACAGTTAAAACTTGACAAAATCACCATCACTCAAATGCAAAAAGCTGCACTGCTTGGATCTGCACGTATAATATGAAAATACGTTACGACGTCCTAGGCCCCTGGGTGGGGCCCGACTAGTAATCAATGCCAAATCCGGCGAAACAACTGGCCGCTGTGATACAATCGTATAATAATAATAATAATGATGATGATGATGATGATGATGATGGCCGCTGTGATACAATCGTATAATAATAATAATAATAATGATGATGATGATGATGATGATGATGATGATAATAATAATAATAATAATAATAATAATAATAATAATAATAATAATAATAATAATAATAATAATAATAATAATATCATCTTAACCTTAACAGTTCCTAGGTCCTTGGTTAGGACTCGAGCTGTTGAGCTACCAACCAATCCCAAAGGCTGTGATTCTCACCAAAGATTAGATGATGATGAGGATGAGGATGATAGTTGGTTGATACCTAGGAGGCTGGCAGCAACCCGTATCAACCATTAGCACCAGTCACTGGTATTTGTAATGCATTTTTTAATGTTCAGTTGGCTAGTTTCATGTTTAATGAATAAAGTATATAATAATAATACCTTAACCTTAACAGTTCCTAGGTCCTTGGTTAGGCCTCGAGCTGTTGAGCTACCAACCAGCTCCAAAGGCTGTCGCCAAAGATTAACATAATAATAATAATAACAACAACAGCAATTAACACAAAACAAGATGGAAAATATTGTAATAAAAACTAATATGGTGGCAAAACAAGCAAAGAAGGTCAAGAACTGGAGTGGACCTGGCCTGGATGAACTGCATGGATACTGGCTAAAACACCTGACAAGTCTCCATCATCGCATGGGCACTCAATTTGATCAAATGCTTCAAAATACAACAAGCGAAGAATGGTTAACAGCTGGCCGAACATACTTGATAATGAAAGATCCAGAAAAAGGCACAGAACCAACCATCGCCCAATTATTTGTCTGCCAACAACGTTCAAATTTTTTACAAGGATACTGGCAAATTCAGTATTCAATCATCTGATAGAAAACAGTTTGCATCCAGTAGAACAAAAAGGAAATTATAAAAAATCAAGAGGAACAAAAGATCAGCTGCTCATAGACAAAATGGTACTAAAAATGCAAAACGAAGAAAAACAAATTTAAATATGGTGTGGATTGATTACAAGAAGACATTTGGCTCATTACCCCACAGCTGGATTAACACCTGTCTGGAAAACTTTGAAATCAGCAAAAATATCTCTACATTTTTGAAAGCAAAAATGGAAAACAGTTCTAACAACAAATGTTGTCCTTCTTCCAGGGGATTCATTTTCACCACTACTGTTCAACATTGCATTAATTCCACTGACAATAATCCTACGAAACGCAAAACAGGGATACCAAATCTCAAGTCAACATGGCAAGATAAACCATCTACTATACATGGATGACTTTAAAATGTATGCGAAAAGTATTAAATCAATACTCAACACAGTTCAACTGTTCAGCAGTGACATCAAAATGAATTTTGGGCTTGAAAAATGCGCTATATTATCCATGCGGCGAGGAAAAATGGAAAAAACAGAAGGAATAGAACTGGGAAATGGAAATATAGTGAAAGCATTAGCAAAGGATGATGGTTACAAGTACCTAGGCATATTGGAAGCAGATAACATCTTGAATGGAAAAGTCAAAGAGTCAACGCAAAAGGACTACATCAGGAGGGTCCGCAAAATATTAAAATCAAAGCTGAATGCTGGAAACATAATTAAAGCCATTAATACATGGGCAGTTCCAGTGATACGCGACTCAGCTGGAATCATCACCTGGACTCTGGCTGAACTGGAAAACCTGGACCGGAAAACACGCAAACTTTTGAATATGTACCACGCTTTACATCCACGAAGTGACATTGACAGGTTGTACCTGCCAAGAAAAATAGGGGGCAGGGGGCTATTGCAAATCCATCAAACTGTAGAAGAAGAAAAACGAAGTTTGAATGATTATGTGAACCAAAGTACAGAAAAATTGCTGCAGGCTGTGAAAACGGAGAACAGCATAAAAACAACAGAAAGAAAGGCAGAATATAAGGAAAAACAGCTGGATGACAGATTAAATAGATGGAAAACCAAAGCTTTGCATGGGCAGCACTTGAAAAACATTGAAGGAAAATGTGATGACAACTTGAGATGGCTTAAGATGGGAACTATCAAGAAAGAAAGGGAAGGTTTAATACTGGCTGCTCAAGAACAAGCACTACGAACTAATGCCATGAAAGCGAAGATACAAAAATCCACCGACAAACCAAACTGCCGACTTTGCAATAACAAAGTCAAAACTGTTTCACATTTAATACGTGAACGCAGCAAAATCAGCACAAACTGATTACAAAGCTAGACACGACCGAGTTGCTAAATTAATCCACTGGTCATTATGTAAAAAATATGATTTACCTGTATCCAGAAAGTCATGGGAACATAAAGTGGAAAAAGTTATCGAAAATGGGAAGGTGAAGATCTTGTGGGA
Organism: Natrix helvetica; assembly: GCF_964273705.1. Taxonomy (NCBI): domain Eukaryota; kingdom Metazoa; phylum Chordata; class Lepidosauria; order Squamata; family Natricidae; genus Natrix; species Natrix helvetica. The sequence continues at coordinate 147,771,542 of NC_138551.1, forward strand.
CTTTCGAATACAAACGGATCGTCATTTGGAGCACAACACGCCAGATATCACTGTTGTAGGGGGACAAAGTGTACAGTTTATTGATATCGCTGTTCCTGGAGATGCTAGAGTCGAAGAAAAAGAACTAGAAAAAATCATGAAATATCACAACCTGGCCATCGAAACCACACGGCTATGGACGAAACATGTCACAGTGATACCCATGGTCATCGGGGCAGTTGGCACCATGTCCAAGAATTTTACAAGATACATCCACAAACTGCCGCTTCCTGCAATAACACCAGTGGAACTGCAAAAAAACTGCGCTGCTCGGAACATCTTATATTTTAAGAAGGTCCTTGGTTGATCCCTAGGACACTGGCAGCAAACCGTATCAACCATTAGCGCCAGTCACTGGTATTTGTGACACATCTTTAAATGATCAGTTGACTGAGTTTCGAATGAAGGAGGAGGAGAAGAGGAAGAGGAGGAAGGAGGAGGAGGAGGAGGTTGATACCTAGGAGGCTGGCAGCAACCCATATCAACCATCAGCACCAGTCAATGGTATTTGTGACATATCTTTAAATGATCAGTTGACTGAGTTTCGAATGGAGGAGAAAGGGGAGGGGGGGAGAAGGAGAAGAAGAAGAAAAGAAGAAGAAGAAAAGAAGAAGGAAGAAAAAGAAGAAGAAGAAGAAGAAGAAGAAGAAGAAGAAGAAGAAGAAGAAGAAGAAGAAGAAGAAGAAGAAGAAGAAGAAGAAGAAGAAGAAGAAGAAGAAGAAGAAGAAGAAGAAGAAGAAGAAGAAGAAGAAGAAGAAGAAGAAGAAGAAGAAGAAGAAGAAGAAGAAGAAGAAGAAGAAGAAGAAGAAAACTTGGTTGATACCTAGGAGGCTGGCAGCAACCCGTATCAACCATTAGCACCAGTCACTGGTATTTGAAATGCGTTTTTGAATGTTCAGTTGGCTGAGTTTCATGTTTAATGAATAAAGTATATATAATGATGATGATGATGATGATGATGATAATAACAACAATAATAATGGTACTTGGTTGATACCTAGGAGGCTGGCAGCAACCCGTATAAACCATCAGCACCAGTCAGTGGTATTTGCGACACATCTTTAAATGTTCCCTTGACTGAGTTTCATGCTTAATGAATAAAAGAGATAATAATAATATTACAAGGCGGGTTGGGGATAAATTCAATAAACAAACGCATCCTTCCCCCCCCTCCCCGCTTTGCATTGCAATCTTTGCCCCCCTTTCAAGAAAAAAGAAGCTCCCGATCCTTCCTTGACCTCATTTGCCTCCCCGCCCCCCCCCCCCACTCCGCGGGTCCAACCCAGACAATCGCAGGCTGCAGCCCGTCAGATCGGGCTTTTGTCCAGCGGCGAGTCCGCCTTCCCCCCGCCGCGATCCAGGCCGCCTTTTGCAGCGCGCCCAGCGCGGCTCCCGGATCACATGTTAAAGCCGCCGCCGCCGCCGCTGCCTCCCTCCCTCCCTCCTCCCCTTTGTAGTGTCAGAGGCTCCCCGGTGGCGATCCGGATCCCCCCGGGCCGGCCTTGCCCCACCAGCACCAGCACCCCTCCCTCCCCCGGGCCCCCACCTGTGCCTGTCCGGACTGGGCTCCCTCCTCTCTCCTGGGCTCCTTTTGCAGGTTGGGAATCTCTGCCTTCCTCTCCCCCCACCCCTTTCTCTCTCTCTCTTTTGCAAACCGCTTTGCTTTGGGGGTCCTGGGTTTTTTTTGGGGGGGAGGCATGCACGCCCCAGCTCTGTTGCAACTCTCGGGTGGGGTGGGGTCTCAGGGGAAGCCCCTTTGCAGGATCGCCTGCTTTTTATTTTTTATTTTGCAGGCTGGATTGGAAAGGGGAGAGCTGATTTTCCCCTCTCTCTGCCCCCCACCTCCACTTTTCCATTCTCTGCCTCCCACCCCCACGGTTCCATCCTCTGCCCCCCACCCCCACGTTTCCATCCTCTTCCCCACCACTTTTCCATCCTCTGCTCCCCCCTTTTCCATCCTCTGCCGCCCACCCCCACGTTTCCATCCTCTTCCCCACCACTTTTCCATCCTCTGCCCCCACCTCCACTTTTCCATCCTCTGCCCCCCCCCACTCCCACATTTCCACTCTCTGCCCCCCTTTTCCATCCTCTGCCCCCTTTTTGCATTCTCTGCTCCCCCACTTGTTCATTCTCTGCTCCCCCCCTTTTCCATCCTCTCCTCCCCACTTTTCCATCCTCTGCCTCCCACCCCCACCCCAGGAGGGGTTTGGGATGAGATTGGGAGGGGGGCTTGTTTGGTTAGAAGTGGATTATTTGCAAAGAAAAAAAAACTCACCAGAGACTTCTCTGCAGCTTCTGGATTCTGAAACCCGAAGCAAAATTGATATTTTTCTTGTTTGTATTTTTGTGTGTTTTTGTTTTTTTTAAAGAGGAAAATGCAGGGGGGAAAACAAATGTGTGTGTTTTTTTTCTTGTGGTGTAGGGTTTCCTTGCCTGAGCAGGGGGTTGGACTAGAAGACCTTCAAGGTCCCTTCCAACTCAATTCTTCCCTGCGGGCAAAGCTACTTTTTCATCTGATTTTCATTTCTTTATTTTAAATTAAAGAATGTGTTTATTTGTTGTTTCAAATAAGGGGGAAAAGAGCTTTCCCAACCTTTCCCTGCTCGGCTGCCAAAACACCCCGCTTTCCCAAGATTTTTCCCGAATGGGAAAACTTCCTCTCCTTCCTCTTTTCTCTCCCTCCCCCCCCTCCCTAATCGTTTCCTTCCTCCATTTAACCTGGAACTAGATGGTGCTTGTGAGTTTCCCCAGTGTTGTTTTACCTGGAATTCCCAGTTTTGCTTCCTTATCAGCCATCCGAAGGATGCATCTTCTTTTTTGTTTTTTTAACAACTCTTTTAAAAATAATTCCAGGGCTGAACGTGCAAATTAGTGCAGGGATAAGCAGGGAAGGTATAATAATGTATTTTTCTGCGGCTCTTAAAACCTCAGATTCCTTTCTTTTTTCTTTTTGTATGTTTGAAAAGCTCTCACGAACCATTCAGGCCCACTGACTTGCTGTTTTGTATTTTTATTTTTTAAATCGCAGAAGCGTTTCATTAAAGGCCTCCGGCAGTACGGCAAGAACTTTTTCAGGATCCGAAAAGAACTGCTGCCCAATAAGGAGACGGTGAGTACGCCTGGGCTTTATGTAACTTGCTTTCATACTCACAAACTACACACACACACACACACCTCTTGCTAAAATGCCTTTCTGCATTCCTCCATTTGCTATGTGACGGAGGAGTCTTTTTAACTTAACCCTCAATGGGCCTTCGGGTCTCATGTTTTCGGGAATTGCTGTCTGCTTGTGCCACACCGTCGGAGTTTTGAAATCTGCTGGTTGTCTTGGAAAATAGGTTCTGTTCCCCGAACTTCTGGGATCGATCCGAGCTTCTTTCCCCCCTTAAATCGGGGTGGGACTGACTGGCGAGGCATGGTTTTGTCAGCTGATTTTGGGATCCGTTCTCCTTTGATTGTTGCAAAGCCTTTTTTCCCAGTGATCTGGGGGTAATTTTGGAGCTTGTGCTGCTGAAAAAAAGACAGCGGATCCCCAGGAAATCTCTAGGTGGTTGGAATTCTTCTGGATTCTTGCGGCGATCCATCCAGCATAGGTGAAAACAGCCTTAAACGTGGGGGGTTTTTTTCCCCCCTCCCTCCTCTGGTTTTTGGTGACGGCTTGGGCATTTATTTCCAAGGTTTCGGATTAATTTTTAAACACGGCCTCGGTGACATTTCTGCGCGAGCCGACCTGTTGTGGGTTCGCTTGGCCCGAATGGAGGGCAGGAAGCTCTTGTGATTGTGAGTCATGCTTTTTGTTTAATTGAATAACTGGGACCTGGAGGTTTTGGGGGTTTGTTTGTTTTTTTTCCCCCTGGTACAAAGGGCGTCTGTTGAGCTCCCCCCATTCTGTGACCCAAGGAGCTGTCACGGCGCGCAGAATTAATTGCGGCTTTGACACACACACACACACACACAGATCTCAACCCACCCCCTCCCTCCCTCCCCTCCAATCCGTCGTTTGGGATGAAAGACTTCCTACAAAGTTGTTCCTTTTTTTGGTGGTGTTGTGTCAATCACTGGCCTGACCCACAAACGGGGATCAAGGGGGAAAGGACAAGAACACTTTGCATTTTAATGACCTTTCTCTATGGAGGGAAGAAAAATTGGCTTTGAGGAAAGGGACCTTCACACACACACACACGCACGCACACACGCACACACAAAGTGGGCACATGCTTACTAAAACAAACAGCAGCCCTGGAAACTGGTGGTCTGTTCCTCTCCCCCCCCCCCCCTTTTCCAAGTACATCGTGAGCAGATCTTTTTGTGGGGGTTTGCCTGGGCCTCTGAAACGAACAGAAGTATTTTCAAATTATTTTGACAGTTTTTTCCATCTGGGCTGGGAAACAGCTGTCGTCCGCCGGGCCCCATTTTCTCCTCCTTGTCAAAAGCTGGAGGGGGGACTTCAGTATACAGGCCGATGCAAGGATGGATGGATAAGAGAGAGAGAGAGAGAGAGAGAGGGAGGTAGGTAGGTAGGGAGATGATAGGTAGGTAGGTAGGTAGGTAGGTAGATAGATAGATGATAGATAGATAGATAGATAGATAGATAGATAGATAGATAGATAGATAGATAGATGATAGATGGATGATAGATAGATAGATCGATAGATGATGATAGATAGATAGATAGATAGATAGATAGATAGATAGATAGATAGATAGATAGATAGATAGATAGATAGATAGATGATAGATAGATAGTGGTAGATAGATAAAGAGATACTAGATAGCTAGATAGACAAGCGTAGATATAGACAGACAGACAGACAGACATAGATAGATATATAGAGATAGATAATAGATAGCTAGATAGACATAGATATAAATAGAAAGACTGATAGGCATAGAGAGAGAGAGAGAGAGAATAAATAGCTAGACAGACATAGATATAAATAGACAGATAGACAGATATAAATAGACAGAAAGACACAGAGAGAGAAAGAATAGTTAGCTAGATAGACAGACAGATAGACATAACTATAGATAGACAGAAAGATAGGTAGATAGATGTAGGTAGCTAGATAGAGATAGTTATATATACACACACACACACACATATATATATATATATATATATATATATATATATATATATATATATATATATATATATATATATATATATATATATATATACATACATACATACATACATACACAGATAGACAGAAAGATAGGCAGATAGATGTAGGGAGAGAGAGAGAGAGATGTAGGTAGGTAGCGAGAGAGAAATAGCTAGATAGATATAGACAGATAGTCATAGATATAGATAGATAGACAGAGGTAGACAGACAGTCCGAGAGAGACACAGACAGACAGAGAGAGAGAAAGAGATCCATCTCTCTATGGCAATGGCCAGTTGCATTCTGGGGAAAGAGGCTGTCCTGCCAAAGCTGAGAATTCTGGGATTTTGAGCTTGTCCAGGTTACAGGACGCCATTTCTCCTCCTTTAGAAACAAAACAAAACTGGGATGAACTTGATAAAATGCAAACACCCTTCTCCCCCCCCCCCCAATACTTTTCTATTTACTTTCCTGTTTTGTATCTTATTTTATCTTACAACTCAATAAAATGCTAAAAGACGAAAGGCAAACGTCGTCTTCTGTTTTCAGTTAGTCTGCCTTTTTTTAAAAACAAAAATTGCTTTTCTAAGAGTGAGATACTACAGATTTGATAGGTTCTGCGTAGTGGTGAGTAACCCCTGACTTCCCCTGAATAACTTAATCTCTTGCTTCCTCTTGCTTTCTCAATGTCGGGTCAAGACCAAGAGGGGAGGCAAGAAACATGAGCCTCGGTGTTGTGGCAATCATGGTTACATTTCAAGGTTTAAAAAATGCCATTTGGGGAGTTGCTTTAGATCTAAATAGAATAGAATAGAATGTAGGATAGACAATAGAATGAAAGGGAAGGGAAGAGAACAGAACAGAACACAGTGTAGAATAGAATAGCATAGAATAGAGCAGAATAGAATAGAGCAGAATAGAATAAAATAGAATGCAGAATAGAATAAAATAGAATGCGGAATAGAATAGAACAGAATAGAATGCAGAATAGAATATAGAATAGAGCAGAATAGAATAGAATGCAGAATAGAATAGAGCAGAATAGAATAGAACAGAATAGAATGCAGAATAGAATATAGAATAGAGCAGAATAGAATAGAATGCAGAATAGAATAGAATAGAATAGAATTCTTTATTGGCCAAGTGTGATTGGATACACAAGGAATTTGTCTTTAGTGCATATATGCTCTCAGTGTACATAGAAAGACAAGATACATTTGTCAACAATCATAAGGTGCAACACATGGGGTACAATTAAGCAATCAGGAAACAATCAATATCAATATAAATCGTGAGGATCCAAGCCACAAAGTTACAGTCCTGCAGTCATAAGTGGGAGGAGATGGGAGATAGGAACGATGAGAAAAGTAATAGCAATGCAGCCTCAGTGAATAGTTTTGACAGTGGTGAGGGAATTATTTGCTTAGCAGAGTGATGGCGTTCGGGAAAAACTCTCCTTGTGTCTAGTTGTCTTGGTGTGCGTCATTTTGAGGGTAGGAGTTGAAACAATTTACATCCAGGATGTGAGGGGTCTGTGGATATTTTATGCCTAGAAGATAACTTAGATGAACTCCGTTGCTTGAAGTTTTAAGGGATAGACAGGACCAACTGTTCGACCAGGATAAGAGTGAGACTCCTGGCTTGAGCAGAGGGTTGGACTAGAAGACCTTTGAGATCCCTTCTAGCCCTATTGATTTCTGGGTTCTAGATTAAATCCTGGTGTGAGAAGCTGCTTTCCTGCTTGCTTCTTTTCCCCCTTCCTCCTCTGCTTGATAGTGAGGGCACGAAGAGGGTCAGGATTTTTTCAAGAGAGGTTTTGCGTAGCACAGTTCAAACTTGGCAAGAGAGCCTCATTGCTCCTATTATGGGCAGAGACCCCCTGGTTATTGCCCTTTTGACCCCTAGGCTCTAATCAGGGAGCTTCAGCTAGACTCAGGAGGGGGGAGGGGGGAAAGAGCACTCTGCACATCCTCAGAAGCCGTCTTTTGAAATGCTCCCTCCAGCCCTTGACTTAAAACATGGGCATCCTGGAGCAGGGGCCTCCAATCTTGGCCACTTGACGACTTGTGGACTTCAGCTCCCAGAATTCTCAGCCAGCACTGAGGAATTCTGGGAGTTGAAGTCCACAAGTTGCCACGGTTGGAGACCCCTGCCCTAGAGAACCGAAAGTGCTCCGATTTCACTGGACGTAGCAGAGCAAAAAAACTCTGAGGTTTCTCCATCAGGAGCCAGGAGGAGCAGAGCACATGGCATTTAATTCTGAGTATAAGCCTCTTTCCCTCCTCCATTTCTCAGTTCCAAAAAGCTTCAGAAAGGACTATTTCCTGTCCCTTTGAAAAGATTCCCAGAGGTCATCCAAACAAACCCTTCCATCCTGGTTTAATTTCTCCCCAGCTTGAGCCACCAGTTTCTCCCCCCCCCCCCCTCCTCGTTTAAAGGATCCTGCCCTCTGGTTTATTTTATTTCAAAGCCTGGCCTGGCACCTTTCCACATTCAAGCCCTGCTTTTTGTCGTGTCCATATCAGCTCCCGACCAATTTACAGGGGTGTAATTGATTATAAGGGACGCGGTTGGCTCGGGGGCTAAGACGCTGAGCTTGTCAATCAGGAAAGTCAGCAGTTTGGCGGTTCGAATCCCTCGCGCCACGTAACGGAGTGAGCTCCCGTGACTTGTCCCAGCTTCTGCCAACCTAGCAGTCCGAAAGCACGTAAAAAAATTGCAAGTAGAAAAATCGGGACCACCTTTGGTGGGAAAGTAACAGCGTTCTGTGCGCCTTTGGTGTTGAGTCATGCCGGCCACATGACCATGGAGACGTCTTCGGACAGCGCTGGCTCTTCGGCTTTGAAACGGAGATGAGCACCGCCCCCTAGAGTCAGGAACGGCTAGCACTTATGTGCAAGGGGAACCTTTACCTTATGGAAGAATTTTACCTTTCTCCAAAAAGCCAGCAACCACAGCCTGTTGGAATGTGAGGAAGGAGGGGGGGGGGACTTCTTAAATTCTGGTTGCTTAATTCCTTCCCAGGTATTCTTGTTATGTGATCAGCGGTTTCTAAGCCCAAAATGCATTGCTTTCCAACTCTCTCTCTCTCTCTTTTTTTCTCTCTCTCTCTCTCTGGGCATAAGAGAGTATTTTTAACTTCTGAAGGGAGCCTGCAGCTAGAGATAGAAGTCGGGAGAATGTTTGCTTTGCAAATCAAACTTCTCTGAATAGGCACATCTGACAGAGATGAATATCTCCCTCCCTCCCCCCCTCCCCTCCAGCTTATTTCAAAGCCATTTTATGGGGCTGCCGGGTGAGTTCCTGGTGGGCAGGCTTTATATATAGCTTTAAACACCACCCCTTATTTATATATATATATGTATCTCTCTCTCTCTTTATCTATCTATCTATTTCTATCTATCCCTATCTACTACCTATCTCTATCTATCTATCCCTATCTATCTATTTTTCTCTTTCTATCTATCCTTATCTTTCTCTCTTTCTATCTCTATCTCTCCATCTCTTATCTATTATCTCTTTCTCTCTCTCTCTCTCTCTCTCTCCCCCTATGTATCTATCTCTATCCCTATCTATCTATCTATCTATCTATCTATCTATCTATCTATCTATCTATCTATCTATCCGTATCTATCTATCTATTTATTAGGCAGTTGTATTAGCCACTAAGCTACAGGCTCTCCTCCTTTATCAGCTAAGCCAGGGAAATAGGTATGTATTTATGTAATACTATAAGTATGTAATACAGCCCAGGTTCAATTCCCAGTAAGGTATGGCTAGCTGATGAGAGCTAAATAGCTTGAAATAGATCTATACTAGTCTCCCTTTATTTATTTATCAGCACAGATGCAACACAAATGTAACAAGGCAACATTAAAAAAAATGGCTTTCTGCCTGGATGGCTCCTAGGGTGAGCCGAAAGACAGAAAAGGGAAGCAGTATGCTCCCTCCCATATTTGGGCATATCAGGGGTTATGACACAATACATACATACATACATACATACATACATGCATACATACATACATACATATCCCTATCTATCTATCTATCTATCTATCTATCTATCAATCTATCAATCTATCTATACATACATACATACATACATACATACATATATAATATATATATGTACGTATGTACACACACCCCATGTCTCCCCAAAAATAAGACTGGGTCCTATTTTCTTTTGACCCCCGAAATAAGCACTTGGCCTCGGCCTGCGTGCGGATCAGCTGATCCAGAGAGGGGCAGAAGTCCTGTCTCTTGCCAGCCCTACCGTCGCTGGGCCTGCCGCTCTTTTTGCGGCCGCCACTAAGAAGGGGCGCGGGAATTAGGGTGTGCGGGAGCCGCCTCCGTGAGGTCGTTCCGTGTAGATGGGAGGTGCATGTGGGGCACGTTCCCCCCCCCAAGAAATGGCGTGGATCAGCTGCTCATGTGTTTAAATATTTTGGGGGAGGGCTTATTTTCATGGGAGGGCTTATTTTAGCACATGTTTTATGTATGTATGTATGTATATAACATCCTACTGTTTCTCAGAAGCAGTCCATAAAAAGTCCATTTCAGGGAGCTGAGCCGGGGCCAGTGGCGAGAAAACGGAAGATTTTAAAACTGGGTTTAATACTTTAATTCACAAAAATTCAGGCCGCAGATGTTTCTAATCGCTTCGCCTGCATGTGCCTCCGTTACTCGTTGCTTTCTTTCATGTACTTAAGTCTCGTCCCCTTGCTGCCCCACTGGCCTTTCATCCTCTTCATCTACCTTCATCTTTTCATTTCTCTTCCTTCTCCCCATCCTCCGTTCTTTTTGGAGAGCTAAGTTTCTGATTTCCCTTTTTTTTTTTTTTGGCTTCCATTATTCAAACGACCCCTTTCTTCCGATTATATGGACTTATTATATAGAAGCGAGCTTTGTTCCTCTTAGCCAAACAAACCAGGGGGATCGCGTTTTACATCGGAGGAATTAAAATTAGAGAGACAAACAGAGAGAGAGACAGAAAAAGAGAGAGAGAGAGACAGAAAGAGAGAGAGAGAGAGAGACAGAAAGGGAGAGAGAGAGAGAGAGAGAGACAGACAGAAAGAGAGAGAGACAGACAGAAAGAGAGAGACACAGAGAGACAGATAGACACAGAGAGAGACAGAAAGAGACACAGAGAGAGAGACAGAATGAGTGAGAGACAGAGAGACAGAAAGAGAAAGACAGACAGAAAGAGAGAGACACAAAGAGAGACAGAAAGAGTGAGAGACAGAGAGAGAGAGACACAGAAATAGAAAGAGAGAGAAAGAGAGAGAGCGAAGAGACAGACAGACAGAGAGGGAGAAAGAGAAATAAATAAATAAACCGGCCTAATCTTCTCAATTACTACTTCTTAGGGCCTGCCGCGGGTTTAAATGATTTGCTTTGTAACGAAGATCAGACGAAAGCGTTCGCTAAGCCCATCACTATGGCTGAGCCAAACACATATCTCTTTTAAGATCTTTTTAAAAAATCAACCGGTTCTTGAAATTGGGGTGGGGGGGATATAAACCGCAGAGGGTCTCATAAGTTTGGGGGTTTTAGCTCGGCATCAAGTGGGGGGGAGAGGGAGAGGCCGTGGGTCCGAAATATTTCAGGCCACAGGCTTACCTACCCCACCCCCACTCCATTTTAGCATTGTGCAATCTCATTTTTCCTCCAATTTTTCCCCCCCATGCAAACAAGAGAATATTTATTCGATTGCTTGCCCATATGTGAAAGATGGATGGAAAAAAAAATACAGCATGCTTAGCTTTCTGCTTGCAGGGAAAGGTCTGTTTCTCGGGTTTCTGATTTCGGGTTCTAGCCAAGGTCAAAATCCAAAATCCATAGGGCTAGAAGGGACCTCCAAGGTCATCTAGTCCAACCCCCTGCTCAAGGCCAGGAGTCTCACTCTTAATCCTGGTTAAGTGCTTGTCTGTCTAGGCCTTAACACCTCCAGGAATGGACTTCCATTTCTTGGCTTCCTTGTTAGAAGGGACCTCCAAGGTCTTCTAGTCCAACCCCCTGCTCAAGGCCAGGAGTCTCACTCTTAATCCTGGTTATGTGTTTGTCTGTCTAGGCCTTAACACCTCCAGGAATGGACTTCCATTTCTTGGCTTCCTTGTTAGAAGGGACCTCCAAGGTCTTCTAGTCCAACCCTCTGCTCAAGGCCAGGAGTCTCACTCTTAATCCTGGTTAAGTGATTGTCTTCCATTTCTTGGCTTCCTTGTTAGAAGGGACCTCCAAGGTCATCTAGTCCAACCCTCTGCTTAAGGCCAGGAGTCTCACTCTTAATCCTGGTTAAGTGATTGACTTCCATTTCTTGGCTTCCTTGTTAGTTTGGATTCCTGGCCCTGGAGTTGTTGTTGTTGTTTTTTGGGGGGGGGTGCCATTTTCCTCGGTTCACCCCTTCCCCATCCCAGGGGAAATCAAGGTGTGTGTATGTGTGATGAAAGAGAGCTGTTGGAGATTAGAGTCCTGGAAAGACATGGCCTGAATTATGACGGTTCCTTTGGGGGGGCGGGGCGTAGGGTGGCTGGCACCTCTACCCGGGGCAGCGAAGGCAAAGCCTTAGAGGCTTTGCAGTCCTTTCCTTGCAGCCTTACTCTCTCCCACCCACCCCCACCCCTTTTTCCTCCCCACCATAAATAGCCGACCTCTTAGCTGGTGAGTGTTTAATCTGGCTTTCCATAATCCACCCTTTGCCGCTCCTGCCCTCTCCTGCCACGGCTGCTTCACGTCGCCTGCAGCCGGGGTCCCACGACCCCTAAACGAGTGGGAGGGCTACGTTAGCTGGCTTTAAGAGACCCCCCTCCCTTCCTTATCCTCCCAGCCTTTCCTCCAGGCAGGTGGTTGCAAGAAGGCCTGGGGATTTTCTCTCCTTGCAGCCTGAGATATATCACCCTCTTCATTTACACGGTTCCTGGGCTCGCGCAGAGTTCCACGCGTGTACATTTGCACGCCCCGGACGTGCTGCGCAAGCATGTCTTTCTATTGAAGGCCGAAAGACTGCCCCCCCCTCTCTCTCTCCACCCTCCCCTTCCAGCCTCGCTCAGCCTCCTGATTCACCCGAAGCCGAAATTTTCCATTAAGCTGGGAAGTTGCTGCCAACATAAACAAGCTGATTTTTTTCTTTTTTTCTCTTTTCTTCTCCTTTCCCTCTCAGCCCTCCCTGTTCCTGCCAGCCAGCGCTTCCCCTCCGTGGATATTAACAGTAGTGGGGAGGGGGAGGGCTTTTTTTTTTGCAGGCTATTCAAGGCTCTCTTCTCTGGATGCCATGTGTCCTCCCCCCCTCCCCTATTTCCCCCCCCTTTTTTTTTTACTTCCGATTTTGGGCCTGGCAGAATGTGCCCGCTTGGTGCCTTCTCCTCGTCCGTCCTGTTGCCAAAATGCAAGGAAGGTGCAGCATATATTGCCCTGCGCCTGGATATTTTGGGGTGGGTGGGGATTGGCATTCTAGGAGAGCTTTGTGTGTCTTCGTCCCGTTCTAAACCCCTCAAAATTCTCTCTCTTTTTCTCTTTCTCTGTCCCTTTTTCTGTTTTTCTCTTTCTTTCTGCCTGTCTCTTCTCTCTCTCTTGCTGTCTTTCTCTTTTTCTCTGTCCCTTTTTCTCTCTTTCTCTATTCCTCTTTCTCTTTTTCCCTCTTTCTCTTTCTATCTTCTTTTTCTCTCTCCCTCTTTCTTTCTCTCTTTCTCTTTTCTTTCTCCGTCCCTCTTTCTTTCCTTTTCTCTTTCTCTTCTCTTTGTCTGTCCCTCTGTCTGTCTCTTCTCTTTCTCTCTCCCTCTTTCTGTCTCTCTCCTTTTTCTCTCTCCATCTTTCTCTCCTTTTCTCTTTTTCTCTCTCTTCTTTTTCTCTGTCCCTCTTTCTTTCTCTCTTTTTCTCTGTCCCACTTCTGTCTCTCTCTCTTCTTTTTCTCTCTCTCTCTTTCTCTTTTTCTCTCCCTCTTTCTCTCTTTCTCTCTGTTCCTCTTTCTGTCTGTCTCTCTCTTTTTCTCTGTCCCTCCTTCTTTCTCTCTTTTTCTCTCTTCTCTTTCTCTGTCCCTCTTTCTGTCTGTCTCTCTTTTTCTCTGTCCCTCTTTCTCTCTCTCTCTCTCTCTCTCTGTCTCTCTCTCTCTCTCTCTCTCTCTCTCTTTCATGTTGTTTCTGTTGGTCTGATTGCTTAGAGAGACCTACATTTCCCAGGGTTCTTTGCAGCAGTTAGTATTGAAGACGGGTACCCAAACATTGTACTTAGGGGTTAAGAGTGTGTGTGTGTGTGTGTGTGTACACACCACACACACACACACCCATCAAGATCCCTGCTCCTCTTTTTAGAATTCTTTTCAGCTTCTCGTTCTTAACCTCTTGCGACTTTTATCTGTGTTTATATCTATATTTTTTTCTTTTATAACTCTCTGTTTTATTACCATGTAAACCGCCCAGAGTCCATCCCCCCCCCCCCGAACTGCGAGATATGGGCGGCATATAAATTTAATAAATACATATATATATAACAAAATGCAGGGAACTTGCCACCAATGCTCCATGCTTGTATTTATAACAACTTCTCCACCCCCTGCGGGCATCTCTAAAGGCTTTTAAAAGAGCGGGGCTACAGCCATCGTTCCTTGGGGAGGGGGGGGGGTTGGTAATCAGATAGTCTGCGATTGGCCGCACCTGCCCTGCAGCCATTTTGTGAGAGTGCCCGCGAAACTCCCCATTTCCCTGACCCCGCAGCGGGTGGGGGTGGAGAGTAAGAAGACGGGGTCCCATAGTCCAAATCTGCCGGCACCGAGAAGCCGCCGCCCCCCCCCCCGCTTCTCCTTGCCATCATGCCCCTCCCCAAACCCGCCAACACTCGTAAATCGGCCCCAGGTATTCTCTGCTTTCTAGTCAGCGGAGGAGGGTTGGAACCTGGGATTTTTTCTTTCCTTTTGCAGGTTTCCTGGGTGTTGGAAGTTAAAATGGGATGGCCAACACAAGGGATCCATTAAGAGATTGCCTCTGATCCTGACCCCCAGCCAGCCAGCCGGCTGCTGCTGCTACTAGGGGAAATTTAGAGGGGTGGCTTGCAAGAGAAAGATACACTAGAAAGGGGAGGGGTGCCTGGCTTTTCTCCCTGCGCTGTGCAGTTTCTTTCCAGCTGTGTGCAAGGTTACACACAGACACACACACACACACAGAGAGAGAGAGAGAGATACATACATCCCTTCCTTGCACCCCACACGCCGTGCTCGGAAGTAGCTTGTCCCAAACTTTGACCACAATTCGTCGTGGCCTTTCGTGGTTTTGCTGGCTAAGGGCTTTCTGGATTTGCGTTAGACTTGAGGGAATGGTTCCTGATCCTATTCCTCCCTCCCCATTTTTCTCCCCATCTTTATTTTGTGAGTTGAAAAAGATTGGAATTGTGGTTTCAATTACTTCAGCATTTGTAATTTTGTTTCATGGTCTTCAAAGGTCCTTCTCCTCCTCCTCCTTCTTCATCTCCTTCTCCTCTCCTTCCCTTCCTCTCCTCCTCGTCTCCTTCCTCCCCTTCTTCTCCTCCTCCTCCTCTCTTTCCTCCTCTTCTACTCCTCCTCCTTCTTCATCTTCTTCTTCTCCTCTCCTTCCCTTCTTCTCCTCCTCCTCTCCTTCCTCCCCTTCTTCTCCTCCTCTCTTTCCTCCTCTTCTTCTCCTCCTTCATCATCTCCTTCTCCTCTCCTTCCCTTCTTCTCCTCCTCCTCTCCTTCCTCCCCTTCTCCTCCTCCTCTCTTTCCTCCTCTTCTACTCCTCCTCCTTCTTCATCATCTCCTTCTCCTCTCCTTCCCTTCTCCTCCTCCTCCTCTCCTTCCTCCCCTTCTTCTCCTCCTCTCTTTCCTCCTCTTCTTCTCCTCCTTCTTCATCATCTCCTTCTCCTCTCCTTCCCTTCTTCTCCTCCTCCTCTCCTTCCTCCCCTTCTCCTCCTCCTCTCTTTCCTCCTCTTCTGCTCCTCCTCCTTCTTCATCTCCTTCTCCCTTCCTTCCCTTCTCCTCCTCCTCCTCCTCCTCTCCTTCCTCCCCTCCTCCTCCTCCTCTCCTTCCTCCTCTTCTTCTTCTGCTCCTCCTTCTCCACCTCTCCTTCCTCCCCTTCTTCTTCTCCTCCTCCATCATCTTCTTTTCCTCCTCCTTCTTCATCTCCATCTTCTCTTCCTTCTCCTTCTTCTTTTCCTCCTTCGCCGCCTCCTCCTTTTTCCTCCTCATCTTCTTCATCTCCTCCTCCTTTCCTTCCTCCCCTTATTCTTCTTTCTACTACTTCTCCTCCTCTATTCTTCTTTCCTCTCCCCTCCTCCTCCTCCTCCTCCATTAAGGGCCAAATTAACTTTTCCTTTTTGATGCAAGCTTTATTTTTTTTCCACGCCCCAAGCCAAAGAGCAGGATATTTATATACTGCCATGTTATTCCTGTCAGGGGTGATGACTTTATTTTTAATGTCCCAGGCTGACAAACAAACCCACTGGCTGAATTATTGTTATCCAGGCCCTCGGCAAACCACTCCAAGCAGCGCATCGAAACGTAGAAATAACATCAACTCCAAAATGCCTAATTTCACGATTAAATCAACAGATCACAGGAAACCCCCACCCCACCCCAAATACTCTCTTCCTAACTTGGGGACAGTCGAACTCACAACTGTCAACCGTTCTCAGTGGGCTAAGTATGATACTTAGGGTTGTCCCCCCCCAAAAAAGCCCACAGTGTCTTTGTGTGGCTGTTTGTGTGGGTGAAGAAACATCCCGTTTTAAAAGGCCTCCTGACCCATTGAGGAATGAAAAATGCAAGAGCTTGAGGAGAGGCACAATCCTTTACAGAATAACAGAGCTGGAAGGGACCTGGGAGGTCTTCTAGCTCAACCCTCTGCTCAAGCAGGAAACCCTATACCAGCGGTCACCAACCGGTGGTCTACGAGAAAATTTTGCGGGTCCACAGAAACATTATTTGCATTTTTAAAAAATATTGCACTAAATCAGGAGTCCTCAAATTATGGCCCCTGGGACGGATACGTGCAATGAAGGCTTGTGTTGCTGCAGAGAATCTCCCCCTTAGGGGTCTTTTTGTGAGGGTCGGAGGGGGGCAGAAATTCCGACTTGGGGTCTCCTTCAGCCTCCTGGTGGGGGGCTTTGGGCGAAGGCTGGAGGGAAGAGCCGCTGGTGGCGAAGAGCCGGAGGGTCTCGTTCCAGTGGGACTGCATCAGGGCCTGGAACTGGCTGACCATCTCAGCCCACTGAGCCTCCAGGCACCGGCAACCTGGCCTTGCGCTCCCACAGGTCTTCCCTCTGCTTGGAAAGCCTATGCTCCTAGTCCTCAGTGAGGTGCTTCTGCTGAGCCTCCTTCTCGGTCAGATCCAGTTCAAACTGAGCTGTTTTGCCAACTCTTTCTCCTGGGGGCTGCTTAGCTCCAAGGAAATCAGGAGATCCAGGAGTAAAGATTTATCGTAAGCCCTAAGCTCTATGCAAGAATCTGAACAACTAACAGCCAAGGGAAATTAGCGGGAGATAAAGGGAGCAGGAATTCAAGGTGGACTTAGATCTCTTGTGGGTGAGAAGGCACTTATGGCTGGTGACTCTCTTGACTCTTCCCTCCCTCGGGCTCAGCCTGGTTGGTCATCTCCTACACCAGGGGTGTCCAAACTTGGGAACTTTAAGACTTGTGGACTTCAACTCCCAGAATTCCCCAGCTGGGGAATTCTGGGAGTTGAAGTCCACAAGTCTTAAAGTTCCCAAGTTTGGACACCCCTGTCCTACACTCTTGCCTGTCCACCAGCCCAAGGCATTTGTGGAAGAAGGTTAGCTTTTCTCAAGAGCTATGCCGCGGAGCTGGTCCAAAGCCATGTCCCCTACGCCACTTGTCCTCTTCATTGCCATCGTATAGTGATGACTGTCCTTCAAAGGCACCATCTGTGGCTTCACGGAAGGCCAGGCTTTGCGATTGCTCCTTTTTAACGCTGGTCTTCCCCATCTCCCAAGATCAGAAATGCCCACAAATAAAACCACTCAGAGTGTAATTCATGTTCTGAGCGAGGCTTCCCAAGAGCACGAAGCAAACGCCTTGTCCCGACAAAAGCCCCTTTTATTCATTGACTGTGAATTCTGCTCCTTCGCCTCCAGCAAAGTCTTTTCAAGGGAGGATTTACGGTCACAGACCTTCTCTGGCTTGGAGAGCTGCCAGGCCGATCTCTGCAGAACTTGGCCAGGAGAGTCACGAACCAATGAAGCGAACAAATTGTCTCCTGCAAGCTCCACTCCCCTTTCGCTCCTCTTTTATGTCCTCTGGGAGGGGCCATTCATTGTCCACCTGTGGCCTTACTCCCAAGTTGACCCCTGTTTTTTAGCTGTTCCCTTTGTCTGGAAACTCACACTGGGAACAGGCTCCAGCTGTTCTTCTGCCTCACTGATGTCTGACTCTGAAGGCAGCTGATAACTGTCAGACGGCTCTGGCCCCCTCTCTGCCTCCGACACAGAGCCCTCATCAGAGCCTTCCCCAGACTCCAGGACTGGCCATCTTCCTCCCCAACCTCTCACTGTCCAAATCTGCTGCCAGGGCCACAACACTTCATTAAGTTTCCTTGCAGGGCACCGTCCTGACCAAGGACACACAATAGGTTTGCGGTTTTTGTTGTTAGATTTGTATATATTTTTTCATCATCTTCTAACAGCCAGCGAGTGATGGAAGACCGAGCGAGCATTTTCCCCCTGACATGAGATTTAAGGGTTTTATTGATCTGGCAGTCCCATGGTGTGCTATTTTCCGGTGTGCTATTTTTCCGGTGCCGCTTGGTGTGTCGTATACTTCCTGCCCTGCTTCAGAAGTGAATTCTTGGCTCGCCAGGCTTTTCAAGTTTATTTTTATTTTTTTTAAAGAAGGGCAAAAGAAAACAACACCGGGATCAAAAGAAAGACCCAGTGCTTTAACGCTCTCCATCTGCCTCTTTTGGATTTATTTGCTGTTTTGAGGACTTGGAGGAGAAATCTGATCCGCTTCGCCTTTCATCTCACGAAGCTTTTAACCGGAGCGCAGAGGCTAATTTTTTCAGAGGGGAATGAAAACCGAGTTGCCAGCCTGTTGAAGGAATGGTTGTGTTTACCGCTTCCCCTTGCCGTGGTCGTTGCCAAATTGAAAGGCTTCCTTGGAAATCTGGAATGATTCAGTTCTAGGTAAAACGTCTGAACAGGGAGAGATGAGACAAAAATAGAATAGAATAGAATAGAATAGAATAGAATGTAGAAATGGAATGGATAGAATAGAATACAATAAAATGTAGAAATGGTAGGATAGGATAGAATACAATAAAATAGAATAAAATGTAGAAATGGTAGGATAGGATAGAATACAATAAAATAGAATAAAATGTAGAAATGGGATAGGATAGAATAGAATAGAATAGAATAGAATGTAGAAATGGGATAGAATAGAATACAATAAAATGTAGAAATGATAGGATAGGATAGAATACAATAAAATGTAGAAATGGGATAGAATAGAATACAATAAAATGTAGAAATGGTAGCATAGAATACAATAGAATACAATAAAATGTAGAAATGGGATAGAATAGAATACAATACAAACGTAGAAATGGGATAGGATAGGATAGGATAGAAGAGAATAACAGAGTTGAAAGGAACCTTGGAAGTCTTCTAGTCCAACCCCCTGCTTAGGCAGGAAACCCTGCACCACTTCAGACAAAGGGTTGCCCAATCTCTTCTTAAAAACTGCCAGTGTTGGAGGCATTCACAACTTCTGGAGGCAAGTTGTTCCACAGATTAATTGTTCTAACTGTCAGGAAATCTCTCCTCAGTTCTAAGTTGCTTCTCTCCTTGATTAGTTTCCACCCATTGCTTCTTGTCCTGCCCGCAGGTGCTTTGGAGAATAGCTTGACTCCCTCTTCTTTGTGGCAACCCCTGAGACATTGGAAGACTGCTATCATGTCTCCCCTAGTCCTTCTTTCTCTTAAGCTAAACATACCCAGTTCCTGCAACCATTCTTCATATGTTTTAGTCTCCAGTCCCCTAATCCTCTTTCTTGCTCTTCTCTGCACTCTTTCTAGAGTCTCCACATCTTTTCTACATCGTGGCGACCAGAACTGAATGCAGTATTCCAAGTGTGGCCTTACCAAGGCCTTATAAAGTGGTATTAACACTTCACGTGATCTTGATTCTATCCCTCTGTTGATGCAGCCTAGAACTGGGTTGGCTTTTTTGGGAGCTAACTGTGTGCTGCTGGCAACCAAATTTGGATGCAGTATTCCAAGTGTCGCCTAAAGTTGTGTATCTTTAAGTCCGGCCTCCCCACCAGAAGCTCCAGATGGCACGTAGAGCATTTCCTACACCCATTTTATCTCCTTGGCAATAGCCAGCGCATGACACAACCAGCTAACAGGATAAACATCTGGAGATAGAAGGCACGGAATTGAAACAGGGAGCAAGAGTTGGGTGAAAGTGGGGGGGAATCTATTGTGTGTTGTGCTTTTGGAGGATTGCTGTTTCTGGTGTACCACGAAGATTGTATTTTTCCAGCTTTCCCTGTGCAAATAAGTAAAACAAGGATATCTTACCATAAATGTCATTTTAAAAAATTGTACTTCGTCCTTTCAGTTCATTTCTTTGTTCCAAACAACCCTCGTTATTGTGTATAGTTTCTGAAGTGTGTGTGTGTTGAAATCAACCAAGCTTAATTGTGCTGCTGGGGAAGATGTGGCTTTTGAGGGTCCATGATGCTCTCCGAGCTTGGTTGTTTGTTTACGGACGTTTCATTACCCAACTAGGTAACATCATCAGTGCCAGGAGGAGGAGGATTGTGGGGTCCTTGGTGCTCTCTGAGCTTGGTTGTTTTCTTGCAGACATCTCATTGCCCAACTAGGTAACACCATCAGTGTTAGGAGGAAGATTGTGGGGTCCTTGTTGCTCTCTCAGCTTGGTGGTTTTCTTCTGGACGTTTCATCACCCAACTAGTTAACATCATCAGTGCTGATAGGGAGTAGGGTTTGCTCTCTATTTACAGAGATGTGGCTTCTTTTTTGATGTCTGCTATTTAAAAAAAAATGTGCTGAGAATCCTGGGGTGTTTTCAAGCTGCATATTGGGGTGCTCTTCTCTCGCCCTTGCTATTTATTATTATTATTTTATTTCCTCTTGTCACAGTATGGTTAAAAAAATAAGACTCCTGATTTTTTTCTTTAATAGTGGACAATCATTTAAAAATGGATGTGTACAGAAGATCCCTAAAAATATTAGCATAAGTAAGGGTTTTTTTCCCCAACTTATAGCAGATTGTTGGCTAACTCTTCAATTATTTTCCCAAGTCATCTTGCTTTGGCACGGAGGCATGTTTTTGGCACAACGTACTGGAGTCAGAGAGTAAATACGCTGTCGTTGTTTAGCTGAAATCAGTCAATTTTTTCTTACTGGGCATGAGCTTTTAGCATTAGCAAAATTAAATAGTTTCTACAGGCAGTGCAACGTGACTAACCCCTGGTCAAAGCAGGCAGGAAGAAAAGAATGGGATTGGAATTAAAGATGGTAGGGGGGAGCTCATTGAAAATAAATGTCCACTGAGCTATGAATTTCAGTTTAGAGATTTGGGGTCCCGCAAACTAAATACTGTACTTTTCGGATTATAAGATGCACCCGACTATAAGATGCACCTAAATTTAGAAGAGGAAAAGAACAAAGAGTTTTGGCCTCCACTTGCCCCATTTTCGGCCCCTTTTGGGGGGCCTTTTTTCTACCCATTTTCAAGGCTTTCTTCGGCCCTTTTTAGATGCTTTTTTGGTCCATTTTGGCGGATTTTTCAGCCTTTTTTTTTTTTTTTGGCCTGTTTTCGAGGCTTTTTTTTGGCCCGTTTTTGAGGCTTTTATAGGCCCATTTTTTCCCACAAAAAAGGGCCCCCAAAGCCTTAAAAACTGACTGAAGAAAAGCCCCGCAAAAATGGGCCCGAAAATGGGGTGTGCGGAGGTCAAAAAAAGGCCGGCGGGTGGGCATGGCAGTATTCGGTCTATAAGACGCACCGACATTTTCACCCTCTTGGGAGACAAAAAAAGTGCATCTTATAGCCCGAAAAATACGGTAGCTCGGGATCTTCAACCGTCAAGATGGACTTCCCAGTCGTGTTCCTGCCGTTTCCCCATTGACTGTTTTGAAAAGGTGGACTCTCTCCTGCGCTAAAATTTTACCAAAAGGATAAGGAGAAACTGTGCCAGGGGGAGACACGCAGCACAAAAGCATGGAGATGAATCCTTGATCCCCTCCCAACATGGCACAGAGAAAAAGACATTTTTCTGGGGGGCATTTCCGCAGGGCATCCCCTTCGTTCAGAGGACAGTCGTGGTGTGAAGAATGCTTCCATGTTGTTCCCCTTGTACCTGCCGCTCAGTTGAGCTTCATCCCGTTAGTAATAATTACTTGCAACGATCTTGAAGGCAGACTGTTGACACCGTTCTTCTTTGCCGGAGAAGGCCATGGCAGGCTGGAGAGACAAACAAATGACTGTGTGTGCATTAACTAAAGCCTTCCTCTTAGGCAGCAGACCTTCACGAGAATTTTATTTGAGGTCACCTCTCTCCTCCGATGGCTTCCTTTCAACTCTCCTTGAACCCACCTCATCCATCCTTAACAAGGGAATCTCAGCTTTTTGTCCAAAAGTTGGTCTCCTCTTGAGCGACCCAAATCTCCTGTTCCGATATCTTAAGGGGCTGCCGCGAAGGAGAGGTGGAGAGGGTCAACCTGTTTTCCAAAGCACCAGAAGACGCAAGGCCAAGAAACAAAGGATGGAAACTAACCAAGGCGAGGAGCAACCTAGAACTCAGAAGAAATGTCCTGACGGTGAGAAGTGTGAGATCCCACTTCGAAGGACCATCCAGAAGCTGCACATTGGCTCAGCTGAAGGCCACGTCTTCTGCACCGGTGGTTCTCCAGATGTCTAATGCACAAGCTCAAGATCTGTTTCTGGACCGATCCCCGACTCAGGATCGCGGCTTTTGAGATCTCCTCCTCCATCATGAAGGGACCCACTTTCTAAATGCTGATCCCTGGCGCCCGCTTTTAGCTACTAAGGGGTTACTACGCACGAGGGCCGGCCTCCATTTCAATCCTGGGATAATATCCAACAGCGCAATCGGGGTGGGTGGCCGGGAGAGAGGCGAAGTAAATAAAGCCGAAGATGAGATATATTCCGCCTTATTTTCTTTTCTATTCTTTTTTTTTTTCTTCTTTTAATACCGGTAACTAAATTGTGGCGCAGTTACCATAGCTACCCTCCATCCCAGCTTTTCCGGAGAAGAGCGCCTTAGATGAGGTCACGTGGAGATGCTCCGGCAGAAGGTTGGAAGGGCAGCGGATTCCAATTTTACAACAATTTGCCATAATAGGGGGAAAAGATGAGAAGACAAGTCAGCTGGAGAGGGGGGGGGCAAAAAAGGAGAGTTTTTGTGTTGCAACAAAGGAGGCAGCCCATCAGCCTGGGCTTGCTGGTTGACACCGTGTGAGGATGAGCGAAAACATCACATCAAGCCTCGAAGTAGAACTGGGGCCGGAGGGGGGGGATGTCTTCTAACCACGCCGACGATATCCACGAACAAGGAGCATTAGCCCGTCTCTGAAACAACAATAAAGTGAGTCTCCAACCCATCTGCGCAGACAAAACAATCTTCTTCGCCCCAAATCACACTCCTCCTTGGGTTCCTTCAGTTGAGGTTGACTCCTAATGTTCCCCTTATCTTGAGAAGGCCTCCTCTTATCTCCCTTCGAAGTCTTGGCAGTGGGGTGGGCGGGAAACCAGGACTTCTCCAAAGCTGAACTTCAAAAGACCTTTTCTGTTGTCTTCCAAGATAGCGTACAGGAGGAGGACACCACGCCTCCGAAGATGTGGTCCAGGTTTATGCTTGCCTTCTTTCGGTTTCTCACTTTTGCTAAGGACGGGAGTGGAGATGGATTCCATCCAGATGTGAGAGGCCAAGGTTGATGCAAGGAGAGTGACAGAGTTGGAAGGGACCTCGGAGGTCTTCTAGTCCAACCCCCTGCTTAGGCAGGAAACCCTACAACACTTCAGACAAATTGTAGTCCAACATCTTCTTAAAAACGTCCAGTGTTGGAGCATTCACAATTTCTGGAGGGCAAGTTGTTCCACTGATTAATTGTTCTCACTGTCAGGAAATTTCTCTTCAGTTCTAAGTTGCTTCTCTCCTTGATTAGTTTCCACCCATTGCTTCTTGTCCTACCCTCAGAATAGCTTGACTCCCTCTTCTTTAGGGCAGCCCCTGAGATATTGGAACAATGCTATCATGTCTCCCCTAGTCCTTCTTTTCCTTAAACTAGACAAAACCCAGTTCCTGCAACCGTTCTTCATATGTTTTAGCCTCCAGTCCCCTAATCCTCTTTGTTGCTCTTCTCTGCACTCTTTCTAGAGTCTCAGCATCTTTTTTACATCGTGGCGACCAAAATTGGTTGCAGTATTCCAAGTGTGGCCTTACCAAGGCCTTATGGTATGAACGCTTCACGTGATCTTGATTCCATCCCTCTGTTGATGCAGTTGGAAGGGACCTTGGAGATCTTCTAGTCCAGCCCCCTGCTCAAGCAGGAAACATATACCATTTCAGGCCAATGGTTGTCCAATCTGTTCTTAAAAGCCTCCAGTGATAGAGCACCCCAAACCTCTGGAGGCAAATTGTTCCACTGGTTAATTGTTCTAGTCCACATGGATAAGCAATGCAAAGTAGGCAATGAAAAAGGTTCTTTTCTGCTAAAGATGGTGAGAGTTGATCTTGGCACCCTTTGCAGGAGCAGAATGCATAAGGAGTGTCCTTGGTGGTCTCTGAGCTTGGTGGTTTTCTTGCAGGCGTTTTGTTACCCAAGTAGGTAACGTCATCAGGTGCTGGTAAGGAATGGGGTTTGCTCTCAGTTTATATTCTAGTGGCTTTGCCCTGGCATGGCCTTAGAGGTGCTTTGGTTGGGCTTTTTACTGTTGGCTTGTTTGTGAATTCCTTGATTGGGGTATTTAACAGATTGAGTTGGAAGGGACCTTGTAGGTCATCTAGCCCAACCCCCCCAGCCCAAACAGGAGCCCCTATGCCATTTCTGACAGATGGCAGTCCAGTCTTTTCTTGAAAGATTCCAGGGATGAAGCTCCCACAACTTCTGTTCCATGTGTTGATTGCTCTCACTGTCAGAAAATTCCTCCTTATTTCCAGGTTGAATCTCTCCTTGTTTAGTTTCCCTCCATTATTCTTCGTCTGGCCTTCGGGAGCTTTGGAAAATAGCTTGGGAACCCCCCCCCCTCTCTGTGGCAACCCCTCAAATATTGGAAGACTCCGTCACTAAGCGTTGCAGTCATTAAATAAGTCACTCCTGATTTTAAAAACCTCTCCCTCCCCTCCCCCGGCAGTCATTAAGGAAACTGACTTTTGCTTGTGAGAGTCTCAGGAATGGTCGTAAATGCGAGGACTGGTCAGGAGTCTCTCTTTTTTTTTTTATGTAGTCGTAGTGTCATTAAATGGTCATTAAACAAAGGAATTGCACGTGATGTTAGCAGGCTGAACTGCCAACCTCGGGGTCCTTTAAAAATGGAGGCAGATTTTTTTTTAATTGATCCTTTTTATTAATCACATTTATTAGTGTTTAATGAACATTGTGTTGTTTGGGCATTCAGTTTGCATGACAAACAATACCTATTACATGTCTTAATCTCCACCCTTTTCCCCAACCGTTGATAAAACGGATTGCGTGCTCGATAATATTCCCGATCTTCTTTCGGTTTAATTCTCAATGTCCGTTTCAATGCGCCCTCTAAAAAAAATAAGTCAGGTTTAAATGCTACACGCTTTCCTGTCCAGTTTCCCAGCGTTTTGTTTGTGTTCCCCCTCCCTCCCAGTTTTTTTCGCTTTAACACGCATCCACCACGTACGTGCCCGTTTTGTGAGGCAGTTTTAAGTTACGTACCGTATCGTTCGACGTATAAGACGCACCAAGATTTTGAAGAGGTAAATTTTTTTAAAAAAAAAAGTTTTTGCAATCTGCGGACCTCCGAAACCCTCTGCATGCCACATTTTCCGTGAAAAACAGGGCATGCCGAGAGTTTGAGAGGCCTGCAAATTGCTCCTGGGGGCTGGAGGGGAAAAATGAGCAAAAAACGGTCCAGTGTTTGCAAAAATGAAGCCGTTTTTGCCCCCCAAAAGGGCACCTGTAGCCTTTAGGAGGCTTATAGAGTGCTCCTGGGGATTTGGGGGGGGGGGCAAAATTGAGCAAGAAATGGTCTGTTTTTCACTCAGTTCTGCCCTCCCCAGCCCCCAGGAGCACTCTATAAGTCTCCTAAAGGCTATGCACGGCCATTTTGGTGAAGGGGGAGGGGGTTTCGGTAGGCCAAAAATGCTGTATTCAGTGTATAAGACGCACCCAGATTTTCAGCCTCTTTTTTGGGGGGGGGGAAGAAAAGTGCGTCTTATACTCCAAAAAATACAGTATATATTTTTAAGTTACGACAGCTGGAATCTGCTCTGGTGACAGAGTTAGTATTCAGCCGGTTCGGATCGGTCCGCCCAAACCGGTAGCGGAAATCACAGGTGGGCCCACCCGCTCAGCCTGGCTCTATGCCGACCTGCGTAGGCACATTTTTGAGGCCGGGCGCATGCGCAGAAGCTTCAGGCGCCCCTTCCACGCATGCGCCCAACCTTCTGCGCAAGAGAGATCAAAGCACATGCGCAGAAGGTTGGGCGCATGCGTGGAAGGGGCGCCTGAAGCGAACGGCTGGAAACAAAACGTGA
>NC_138551.1:147797628-148042628 GCF_964273705.1 Natrix helvetica
TCTTCCTGTTCACAGCCCACACGAGCGCCCGTAGTGTTCCTGGGTGCACGAAGGGCTTCCTTTTTGGCACTTGTTGGCGAAAAGTTTTGCCATCACTGGAATAGAATAGATAATATGGAATGGAATAGAACAAAATAGAATAGAGTTAATGGAATAGAAT
Organism: Natrix helvetica; assembly: GCF_964273705.1. Classification (NCBI taxonomy): domain Eukaryota; kingdom Metazoa; phylum Chordata; class Lepidosauria; order Squamata; family Natricidae; genus Natrix; species Natrix helvetica. The sequence continues at coordinate 147,797,789 of NC_138551.1, forward strand.
AGAATAGAATTAATAGAATAGAATAGGGAAGAGAATAGAATAAGGAATAGAATAGAATTAATAGAATGGAATAGAATAGAATAAGGAATAGAATAGAATAGAATAGAATAGAATAGGGAATGGAATAGAATAGGGAATGGAATAATATAGAATAGAATGGAATAGAATAATAAAATATAGAATATAGAATATAGAATAAAATAGAATTAATGGAATGGAATAGAGTAGAATAGAATAGAATTGATAGAATAGAATAGGGAATAGAATAGAAAATATGGAATGGAATAGAATAGAAATAGAATAGGGAAGGGAATAGAATAGAATAGGGAATGGAACAGAATAGAATAGAATAGAATTAATAGAATGGAATAGAATAGAATAAGGAATAGAATAGAATAGGGAATGGAATAAAATAGAATTAATGGAATGGAATAGAATAGAATTAATGGAATAGAATAATAAAATATAGAATATAGAATAAAATAGAATTAATGGAATGGAATAGAGTAGAATAGAATAGAATTGATAGAATAGAATAGAATTAATGGAATGGAATAGAATAGAATTAATAGAATAGAATAGGGAATGGAATAGAATAGAATTAATGGAATAGAATAGAATTAATGGAAGAATAGGGAATGGAATAGAATAGAATTAATGGAATGGAATTAATGGAATGGAATAGAATGGAATATAATAATAAAATATAGAATATAGTATAGAATAGAATAGAATTAATGGAATGGAATAGAATACTAAAATATAGAATGGAATAGAACAGAATAGAATAGAATTCTTTATTGGCCAAGTGTGATTGGACACACAAGGAATTTGTCTTTGGTGCATAATCTCTCAGGGAAAATAAAAAATACATTCCTCAAGAATCGTAAGAGACAACACTTAGTGATAGTCATAGGATACTAAATAAGCAATCAAAAATCCTGCTAGGAAACTAAATCAAGCAATCTAAATCGTAGAGATACAAGCAACAAGGTTATGGTCATAAGTGGCAGGAGAGAGGTACTCGGGAAGGATGAGAAGAAGAATAGTAATACAGTCTTAATAAATGGTTTGACAATGTTGTGGGGATTTAGTTGTTGTAGCAGAGTGATGGCATTGGGTGGGCGGGGGGGAACTGTCCTTGTGTCTAGTTGTTGTGGTGTGCAACGTTCTTACAGCTTTGTTTTTAGTGCCGCTGAATTACAAAGACATAGGATGCCAACAAAAGCCTTAAGACACAATTAGAGGGGACACACCATGGAGGGAGAGCTTACAAGCTACCCCACTGCTTTTTTAAATGGTGTGTGTGCTTGTGTGTGTGTGTGTGTGTGTGTGTGTGTGAGACGAACTAAAATGCCTCTTTTAAATTAACCCAAGTCACAAACAGATCACATCCGTCCCCTGCTCCCGGCTGCCAGAAAGAAGGCCAAAATAAATCTCTCATTTTCCCCAACTATATTATGCTAGATAATCCCATTGCTCCAAAAGAAGAGGGGAGGGGAGAAATAAAATTGAAATAAGCTCGCCCCCCCCTTCTGACAGCCATTAGCTTCCCTCCAAGAAGAAGAAGAGGGGGGGGAAGCATTTTCTTTTTAACAGTTCCCTCCTCACCTCTTCCCCTCTCCAAATGGATTTCCCTCCATCCTCTGTCATTCACTTATCACCTTGGGAAACAGAGAGAGAGAGAGAGAGAGAGAGAGAGAGAGAGAGAGAGAGAGAGAGAGAGAGAGAGAGAGAGAGAGAGAGAGAGAGAGAGAGAACAGATGATCCCTTTTTAAAACAGCCCTGCCGTCTTTCCTCCCCGCTTCTCTTCCCTCCCCCCCTCTACCCATCATTAAATGTAACACTGCCAGCCTACATTATATAGGCTGACCCTGATGAGCTGCCACTTCGATGCCGGCCGCCGAGATAATAAGATTGCACAAGCCAGGCAGATAGAGAGAGAGAGAGAAAAAACATTTACCTTCCTAAGACAAGAATCAAAATCCCTTCCTTTGCAAACCGGGGTTTGGGCAGCATTGCTTAATCTGGAAACCCGAGAAGAGAAGAGAAGAGAAGAGAATGCAAAATAGAACAGAACAGAATAGGATGGAATAGAAAATAGAATAGAATATGGAATAGAATAGAAAATATAGAATAGAATGCAGAATAGAATAGAAAATATAGCATAGAATATAGTAGAATAGAATAGATTAGAAATAAGAATAGGATAAAATAGAATTCAGAATAAAATAGAATATAGAATGGACAGAATAGAATATAGAGTGGAATACTGAACAGAACAGGATGGAATAGAAAACAGAACAGAAAATACAGAATAGAATAGAAAGAGAAATAAGAATAGAATAGAAATAAGAATAGAATAGAATGTAGAATAGAATAGAATAGAATTCTTTATTGGCCAAGTGTGATTGGACACACAAGTAATTTGTCTTCGATGCATAAACTCTCAGTGTAAATAAAGAAAAATAAAATATATTCATCAAGTATAACAAAACACAGTGATACTAAATAAGCAATCAAAATCCTACTAGGAAACTATATAAAACAGTAGAAATCATAAAGATACAAGCAACATGGTTATAGTCATAAGTGGGAAGAGAGGGGTACTAGGAAGGATGAGAAGAAGAATAGTAATACAGTCTTAGTAAATAGTTTGACAGTGTTGGGGGGATTAGTTGTTTAGCAGAGTGACAACATGCGGGGGGAAACTGTCCTTGTGTCTAGTTGTTCTGGTGTGCAGTGCCCTATAGCACCATTTTAGCAAAGCAAAAGGGAAAGTCATCCCAATTAGCCAAACAAGGAGGGTGGAGAAGAAGAAAAAAATAGGAGTATTTTGCAAATTCTTTGCAGAGAATAGGAGCCATTCGATGTTAAAAGTCACCGCTGTGAAGTGGGGGAAAACTCTACTTTCAGTACATTTTCAGAAGGTGAGAGAGACCAACTAACTGGTGAGAAAAGTTTAGCCTCTCATTTAAAATTGCCCGGTTTGAATTCAACCAACATCAGGGGAAATTCTGTTCTGGCGTCGGCTTCCCCAGCAGCAAGAAGCCGAGTCCTTGTCCCAGTAAACCTCTTTTATTTAATTTACAGTCAGTTCCTCTACAGCCAAGTCCTGGCCTGTAGTCTTTCAAGATAGTCCACAACTACCAATCTTTATCAGGTTTGGAGAGTGGCCAGGCCAATATTTTTCAGATGCAGCAATACTTGGCAAGAATGCAGGAAGGAACTAATTGTCTCCTGCAAACTCCATTCCCCTTTTGCTCCTCTTTTATTCCCTATTTCATTTCATTTCATTTCATTTATTGAATTTATAGACCGCCCCCTCTCCCCAAAGGGACTCGGGGCGGTGTACAGACAGAAGCTAAAAAAACATATACTTGCGGGATCGCATCCTCCCACATACATCCCTGCGGCCAATTCGCTCACACAGAGAGGGATTTCTCCTGGTGCCGTCCACTAGGCAATGCCAACGGGCGACACCAAGGAGTAGGGCCTTCTCTGTGATGGGCCCAACCCTCTGGAATGACCTCCCCCCCGACATTAGAACCACTACTGACCTCCGCTCCTTCCGGCAAAAATTGAAGACTCACCTGTTCCGATTAGCAGGCCTGGCATAATTACAACTGTCCCTCCTGGCAAATGTATTAACTGGTTATTTTAGGGGTATTGTTTTTAACTTATTGTGTGTGTTTTAGGGGTTCAAAATCCTATATTTATATATATTGCTTTGTACAGTTCTTTTAATTCCATTTTTAACCTCCTCCATTCCAGCTGTACATATTCAATTTTTATTGTATTTTGATATATTTTGCATGGACTGTACACCGCCCCGAGTCCCTTTTGGGAGAGGGGGCGGTCTAGAAGCATGAATAATAAATAAATAAATAAATAAATAAATATACACAATAAAATATTAGATAGCCCTTAAAAACAGATTAAATATAAAGTCTGTACAGTTATAGTAAAAATTAAAAAACAGCTTAAAAGGTCTACCCCCAAAGATTTAAAATACCGGCCCTATGATTTGATACCCCCAAAGATTTAAAATGATACCCCCAAAGATTTAAAATACCAAATCCCTATGGGAGGGGCCAGTCACCGTCCACCTGTGCCTTTACTCCCAAGTTGACCCTTGTTCCTTAGCTGTTCCCTTCTCCTGGCAGCTCTGCACATGCGCACATCGGGAACAGGCTCCAGCTGTTCTTCTGCCCCACTGATCTCCGACTCCGAAGGCAGCTGATAACTGTCAGACGGCCCTGGCCCCCTCTCTGCCTCTGACACAGAGCCCTCATCAGAGCCTTCCCCAGACTCCAGGACTGGCCCATCTTCCTCCCCAACCTCCTCACTGTCCGAGTCTGCGGCCAGCTCCACTAGCCGCCCACAACGAATTCAGCCCTATGCCTGCCAGTAATTGTTGGACCCAAATGTCATTGTCCATCGAGCTGAAAAGATCCCAGATTCGCCCCTTGAAAAATCTATGACACAATGTATGCCGATTGAGATTGGGACAAACCTTCTTTACTTAGCATTGCCGTAAGGACTGCAGGCCTGGATGGTCGATCCCCTGTTTTTATCTTTTCAATGTATCTTTGGTGCTTCTAAACTGCTTTTTTTTAAAAAAAAAAAAAAACCTGTTCTGGTTTGCATTAGTCATTCTTTCTCTTCTCCCTTCCTGTCATATGCCTGGTCTTTTTTCTGGCTTCTGGTTTGTGTGTAAATATAGCACGGCCTGAAGCTAATTTTAGCAAAAAAATGTTCCAAAACCTCCTTTTGCTCCAAGTTCAGGCATGTAATACTTCATTCTGGCGTTAGGGGGCAGTCTCGCCCACCAAGCCCAGCACCTTTCTTCCCAAACAGCCTAAAATTACCTTTATTTGAGGCGAAAATCCATATTTTCATCCATGTCTCCAAGGGAAATCGGTATTTATTTATTTACTTCTTTGTTTGAATGTTGAAAGCATCTGGAGTGAGTGTTGCTGGAAGGGGATTTATCCTGCGTTGCCCAGACTCACTTTCGGGGGAGATGGGCAGCCAGGTAAATTTGAGAAATAACTAAATAAAAACAAAAGTAGTTGGAAATTAAATAATAGCTTGCTGGGAAATAAGGCAGGCCTCATCCCAGCACATCCTTGCTTAAAAACCTTTCATAGTAGTGCCTGTCCCCATGAAAGTGGTGTGCAGCGGCAGCCAAAAAGTCCTAAATTGAATTAACAGTGGGATACAATCAAGATCAAGGGAGACACTAATACCACGCTATAAAGCCTTAGTAAGGCCACACCTAGAGTACTGCATCCAGTTTTGCTCACCACACTATAAAAAAGATGTTGAGACTCTAGAAAGAGTGCAGAGAAGAGCAACTAGGATGACGAGTGGACTGGAGGCTAAAACATACGATGGACGGTTGAAGGAACATGGGCCTGGCTAGTCTAGTGAAGAGAAGGACCAGGGGAGGCAGGAGAGCATCTTCCAATATTTAAGGGATTGCCACAGAGGACAAGGGGTCAAGCTATTTTCCAAAGCACCTGAAGGCCAGACAAGGAATAATAATGGATGGAAACTGACCAAGGAGGGATTCAAACTGGAAATAAGAAATTCATGAAAGTGAGAGCAATCAACCAAAATAAGAGAAGTTGCCTTCAGAAGTTGTGGGAGCTTCATCACTGGAGGTTTTCAAGAAGAGACTGGACTGCCATTTGTCAGAAATGGTAGAGGGTCTCCTGCTTGGGCAGGGGGTTGGGCTAGATGACCTACAAGGTCCCTTCCAACTCTGTTAATCTGTAAATCTGAAAGGATATCACCTGTGGTACAGCCAACGGGCAAAACACATCACTAGACATTTCTCTTCTCACCCAAGAAGCTTTTTCAGCTCTGACTGAAGGGTGGAGAACGGAAGGATTTATATTCCATTCTCCACTTGTCTGTCAGAACTGAGGAAGCATCTTGAATGAGAAGCGAAACATCTTCAAGGGGAAAAAAAATAAGAAAGTCCAGTTGACTCTTGGGAGGGGGAAAAAAAACCACGACATGTATGATGAGTATCTCCGTTGAGATCCGCCTCCATTCGGGGCGTGGACATTTCAGGAGCAGGGCAGGTCTTGTTGGGGGCCCAAGGAAGATCATCCAGACAAACGGAGAGCCAGCGGTTGGCTTCTGTGCCGCCAAAGAAGAAAACCCCGCTGGCTAATTTACAAAGCAGCCCCTTTTGTACCCCCGCGCCTCCTTTTGATCCACTGGTGTGGATGTGGGTTGCTTTTGTCCCCTGGATTTATGCACGAGGGGTAAGCCTTGTCGGCGGGCACATGCAGTGCGTGTTTGATTGATGTTCCCTCGGCTTGACTCCCCCATCCACCGCTTCCCGAAAACTTCCTTCATGGGTCCTTTGTCTGCACGGCAGGCCCCTTACCACCCAGGCACCCTATAATCCTCCCGGATTTGCTCTATTCTATCTAGCATTTAATTCCTTAGCCAGACACAATCGCCATTAACGGAGCAGGGAGCGGCGTTTGGGCCCAGTTTGGGCCCAAGGCAGAGTCTTCAAACCTGCCTCTTCCCAGCTTGTCTCCGGTTGGTTCAGAGGGACCGTAGGCATTCCGGAGGAACAAGTAGCCCACCATCGGCCTAACCTTCATGTTGGCCTTCTTGAAGACCTACTACGCAAATCCAAGTAATATTAGCCTGCAGTGTGCTTACCAACACTCTACTCTCAGCACATGACTTGAGCTGGATTTTAGGAAGATCTCCAAGGTCCCTTCCAAGTGCATGAATAGAGGGATAGAATCCAGATCACGGGAAGTTTTGATACCACTTCATAAGGCCTTGGTAAGGCCACACTTGGAATATAGTTTTGGTCACCACGATGTAAAAAAGATGTGGAGACTCTAGAAAGAGTGCAGAGAAGAGCAACAAAGAGGATTAGGGGACTGGAGGCTAAAACATAGGAAGAACGGTTGCAGGAACTGGATAAGTCTAGTTTAATGAAAAGAAGGACTAGGGGAGACATGATAGCAATGTACCAATATTGCCCCAAAGAAGAGGGAGTCAAGCTATTCTCCAAAGCACCTGAGGGCAGGACAAGAAACAATGGGTGGAAACTAATCAAGGAGAAAAGCAACTTAGAACTAAGGAGAAGTTTCCTGACAGTTAGAACAATTAATCAGTGGAACAACTTGCCTCCAGAAGTTGTAAATGCTCCAACACTGGAAGTTTTTAAGAAGATGTTGGATATCCATTTGTCTGAAGTGGTGGAGGGTTTCCTGCCCGAGCAGGGGGTTGGACTAGAAGACCTCCAAGGTCCCTTCCAACTCTGCTATTCTATTCTATTCTCTATTCTATTCTGTTTTCACAATTGTGCTAAGAACCTTGTTTGTCCTTAACCGTGATTTGTGCCTGCGTAAGAGCTTACATTAGCTAACCCGCTTATGTCGTGGATCTATGAATGTTAGCTACCCAGAGGAGACCTAGCCTGGCAGTTGGGGTTGAGGTTTGCAGAGATGGTTAGATCATTCGGGGGGGGGGGGGGTGAGAGAAAGACACAGAGACACAGAAAGACAGAGAGAGAGAAAGACAGAGAAAAAGAGAGAGAGAGAAAGGCAGAAAGAGAGAGAGAAAAGACAGAGACAGACACACACAGAGAGAAAGACATAAAAAAACAGAAAGAGAAAGAGAGACAGACAAAGGCACAGAGAGAGAAAGACAGAAAAAAACAGAAAGAAAGAGAGACAGACAAAGGCACAGAGAGAGAAGGACAGAAATAAAGACAGACAGAGAGAAAGAGAGAGAGAGAGAGAAGGAGAGAGAGACTCAACGCACACCCTCTTGTGGGCAATTGGAGGCAGTGTTCCTTCCGACTTGTCGGCTTCTGAGAAGTCAGTTAGAAACACACACAAACACACAAGGAGTTGAAATCCACCCACCAGGCCTTAAAACTCCAGGTTGCACCTGCGCTCTCGTTTAAATCCGATATGCTGAACATGAGCCAAGATGCATTTCGCCGCAGGGGCTTCCTGCCGATTTCCCCCCCGTGGGCCCTTTTGATTGTCCTAATTATCCGAACATCTCTGCGTACGCGAAGATGTCAAAAATAAATAAATAAAATAGACCGCCGTCTTCCTCCCTTGAGTATTGTGGGAAGAGCTTTGAGTAGGAGATGGTAGAAGTGGAATTTATGTATTTTTCCCCAATCCCATGTAACCAGCCCTTTCCCCTTCCCCTCTTTTAATTATCTTAATTTTGGGTAGTTTTAACGCTTTTAATTCGGGTAACGAGTTAAACTTGAGGGGACAGGAGCTTCCCTTTTTTTCCCGTGATGGGAATGCCAGTAGTTCAAATCTTTGAATCCTTCCGTTCTCCACCATCCAGTCAGAGCTGAAGAAGCTCCTTGGATGAGAAGTGAAACGTCTTCAAAAGGGGGAAAAAAAAAAAAACCCCGAAAGTCCAGTGGCCTCCTAAAAAAAAAAAAGAAGCACCTTTGGGACAATCATGATCTGGAGACGACTTGGGAATCTTTGCAGACTTTTAGTGGATATGGAAATGCAACTTTGAAAAGGAGAGAAGATATTTGCCTGTCCTCCAAGGCAGAGATGTCAAACTCGATTTCATTGAGGGCCACATCGGGTTGTGTTTGACTTTGAGGGGGCTGGGGTGGGCATGGCCAGCTTGTCGTCACTCGTGCCAGGGGCGCTTGTAATGGCCCAATTGCTCTGCTGTTCTGACCCAGGCTTCCTTAAAAAGCAAAGAAGCCAAGTCTTGGTCCCGGCAAAATCCCTTTTATTTTACACGCCTGTGAATTCCTTTCCTTCACAGTCAGCAAGGCTCGGCAAGCAACCTTTCAGAGGAATGTTTATCCACACGAACCTTATCTCGCTTGGATATCTGCCAGATAACTAGTTTCCAAACGCAAGGGCAAGGCAAGACTTGGCACAGAGTCTCTTATAGTCACAAACAGAACTTTCCACTCTTGAAACGAGCGAAGGAACGGATTGTTTCCTGCAAAAGCCCCCTCCCCGTTCTCTCCCCTTTTGTTTCCCGTGGGTGGTGGGGCCAATCACCTCCAAGGTGTGGCTTTACTCCCAAGTCGACCCTGCTTTCTTACTTGTTCTCGTCTTCTGGCAGCTCTGCGCATGCGCACACTGGGAACAGGCTCCAGGTGTTCCTCTGCCTCGCTGCTGCCTAGCTCCCTCTCTGCCTCCAACGCTGAGCTTCCCTCAGCCCCCAGGACTCACCCATGTCCCCCCCCCCAACCTCTTCACTGTGCAACTCCACTGGACAATGGCGGGCCACAACAGCTGCCAAGCTCCATTTTCAGCTGCAATGCCCTCCTGCAACCTTCTCCAAGCAACAACGGAGCTTGGGAGAGCCGGGGCCCAGATCTAAACACACACACCCCTCCCGGGCCTTGAGTTTGACACCCCCCTGCTCCACGGCATTAGGAATTGATTTTGCAAAATTTGGGGTTTTTTTTGGGGGGGGGGGTTCCCCTGTTTCCTCCCAAGGGTTTTCCTTAACTTTCCTGGCTGACCTTGGGCTCCCGCTCCTTCTCTTTCCCCAGGGAGAGCTGATCACCTTCTATTACTATTGGAAGAAAACCCCAGAAGCTGCCAGTTCCCGGGCTCACCGCAGGCATCGGCGGCAGGCCGTCTTTCGAAGAATTAAGACCCGGACAGCTTCCACTCCGGTTAACACCCCCTCCAGGCCCCCTTCCAGCGAATTCTGTAAGTAGGAAGCTGAAAACTTTTGGGTGGGGGGGTGTTGTCGATCTCTGTTTTAGATGCATGGGGGTCAAACAGAAAGTGGTGGTTTTCTCCACTTCAGGCTGAACCCGGCTGTGAAACGTTCTGTGCTTTTTCTCCTTGCCCCTCGCCCCCAAAAGGAGAAGGGAGATAGATACCCTGCCTCAGTTTCTTTCTTTTTGGTCCTCCCTCTCTCTCTCTCTCTGTCTTTCTCTCTGTTTCTCTCCTCTCCCTCTTTCCCTACCTTCCTCTCTCCTTTCTCTCCCTCCCTCTTTCTCTCTCTCTCTCCCTTTCTCTCCCTCCCTCTTTCTCTCTCTCTCTCCTCTCCCTCTCTCTCCCTTTCTCTCCCTCCCTCTTTCTCTCTCTCCTCTCCCTCTCTCTCCCTTTCTCTCCCTCCCTCTTTCTCTCTCTCCTCTCCCTCTCTCTCCCTTTCTCTCCCTCCCTCTTTCTCTCTCTCCTCTCCCTCTCTCTCTCCCTTTCTCTCCCTCCCACTTGCTCTCTCCTCCTTTCTCTCTCCCTCTTTCTCGCTCTCCTTTCTCTCCTCCCTCTCTCTCCCTTTCCCTCCCACTTGCTCTCTCCTTCTTTCTCTACTTTCTCTCCCTCCCTTTCTCTCTCCCTCTCTCTCTCTCCCCTTCTCTCCACCCCACTTGCTCTCTCCTCCTTTCTCCCTCCCTCTTTCTCTCTCTCCTTTCTCTCTTCCCACTTGCTCTCTCCCTCTCTCCTCCTCTCTCTCTTCCTCTTTCTCTCCTCTCCCCCTCTGTCCCTCCCTTTCTCTCTCCTCTCCCTCTCTCGCTCCCCTTCTCTCCCTCCCACTTGCTCTCTTCTCCTTTCTCTCCTCTCCCTCTCTCCTCCTTTCTCTCCCCCTCCCTCTGTCTCCCTCTCTCTCCCTCCCACTTTCTCCCTCTGTCCTTTCTCTCTCTCCCTCCCTTTCTCTCCTCTCCATCCCTCTTTCTCTCCCCCTCTCCGTTTCTTGTCCTCTTTCTTCCTCTCCCACCCTCTCCCTTCTCTCTCTCTGTCCCCTTTGATTCTTGATAGCTTTATTGATTAGCCTATACAGGCCATATCAAAACACAAGGTTCAAACACGTATCGCCAATAAAAGCCTACAAACCAACAGAGTAGAGCAAAAGCTGGTTTGAATCTATTACCCTCTCCCCTTCTCAATTCCTCCTAGTGGACTTGAGTTCGGCCAGCGAAGATGATTTCGACAGCGAGGACAGCGAACAGGAGCTAAAAGGCTATGCGTGCCGTCACTGCTTCACCACCAGTACGTATTTTTTACCTGGGGGTGGGTGGGGGCTGTCCTGTGAGCCTCCCCTGGGTAGACCAGACTGGAAACAAACACTACTTTATTGTTGGCTACATCCGCCAATATTTATTGGCTACATCAACAGAATCTTGCAAGGCGCGAAAGTACGAATCTCCTACCGTCTCTTTTACAGCCTGAAAAGTTGGGGAGGTCCCCCGTCCTGAGCCTCTTTTCTCCTCCGCCCATTGTGCAGCTGAGGGCTATGCCGCCTCTTATCTGACCGTTCTCCCCTCTGCTTGGAAAGCCTATGCTCCTAGTCCTCAGTGAGGCACTTCTGCTGAGCCTCCTTCTCGGCCAGATCCAATTTGAACGGAGCTGTTTTGCCAACTCTTTTCTCCTGGGGGCTGCTTAGCTCCAGCAACTGCTTCCTGTTGGGGCCCTAAGGAGCCCCGGCAGGCAGGCGAGGAGTGGCGAGTAGAGGCTGGCAAGGCGCCCCTCGACATGAGTGACATCGGGTTGGCCACACCCACCCAGTCACATGGCCACCTAGTCACACCCAGCCAGCCGGTCATTAGGCAGGTCATATTATTGGTCCTTGAGGTTCGAAAGGTTGGTGACCCCTGCCTCAAAGTATAGATTTATTAGGCCTGTCATATTGGCACATCTGGGGAAACCCGACTCTTAACACCCTCCGCCCCTTGGGTTTCCCCTCTAGTTACAAGTAGAATTTTCTTTCCCCTGCCCACGTAGTCCACCACACCGTCCAATCAGGTCACAGTCCAAAGGCCGCTTGGTCTCTCCGATCCCACCTCCTTACTTGCACCCGGCGGGGAAAGCTCCTGGTTCTCAGAGGGAAGAATTTTATTTTGGCTACAATCCCCCCAGCTATCTCTTCCTCCCCCCTTCGCTGTGCGGCAACCCTGAAAGTGCCAGGAGGGAGGAAAATGGTTCCAGGGCTGACACTCCCCATTTAAATCTGCGATTCGTTCCTCCGGGGTTGATGGCATCAGTTCCCCACCCACCCCACCCCACCCCCATTTTTTAACAGCCTCCAAAGACTGGCACCACGGTGGGCGGGAAAACATCCTTCTCTGCACGGACTGTCGGATCCACTTCAAGAAGTACGGCGAGCTCCCGCCCATCGAGAAGCCGGTGGATCCCCCGCCCTTTATGTTCAAGCCGGTCAAAGAGGAAGATGAGGGTCTCAGTGGGAAGCATAGCATGAGGACAAGAAGGAGCCGTGGCTCGGTAAGTCCCACTTGTCAGAGTTTGTGGCAGCGATCAAATCCAGAAAGCACACCCAGGTGACTGATCCAGCAGGATTCATTAACTTCTCTTTATATACATACCGTATTTTTCGGAGTATAAGATGAACTTTTTCCCCCCAAAAAAGAAGGTGAAAATTTGGGTGCATCTTATACACCAAATGTATACACCCACCCTCACCAGAGGCCCAAAACACGAGGCATGGAGGCAGCGATGGTCTGTGGCAATCCCTGCAGCCTGGGGGTATTCCGGCAGTCCGATCCACCCGCCAATCAGCTGTGCTGAATCAGGCTGCAATAAGTGCTGAAGCTGACCTGGCTGGTCAGAGTTTGCAGCAGCAATCACATTCAGAAAGCACAGTGACTGTTTCAGCAGGATTTAAAATAATAATAATAATAATAATAATAATAATAATAATAATAATAATAATAATAATAATAATAATAATAATAATAATAATAATAATAATAATATACAATACATTACCAAAAGCAGGTTTTCCAAGGGAGCAGTAAATACAAGCAAAACACAAGCAGTTTCACTTTCAGTTCTCAGCTAAGCCAGGCTCCTTCCTGTCTCCTTGTTGCTCACACAGCAAATATCAGTCCAAATAGCCCTCATTGGCTGACTTAGTTGCTATTCCTATTCATTGGCTGACCTTGTTACCAGGTGTCAGCTGAATACCATGGATGCTGGTAGGCAGAGGCAGAATTTTTCTCCTCCTTTATTTTCCTTCCCAAAAAACTAAGGTGCATCTTATACTCCGGAGCGTCTTATACTCCGAAAAATACGGTAATAACATATGAAGTAATCTACACAATACCAAGAATAGTTCTTCCAATAGGGTAGAGAGGAGAGATTGTAAGTAGGTACAAACACAGGCAGAGTGTGGTTTCAGTTTCAGTTCTCAGCACAGCATTCAGAACTAAGCCACGCCCAGCCTCCTTGCTGTCTGAATCAGCAAACTGCCCCCATTGGCTGACCTGGTTGCTAAGCCTATTCATTGGCTGACCTGGTTACCATGTCCTATTCCAGCCAGTCCCCAATGGCTGACCTGTTGCCATGTCTATCCCAGTTCATAAACTATATACACTATATCACAACTTTTGTGATAAAGTAACAGAATAACAGAGTTGGAATTTTGGAGTGTGGCTACCAAATGCTAAGAAGAAACATGCCAGCAGTTTGGCAAGTGGCGTCAAGTGGCGTCAAGCTGGCCACGCCCACCCAGTGGCGTCAAGTGGCGTCAAGCTGGCCACGCCCACCCAATCAGCCAAACCCACCCGCCCCACCCAAGGTCAACTGCAGCCCTCTTGTGGCCCTCAAATGAATTTGAGTTTGACACCCCTGATATTGAACATTGAATAATAGAATTGGAAGGGTCCTTGGAGGTCTTCTAGTCCAACCTCCTACTCAAGCAGGAAACCTATACCCTTTCAGACAAACAGTTGTCCAATCTCTTCTGCAAAACCTTCAGTGATGGATCACCCACAGCTTCTGGAGGCAAGTCGTTCCACCGATTAATTGTTCTCACGGTCAAAAAATTCCATCTTGATTCTAGATTGGTTCTCTCCTTGGTTAGTTTCCATCCGCTACTTCTTGCCCTGCCTTCAGGTGTTTTGGAAAATAGGTTGACCCCTCCCCCTTCTTTGTGGCAGCCCCTCAAATACTGGAATATTGCTAAACAGCTGTCTGTATACGGTATTACATATCGACACCAACTCTCCTATTAGCTACGTCTGGTACACTCTGGGTTAAGTAAGTAAGCTCCCCGTTAGGAGAGCGAGTGTGCAGAGAAGCGTAATGAGATTGGTGTGGAAGAACACGCACAAACCAGCATACAGGGACACCGAATAGTAAAAGTAATAGTATTTTACTTATGTGGAAAATAGAGGTATTCAGAGTTCATCGAACAGTCTAAGTCATACACGGCTCAGTCAGTCAGTTCTCAGTTAAGGAGTGGTCCTTCGAACACAGTCCAGTATCATATAATCAGTTCAGCACACAAAGTCGCTAACAGTAGCAAAAACACACAGTAACTCACCATACAGTATCAAGCAGTATGATCAGCATCTAACAAACAGAGAGCTAACAGCTATTCTGGCTCCCTCTTATGGCTGCTTGAGGTAACAGCAACCAATCACATTACAGAAGTACTTAAAGCTACAGTACTACCATCATGGTTTATATATTGCTGACCCAACTGTTAGCTTACATTCCTAAGAATTGCTATGATATCTCCCCCATGTCCTTCTTTTCATGATGTTGAACGGGTGGACAAAGCAAGAGACAATGGTCTCAATGCACATTATCCTTTCCTAGGACTCCCCTGCTTTACTAAGGACTTGAGAACTTTGAGGTTCTCCAGGGAGCGTTGGGGTGGCAGTGTGGCTTCCTTCCTGAATGCTGAGGGATGGAAGAAGGCCGCCAGGTGCATCCTGGGGCTGGACCTAGCATGGTGGGAACCATGAAACTGAGTTGGCGATTCCCGTCTTCTTCCAAAGGGACCCCACTAAGTTTGGATTCAGTTGTCCTTGATGGAGACCCAACAGTCACTTGACCAACACGAGATGGCTTTGGGAGAGAGTGAAAGCCCGTTTATTTGCGTTGTCTGTCAAGGTCGGGCCTCCCGGAAGCAGCCTTTGACCTTTCTCTTTCTCTTTTCACCAGCAGATGTCTACGCTCCGCAGTGGTCGTAAAAAGCAACCCACCAGCCCAGACGGGAGGGCCTCGCCCATCAACGAGGACATCCGATCCAGCGGACGCAACTCTCCCAGCGCGGCCAGCACCTCCAGTAACGACAGCAAGGCGGATTCGGTCAAGAAATCCACCAAAGTACGTTGTGATGAGCGTTTGGGCGCTCCTCCCCGGGTAAAGGGTCAGAGCAGGCTGAGACAGAAGTCAAGCGCGGCTGATGATGGAGCTGGCCCTTCCCTTCCGAACCCTCCCGCAATCTTGCCAGCTTCCAGTCAATCTCCTAGCTGGGAATAGGAGTCTTCTCATGTCATCCTTTGGGTGTCAGGATCTCAAGCAATGACCCTGTTTCAAACAGAACTCCTGAGGCCGATTCTCAGCAGTTTTAATTTTGGAGACATCCCCTTGGCACTAGCTGGTCGAAAGCCAACTCTGAGATTTCCCACGCTTTCTACCTCATTAAAAATGAAAGTTTCACTTTTCCCCCAAAACAATAAGTCACGTTGTCCAATCCAGGGCACTGGCTGGTTGCCTGGCAACTCCTTCTTCCACCTCCAGCCAGCTGGCAATTAGGATGGCCTTGACCCAGGAGTAGACTAGTTTGTTTTAGTTACAACTCCCAGCACTTCAGCTCCAAGCTGTGTCAAGCCTGAAGCCACGTGAAAGAAACCCCCAATAGAAAACTACAGAAGGAGGGGGAACACCCCACAGCTAGGTCAAACATTCTCCCCTTCTTCCCCTCTGCTGAACTTCCATTGGGGAAGCCTGTTGGAAAGCCAACCTCTCAACCCATCAGTGGTGATGCTTCACTTGAAGCCTCCCATCTGCGTCCATCTCTCCGCTCCGTGTTCCATCGACCTTCCATTGGGGAAGCCTGTTGGACAGCCAACCTCTCAACCCATCGGTGGTGCTTCACTTGAAGCCTCCATCTCCACTCCATGTTCCATCTGCCAACCTTCCACTGGGGAAGCCTGTTGGAAAGCCAACCTCTCAACCCATCAGTGGTGGTGCTTCACTTGAAGCCTCCCATCTGCGTCCATCTCTCAGCTCCATGTTCCATCCACCGACCTTCCAATGGGGAAGCCTGTTGGAAAGCCAGCCTCTCAACCCGTCAGTGGTGGTGCTTCACTTGAAGCCTCCATCTCCGCTCCGTGTTCCATCCTCCAACCTTCCACTGGGGAAGCCTGTTGGAAAGCCAATCTCTCAGCCCATCAGTGGTGGTGCTTTACTTGAAGCCTCCCATCTCCGTCCATCTCTCCGCTCCTTGTTCCTTCCGCCACTTCAGGAAATCTCCTTGTGTTATTAGGCCCCGAGTGTGAAGCCTTTAGGAGGCCAAATACCCGAGCACCACTAGCCCTGCCCCTTCCCTTTAAACCACATTGCTTTTTTTCCCCTCTTCTGTGGCAGAAGATTAAAGAAGAGGCTTCTTCTCCTCTCAAGAGCTCCAAGAGGCAGCGAGAAAAGGCGGCGTCCGACAGCGAGGAGCCCGACCGCATCAATGCCAAGAAAACCAAAACCCAGGTGAGTTCCTTGGAGAAGAAGCCGCTGGCGATAGGTTGGGTGGGTGGGTGGAAGCCCATCTTGAAACCAGAGCTAGGGGAGGCCTTGGGTTTCAGATCCGGCCCCACGGTGGTCTTCCGAAGGGCACCAGGGTGGTTGCCTTGTCCTCCAGGGGTGGCATGATCTGATGAAAGCCGTGAGATGCTCAGATACCCGTCTGGCCTGGGGTTGCTACCCTCCGCCTCCATGGCAGCTTTCTGGAGGATCTAAACTCCTGGCATGTCCTCCCCTCCTTCTCCTCCGCAGGAGATCAGCCGGCCGAACTCCCCCTCGGAGGGCGAAGGGGAAAGCTCCGACAGCCGCAGCGTGAACGACGAGGGCAGCAGCGACCCCAAAGACATCGACCAGGACAACCGCAGCACCTCGCCCAGCATCTCCAGCCCGCAGGATAACGAGAGTGACTCAGATTCCTCGGCCCAGCAGCAGCCGTCTCTCCAGGCCGCCAACGGCCCGGCTCAGCCTCCGGGGCCCCTCCCAGCACAGCTGCCCTCCTTGCCGGCTGGCTCCAGCATCCCCTCTTCCACCGTCGTCCCGCACATGTCCCCTTCAGGAGCGCAGCCCTCCAGCCAGCCTCTGGCCCCGAGCCTCCCTCATTCGCACATCCAGCAGGGCCCTTCGTTGCATCCTCCCAGGCTGCCTTCACCTCCTCACCCGCCGCTGCAGCCACTCGCCGGGGCCTCCGGCCAGCCCCAGGGCCTCCCCCCGCCGCACCCTCAGCCGTCCCTCCATGGCCAGATACAGGCCCTCCCGCACGGCCTGCAAGCACAGCCCCTCTTGCCCCACCCGGCCCCCGTGCAGCCCTTCGCCCTCCCGCCCCAGGCCTTGCCAGCCTCCTCTTCACAGTCTCAGGGTCCCCTGCCTCCCCCGGCCCACCCTGCCCTGCAGGTCTCCTCCGTCCAAGTGCCCTCCTCGTCCCCCCTGTCTTCCCAGTGTCCCCGGGAGCAGCCCCTGCCCCCCGCCCCCATGGCCATGCCCCACATCAAGCCCCCGCCCACCACGCCCATCCCGCCTCTCCCCACGCTACCCTCCCACAAGCACCTCTCGGGCCCTTCGCCGTTCTCCATGAACTCCAACCTGCCCCCACCCCCTGCGCTGAAGCCGCTCAGCTCCCTCTCGACCCACCACCCGCCCTCAGCGCACCCCCCTCCCCTGCAGCTGATGCCCCAGAGCCAGCCCCTGCAGCCAACCCCCGCCCAGCCGCCAGTCCTCACCCAGAGCCACCCGGCTCCTCCCCAGCCTTCTTTTGCCCAGCACCCCTTTGTTCCTGGGGGGCCGCCTCCCGCCACACCTCCCTCCTGCCCGTCAACTTCCACGCCGCCATCTGTGCCAAGCGCCCCGAGCCAGGGGGCCGTGCCCAACTCAGCGGCCTGCAGCGGAAACGTCCCCGTGGTGACCCCTTGCACCGTCCCCTCCATCCAGATTAAGGAGGAGGCACCCGACGAGGTTGAGGAGCCCGAGAGCCCACCTCCACCAACCCGGAGCCCCTCGCCAGAACCCACGGTGGTGGACACGCCAAGCCACGCCAGTCAGTCAGCTAGGTGAGGGGGACGATCTTGTGATTATTTCTTGGAAATGTGGAAAACCACCACCCCCCAAAAAAAATTTCAATTCATTCCCACCTGGCACATCTGCTTAGCTGGAAGATAGATGGTTTTTGGCAGGCTTGGGGGACAGATGGATGTGAAGGCAGCCCTTTGTGGGGTATTCAAGAAATGAAATGTGGCTTAGTGTATCACTGTTATGGCCAGCCAGCAAAGCTGGCAGCAGATTGGGAGAGTGAGAAGGTTGGGGAGGAGCATCGGCGAGTCCTGGAGTCTGGGGAAGGCTCTGATGAGGGCTCTGTCGGAGGCAGAGAGGGGGACAGAGCTGTCTGACAGTTACCAGCTGCCTTCGGAGTCAGATATCAGTTGGGCAGAAGAACAGCTGGAGCCTGTTCTCGATGGGCGCATGCGCAGAGCTGCTAGACAAAGGGAACAGCTAAAGAACAGGGGAACTTGGTAAGACCATAAATGGACGATGAATGGCCCCTCCCAGAGGAAATAAAAGAGGAGCGAAAGGGGAGTGGAGCTTGCAGGAGGCCATTCGTTCATTCCTGCATTCTTGCCAAGAATTGCGGTGTCTGAAAGATATCGGCCTGGCCACTCTCCAAGCCTGAAAAAAGGTCGGTCGTTGTGCACTCTCTTGAAAGACTGTGGGAGAGGGAAGACTTTGCTGGAGAGAAATTCACTGTAAACTAAATAAAAGAGGTTTATCGGGACGAGGACTCGGCTTCGTGCTGCTGGGGAAGCCCAGATCAGAACAGGTAGTTTAGTTCCAAACTTCTAGTAAGGACTATAGTAGTCTTGTATGTATATATCGATGCTTCGAACAAGGAAAGCGCTAAAAATAAAGACATGTTATGAATAATTTTTTGTCAGAATAAAAATGTAGCTTGCAAACAAGGATTCCTCTGAAGCTTGATTTCCAAATTAGGAGAACGAAGCTAATTTCCTATCTTAGATCCGCATTTCTGGGTTTTGCGCATTCCTGGCTATGGTTTGTTTAAGATCTGTGACAATCTCGTTTTAATGCCCCAGATCCCGCGGCTTTTTTTCTGCGCCGATTGTTCTAAGTTTCTCGTCCTGCCCTCCCGCCCGTCCTTGCAGGTTTTACAAGCACCTGGACCGCGGCTACAACTCCTGCGCCAGGACGGACCTGTACTTCATGCCGCTGGCCGGCTCCAAGCTGGCGAAGAAGCGAGAAGAGGCGATCGAGAGAGCCAAGCGGGAAGCGGAGCAGAAAGCGAGAGAAGAGAGGGAACGGGAAAAAGAGAAGGAGAAGGAGAGGGAACGAGAACGGGAGCGCGAGAGAGAGGCCGAGAGGGTGGCGGTAAG
Source organism: Natrix helvetica (assembly GCF_964273705.1). Classification (NCBI taxonomy): domain Eukaryota; kingdom Metazoa; phylum Chordata; class Lepidosauria; order Squamata; family Natricidae; genus Natrix; species Natrix helvetica. The sequence goes on from NC_138551.1 coordinate 147,817,161, forward strand.
TTTTAGATTGTCTGCGAAAGAGGGCCGGAGGGGGGACTGGATCGGACCCCAAAAGGAAGAGAGACCCACCATTTCTGAAGTGTTCACTTGTTAATTGTCCTCCCTGTTAGGAAGTTTCTCCTTAGTTCTAAGTTGCTTCTCTCCTTGCTTAGTTTCCATCCGTTGTTTCTTCTCCTTCCTTCTTTGGAAAATAGGTTAACCCCCCCTCTTCTTTGGGGCAGCCCCTTAAGTATTGGGAGACTGCTATCGTGTTCATGTTTCCCCTAGTCTTTTTTTTTCTCCAGACTAGACGTACCCAAGGGGACGCGGTGGCTCAGGGGCTAAGACGCCGAGCTTGTCGAACAGCAAGGTCGGCAGTTTGCCGGTTCGAATCCCTAGCCCCGCGTAACAGAGTGAGCTCCCGTGACTTGTCCCAGCTTCTGCCAACCTAACAGTTCGAAAACAGGTTAAAAAATGCAAGTAGAAAAATAGGAACCACCTTTGGTGGGAAGGGAACAGTGTTCCGTGCGCCTTTGGCGTTGAGTCATGCCGGCCACATGACATCTTCGGACAGCGCTAGCTCTTCGGCTTTGAAACGGAGATGAACACTGCCCTCTAGAGTCGAGAACGATTAGCGCATATTAGTGAAGAGAACCTTTATCTTTAGACATACCCAATTCCTGCAACCATTCTCCATATCTTGTTAGTTGCTGGTAGTCGAAATCTCCCATGGAAGAATTGGGAGAAGTAGGAAACATTTGAGCTGGGGTTTTTTTTGGAATTTGCTCTGAGCCCCTCTCTCTTTCCTCCCACAGAAAGCATCCAGTTCCTCCCACGACGGTCGTCTCGGAGAGTCTCAGCTGAGCGGTCCAGCGCACATGAGGCCGTCTTTCGAACCGCCCCCCACTACCATCGCAGCTGTGCCCCCTTACATCGGTCCGGACACCCCAGCCCTACGGACGCTGAGCGAGTACGCGCGTCCCCACGTCATGTCCCCCACCAACCGGAACCACCCTTTCTTCGTTCCCCTCAATCCCGCTGACCCGCTCCTGGCTTACCACATGCCGGGCCTCTACAACGTGGACCCCACCCTGCGGGAGCGGGAGCTGCGGGAACGGGAGCTGAGGGAGCGGGAGATCAGGGAGCGGGAACTGCGGGAAAGGATGAAGCCGGGTTTCGAGGTGAAGCCTCCCGAACTGGACGCCCTTCACCCGGCCACCAACCCCATGGAGCACTTTGCCCGTCACGGGGCCCTCACCCTCCCCCCGACCGCAGGCCCTCACCCCTTCGCTTCTTTCCACCCTGGGCTTAACCCTCTGGAGAGGGAGAGACTCGCTTTAGCCGGTCCGCAGTTACGGCCCGAAATGAGCTACCCGGACAGACTGGCTGCCGAGAGGATCCACGCCGAGCGCATGGCGTCCCTCACCAACGACCCCTTGGCCAGGCTCCAGATGTTCAACGTGACGCCCCACCATCACCAGCATTCCCACATCCATTCACACCTGCATCTCCACCAACAGGACCCGCTACATCAAGGTGAGGCCCTAGTGATCTCCCATCATCCCTTGGCTGAGTGGGCAAGGAGGTATCCTCGGATGGGCACAGAACCGGCGCCTCGGGATGAATTGGGCTGCCAGGTCTCTCGCAGCCTGAGACTGGCGCCGTTCCTCCTCCGACTTTCAGAGTTAACAACGGCATTGAAAAAAACAGAGCCGCAATTCACACACAAACCGTTGTAGCATCCCCAGGGCCACGCGATCAGAGTCCAGCCACTTGGCAACTGACTCGTATTTATGACGGTCGCAGTGTCCCGGAGTCACACGATCCCCTTTTGCGATCTCCTCCTGGCAGGCAGATGGAGACGGAGAAGCCAGATTTGCTTAACAACCGTGCTACTAACTTAACAACCGCAAGTTGATTCCCTTAACGACTGCGGCAAGGAAGTTCGTAAAATGAGGCGAAACTCACGGGAGGGTTTTTGGGTGGCTCAATTGTAGCCGTAAATCGAGTGCCACCCATGTTTAAGGGAATCCCTTCCGGATTTTGCTTCTCGGGAGCCATTCTGGGAGACGTTCTCCTTGCTGTAGCATCTCCCCTTCCTATTTAAATCCATCTTTAACGACTAGATCCCCCCCCCCTCCCTGGCCCAACATATAAACCCCCAAATGCCTCAGGCCTGTAGGCCAAACCACGAGGTTGGTCCCCCTGTTTTTTTGCCAAGGATGCTCCCCAGATATCTCTGTGGCCTCCTCTGCTGTTGAGCTCAGTGCAGACCCTTCATTTTACTCGCTGTTCGAATCCCTAGCGGCGCGTAACGGAGTGAGCTCCCGAGACTCACCCCAGGTTCCGCCAACCTAGCTGTTCGAAAGCACCTTAAAAAATGCAAGTAGAAAAATAGGGACCACCTTTGGTGGGAAGGGAACAGTGTTCCGTGCGCCTTCGGTGTTGAGTCATGCCGGCCACATGACCACGGGGACGTCTTCGGAGAGCGCTGGCTCTTCGGCTTTGAAACGGGGATGAGCACCACCCCCTAGAGTCGGGAACGACTAGCAGATATATACAATACAATACAATACAATACAATAGTAGAGTTGGAAGGGACCTTGGAGGTCTTCTAGTCCAATAGTGATGGAAACATGGGAAGAGATTTGGGTAAGAAATGTAAAATTTACACAAGCTCAGAACTTGAGAGAGAATTTTTACAAGATGTTGTACAGATGGCATTTAGATCCAAAAAGGCTAGCCTGTATGTATCCGAATCTACAATCTAAATGTTGGAGATGTGACTGTGTTGGTGCCACGTACTACCATATTTGGTGGACTTGTAAAAAAGTTAAAGCATTTTGGATAAAAATATGGTGGGTTATTCAAAATATTTTGAAAAAGAGGATAAAGTTCACACCCCAGTTGTTTTTGTTAGGCATAGTTTCAGATTGTACTGTTATAGAGACTAATTTGATTTTACAATACAATACAATACAATACAATACAATACAATAGTAGAGTTGGAAGGGACCTTGGAGGTCTTCTAGTCCAACCCCCTGCCTAGGCAGGAAACCCTATACCGTTTCAGACAAATGGCTATCCAACGTCTTCTTAAAAACTTCCAGTGTTGGAGCATTCACAACTTCTGGAGGCAAGTTGTTCCATTGATTAATTGTTCTAACTGGCAGGAAATTTCTCCTCGGTTCTAAGTTGCTTCTCTCCTTGATTAGTTTCCACCCATTGCTTCTTGTTCTACCCTCAGGTGCCTTGGAGAATAGCCTGACTCCTTCTTCTTTGTGGCAACCCCTGAGATATTGGAACAATGCTATCATGTCTCCCCTAGTCCTTCTTTCTCTTAAGCTAAACATACCCAATTCCATCAATTGTTCTTTATATGTTTTAGCCTCCAGTCCCCTAATCCTCTTTGTTGCTCTTCTCTGCACTCTTTCTAGAGTCTCCACATCTTTTCTACATCGTGGCGACCAGAACTGAATGCCGTATTCCAAGTGTGGCCTTACCAAGGCATTATAAAGTGGTATTAACACTTCACGTGATCTTGATTCTATCCCTCTGTTGATGCAGCCTAGAACTGGGTTGGCTTTTTTGGCAGCTGCTGCACACGGCTGGCTCATATGCGAGGGGAACCTTGATCTTTAGTCTGTTGGTTTGAGGCATTAAGTTTTGCTGGGTGCTTTTGACACCTATGTCAGGGTTCCAAGTAATAAGTAATTTTTTCCAAGCAGGGAATTTGGAAAGGAGATAAGAGGCTGCCTAAAATACTGAAGATTACCGTGTTTCCCCCAAAATAAGATAGGCTCTTATTTTCTTTTGACCCCCCCCCCAAATAAGCACTTGGCCTTATTTTCGCGGAGGTCTTATTATTTTTGAGGTGCAGGAGGCGGAGAGTGTGGTCACCTCAAAGCCGCTGCTGTGTTGCAATATTTTCGGGGAGGGCTTATTTTAGCGCATGCACTCAAAAGCCCGATGGGCTAATTATCCGGGGAGGGCTCATTTTCGGGGAAACGGGGTAGATCCATTTCAAGCAAGGCAATTCGATTCCTCATAAGGATAGCTTTATTGGAAATATATTGGCACATACCTGGTGAAAACCGTCTCTGAAGGTCCCCGCCGTTTTCAGCTGATTAAAAGTAAATGTTTTTCTCTCCACCCCGAACCATCAGTCCCATGGTCCAATCAATCCTGGCGCTGTCTGATGGTGACCAGTAACATCACTCCTCCTTCCTCCGGCCAGGTGTGAGAACGTCCTTGGTTCCCGAGAGAAAGTATTTTATTTGGATTGCACAACCCCAGCTATCTCTAATCCTCTCCCGCCGCCTATTCCTTGGCTCCAGTGTGGCAGCGGTGAAGCGCCAAGATGGCTTCAGCCAGGCCAGGTTCGCGGTTGACAGCCTCCGCATGTGGCTTACCCGTTCTGCGTTGGCATCTCTCTCCGCACCAGGAGGGAAGTGGTGGTTGAATCTGCAGGCCGATAATCGGGTTGAAAGAGGACTAGGGTTGTTTAATCAAATGGTTCTGAGTGAGGCTTCCCGAGAACAGGAGGCAAACTCCTTGTCCCGACAAAAAACCCATTTATTAATTTCATGTGAATTCTGCTCCTTCACATCCAGCAAAGTCTTTCAAGGGAGGATTTACGGTCGCAGATCTTATCTGGCTTGGAGAGCTGCCAGGCCGATACCTGCAAAACGTGGCAAAGAGTCCCCGAGAGTCACGAACCAATGAAGTGAACTAATTGTCTCCTGCAAACTCCACTCCCCTTTCGTTCCTCTTTTATTTCCTCTGGGAGGGGCCATTCATCGCCGACCTGTGGCCTTTCTCCCAGTCGACCCCTGTTCTTTAGCTGTTCCCTTCCTCTGGCAACTCAGACTGGGAACAGGCTCCAGCTGTTCTTCTGCCTCACTGGTGTCTGACTCCGAAGGCAGCTGATAACTGGCATATGGCTCTGGCCCCCTCTCTGCCTCCGACACAGAGCCCTCATCCGAGCCTTCCCCAGACTCCAGGACTGGCCCATGTTCCTCCCCAACCTCCTCACTCTCCGAATCTGCTGCCAGCTCCTCTGGCGGGCCACAACACAAATCCTGGTCCTGCCAGGTGTCCTGTTTGAGAGAAGGAACCCCAAGGAGGCTCACAGAAGCCCCTAAGGAGGTGTGGACACAGGGAGGTCGCCTGGATTGGGGTGCATCAGGGGAGAGAAAGGATGGTAGTTAACGAGTTAACATGTTGGTGGCAACCCTTGTGGAAATGGGTCAATCCAAGATCTGATGCCCAGAGGTGGTATTCTGTTGGTTCGGACCTGTTCACCAGAACCAGTAGCGGAGATCCCGGGTGGAGCCCCCTAGAGTCGGGAACGACGAGCACATAACATGCGAGGGGAACCTTTACCTTTTAAACAGGTGTTAATTCCTCCCTCCCCTCCCCTTCTTTCTCCTTCCCGCTCCCTTCTGCAGGCTCAGCCGGACCCGTTCACCCCCTTGTGGACCCTTTAGCCGCTGGACCGCACTTGGCACGCTTCCCTTACCCTCCCGGAACCATCCCCAACCCGTTGCTAGGACAGCCGTCTCACGAGCATGAAATGCTGCGGCATCCAGTCTTCGGTGAGTGGGGGGCAGGGCATGCAACCTGACGGGGTCACGTCACACACACCATACACCTGCCCCTACCAGGCCAGTCACGTTAGGGGCGCGGGGGGGGACAATCGGGCGGACCGCAGAGGAGAAGGCCGATGGTCCTATTTAGATGTGTTTCCCCCCCTAAGGCCAACTCGGTGCCTTGGATACGTCCATTGGTGGGACGCGGAAGACCCCAGTGGGGTGGCGGGATGGGGGGAATAATCCGTGCCCTGCTCGCCTCTGGGAGATGCCTGTCCCTTTTTCCTCCCAGGTGCCCACTACCCACGGGACCTCCCTGGCGCCATCCCTCCTCCCATGTCAGCGGCCCACCAGTTACAAGCTATGCACGCCCAGTCGGCAGAGCTTCAACGACTCGCCATGGAACAGCAGTGGCTTCACGGTCACCCCCACATCCACGGGGGGCATCTTCCTAGCCAGGAAGACTATTACAGGTAAGTGGACACATTCTGGACAACCCCCCCCCCCACGGCCGCTTCTAAAAGAGGCTTCCCCCTAACCCCCCCCCTCCTTGCTTTTCACTTCCCGCTTCTTTTTCTTTTTTTCCAGCCGCCTGAAGAAAGAGGGCGACAAGCAGTTGTAATACCTTATTTATTTGTGACGCTGACTACTCAAGTTCCTAGTCCTCGGGGGAGCAGTGGAATGTGTTTGAATCTCGAGAACTGCTGGGAAAGCAAAATTTCTCTTCCGGAGAGAACGTTCTTCTCTCTTTTCACACACGGAAAACACACAGCAGTCCCGTCCCCGTCCCCCCCACGCGTTTCGCCCGAAAAGCCAGACCTCACGAGACGTGAAATTGGTGCATATGTTCTATATAGCATTCATTTGTAGGAAAGATTTCTTCCAGAGCAGTCCAGGAGTCTCCTTGCATGACTAAACCTGTCAAAAGGCCTTTCTTTGTTTGTTGATTTTTGGAATGGGAGGAAGAAGAGGAAAAACAAAACAGAGCCGGAGAGAAATTAATCCAAATTAATTTCCTCAAGCAATCTTGGGACATTTGGTTTGGTTATGTTTTGGCTGTTGGTTTTATTCTTTTCTTTTTTCTTTCTTCATTTTGAGTAGGTGCTAGTTTCAGGTTCACGACCTCTTAACGCAGGGCCACTGTGCATAAAAAAAAAGGTATATTCAATTTATATATATATATACTTAAAAAATAATAATAAACCTCCGAGAATCGCAAGTAGTGGCTTTTACAACCTCTGAAAAAAATCCAAGTGCTATAATAGAATTTTTTAAAAAAGGAAAAAAAAATATCTACTTTTATTTTAATACATTGTAGGCAAACTTCATAATTTTAAAGAGAGCTTTGCGAGCATGGCTTTTTAAGTCTGTAAATAACTTTTTGGGGGGAGGGGTTAGGGGTTTTAAAAAAGATGATTATAATTTCATGAATTTCCTGATTATTAATATTATTATTATTATTTTTTGCCTCTTCTCCCAGCCCCGACTCCTGCCTCCTCCTCCTCATAAAATCATCTACTTCTTAAACCTGGTATTCACAAGAATATAGACTTGATTTTTTAAACAGATAAGAGGAATATATATATATATATATAAGCGACCCTTCGATTCAGGAAAAGGGAGCACCATATAAAATCAATAATTTCAGAACGGCTGGTCGGCGCGCAAGCATTAAAAGGAGTTGCAGGGATATTTTTTAAAAAAACGTATATTTTTTTTGCACACACACGTTAAATGTGCAACATTCTTTATTTAATTACTTTCGTTCCTCGCTCCTCCTCCAGTAGCTGGTTGTGTTGCAAAGCAGTTGTTTGAGCAGGAAGTCACACCTCGTTTCCAATTTATGGGTAGTTCACCTCATCGCCTCTTTTCATACACCCTCCTTTCCCTGATTTTATTGTTGTTGTTTTAAAAAAAAATCCCCAAAGTGTAGGAACATTGAAAGCTTTTTGGCCGTAAGCCCTAACTTTTCTTAGTTGGAGCATGTGAAATATTTCAGCCAGCCCGTAAATTTCAATCTCAATCATTTGAGAGAAGCTAAAATGGGTTAGCAGAGCGGTAGGTTTTCAAACCAGTTATGCAAAATGCAGGGTTGTTTTGTTTTTTTCTGGGCTGGCTGCAAATATAATTTTAAGTCACCCACCGTGGTTCAGGCAGGCTCTCTCCTCCCCTCCAGCCTCAAGTCGTGTTGGGAAGAGGAATAAATCAGAATTTTGCAACACTCAGGAACTTGCCGTTTGGTTAAGACGACTTCATTTCCGTGAGAATATTAACGCCAGCGTCCAGCTAAGCTACCTGGCCGTTGGCTGGAATCGCACTGTGAATCCTCACCCTTCCCACGGTTACGTCGGACAAGCTTTTAAATTTGGGAGGCCGATACAAAACGTGTGCTGCGTCACCAGTTCCCTTTTCGTTGCTCCTATCAAAAGCCTTTGCTGCACCGTGTCTCTTTCCACCCCCCTCCTCTTATTTTTGGGGGGAGGGGGAGCCAAGATTTCTGGTGCAAAGGCCATTTAAAAAAAAATAAACCCACCCGTTTTCTCAGGATAACCCTCTCCATCCTTCAAAATCCCCCCTCCCGAGCACTTTGCAGCCTGTCCATCGTCCCTTTCGCCCTAAAGGTTTTTTTGAAAAATAAATCCCAGCACCGACCTGCATCTCTGTTTCACAGGATAGATTTGGCTTGGCTCTTGGGGTGGGTCTTTTGGGGTGACCCCTCCCAGAATTAAACCTCAATCCACCTTGGCGACGTGATGCATCTGCCTTGCCTTACCTCAAAAGATACAAACGGTTGAATCCAGCCTTTGGGGGGGGGCGGGGGGAGAGAATGGGATTGAGAAGCAGGGAAAGCGTTTATTTTAATTTTATTTTTTTGCAACTCGGATGCAAAAAAAAGAAAAAAAAAGATGTATTTTTCCCACCGCCTCGCAAGACAAGCTAAAAAAAACTGAAGGAATCTTGAAAAGTTAATGCATTTTTTCTGGAGTGGAAAACACTAAAAAACAAAGCAGAATAGCTCCCAATAATTGTGAAAATCTTTCTTCCGTCTCCGTTCGTGCAAAGAGAAAAGTGAAATCTAATTTCAACAGGTAAACCTCGAGGCTTCAGGGATCTGCCTTAAATGTAGATCCCCTTTGGGGAAACGCGGACAGCAGAAGTTGCATTCTCAAGTCAAAGGTACCATCCTGTTGAATTCCCACCCGCCCTTCCATTTTTCCCCCTCCAATCTTCCAATTTAAATATTTTGAATCATTCCAGGGTGGGAAAAACCTTTTAAGAAGTGTTAACTTCTTCCCAATTTTAGCAATCGCCTTCCTCTGTTGCAGTCGATTTTTTTCCTTTGTGGATTAACATTTTTGCAGAACTTTTTCCATTTATTTTTTTGTTTTTATAATACATTTCTTCGTTTCTCTCATTCTGGTTGCCCACTCTCCTAGTTTGGGGCGGGCAATTATTTTTGTTCGTTTGTGTTTTATTTCATACCAACCCGTCTCTCGTTCAATGTTGTCCTTTATTCAAGCTCTCCCTTCTGACAACTACGTTTATATATATCTTGAGGTTTAGTGTATATATGAGTAGTTTGCCATGGGATAACACAGTGTAAAGCAGGATATAGAAAAAAAAAAACCAGGAGTTGTGAATTCTGTGTTCTCTCCATTTGAGTATTTTGTAATTTTTTTGAAATATTTGTGGACATAAATAAAAACCGAGCTACACTACCGTTTTGCCTTTTCTTTGTATATGTGGGGGTGGGAGGGGGTGTAAAAACTGGAGGTCACACGCGAAGGAGGCTCTTTTGCACACCCAACACCCATTTTGTCCACCATGGAGAAGTGAACGGGCAGCAAGGTAAAAGGGTTTTAGCAGGGATGATGGATGGTTTTCAGATGGCAGATATTCTGAAAATTATCTCAGATATTCGGAAAATTATCACCTCAGATATTCGGAAAATTATCACCTCAGATATTCTGAAAATTATCATCTCAGATATTCTGAAAATTATCACCTCAGATATTCTGAAAATAATCTCAGATATTCTGAAAATTATCATCTCAGATATTCTGAAAATAATTACGTTCTGAAAATAATCTCAGATATTCTGAAAAATAATCACAGATATTCTGAAAATTAAAATCTCAGTTATTCTGAAAATAATCTCAGATATTCTGAAAATAATCTCAGATATTCTGAAAATAATCTCATATTCTGAAAATTATAATAGCAGATATTCAGAAAATGATCTCAAATTCTGAAAATTATAAATTATATACAAATTCTGAAAATTATAATCTCAGATATTCTGAAGATTATAATTATAATCTCAGATATTCTGAAAATGATCTCAAATTCTGAAAGTTATAATCTCAGATATTCTGAAAATTATAATCTCAGATATTCTGAAAATTATAATCAGATATTCTGAAAATTATGATCTCAGATATTCTGAAAATAATTATGGTCAGAAAATAATCTCATATTGTGAAAATTATAATCTCAGATATTCTGAAAATTATAATCTCAGATATTCTGAAAATGATCTCAAATTCTGAAAATTATAATCTCAGATATTCTGAAAATTATAATCTCAGATATTCTGAAAATGATCTCAAATTCTGAATATTATAATCTCAGATATTCTGAAAATTATGATCTCAGATATTCTGAAAATAATTATGGTCAGAAAATAATCTCAGATATTGTGAAAATTATAATCTCAGATATTGTGAAAATTATAATCTCAGATATTCTGAAAATAATTAGCATGTTCAGAAAATAATCTCAGATATTCTGAAAATTATAACCTCAGATATTCTGAAAATAATCTCAGATCTTCTGAAAATTATAATAGCAGATCTTCTGAAAATAATAAGAGCATGAAAAAATAATAATCTCCAGGATGCTTAGATTCCTGTTTGAAGAGTGTTTAGAAATGGGGAGTTGAAAGTCAACACCTTTTTCCCTTCCTTTTCTACGCTTCCCTTCTTTTTCCTACAAATTGCTTTTGTATTTAATATTATAAACTAATAAAAACTATAAACGATAAACAGGGAGGGGGGGAAGGTATTTTAGGCTGAAAGGTGAAATGCCTGTGGATGTATAAAATGAGGTGGGGGGGAGGGGGGGGAGATCTCCCCTCAAGGAGCTTGCAGTCTGCAGCATTTTTATTTTGACGTCATTTATTTAGAGGTCAATATTTTAAAAACTGCCCATTTTCCTGAGGACGGAGAGGCGTTTAAGGGCCCTCCTCACCCTTTCCCAAATGGCAGTTTAAAATAATTGGGGGCGGGGGGGTTAATGATATATATATTTTAATTTATCAGACCCAAACACCCTCATTTTGCACGCCTGTCTGTGTGTATACAGCTACCCTGCTTGAAATTGCCTGCATCCTCAGGCGCTACCTTAATTTTATCTGTTGGTTCGTTCGTTTCTTAAGCCTTCCCGTCTTAACCACAGGTTAAACCCTGAATCCTTGTTAGGTCCTGGTTTGAGATTTGAAGGATTTTTAAGTTTTCACCTATAATAGCTTTGACCAAAATGGCAGAGATGCGGTTTAAACTGGACGATTGACCGTCATATGAGTTGTCCAGACCTCTACCCTTCCTTCAGCCTTCCTGAGAGCTTTGGACTATACCACCACCACCCCCATAATCCCCAGCCCCCCAGGAACCCAAAAGCCACTCCATCCCAAGCCTATTGCCCCCTCCCCTCAGGTGCCCACAGGTGGGGGCTCGTTCCCTTGGTGAAGGGCAGGCACCAAACGCCTCAGACGCCAGCCAAAGGCCCCATTTGGGCCCCTCTTTGGCCCCTGCTGAGCCAGGCCGGCCTTCAAATGTCTCTCGGGGTACGTGAGGTGCCCCATGGGAGGGATTCTGGGCCCTCATTGGTTCCTTCCCCCCCCTCCAAAGGGGCTTTGGGGGGTGCCCTTTCCTCACAACAACCCTGCAAGGCAGGCCCCCACGTGGCCCAAAGGTGAGTTTGCAGAAGAGGGGCTGCACCACAAAGAGGAGGCCTCAGCCCTCGAAGTAGCAAGGACAATGAGGACTAGCCACACCCAGGCACAGGTCATTCACTCTCTTATTAAGAGCGGGCAGCTGGTTCAGTCACCATGGCGGTTTAAAAGAAGAGACAGGGGCTGCCTCTGTGTGTGTGTGATTTATTTATTTATTGTGTGCCTTTATTATTTTTACAAATAATTCAAGGGTGGCAAACACACCTTCCTCGTATTTTCCCCACCACAACAACCCTGTGAGGTAGGCTACGCTGACAGAGAGGGTGGGGAGGCCACCGGCCCAAAGTCACCCAGTCAACTTTCATGGCTAAGGCGGGGTTTGAACTACTCGTCTCCTGTCTTTCTAGTCTGAAAGGTGCCTTAACTAACTACTAGCCTGAAATGGCTCCCTGGGGGTGGTTCTTATGCTTGTTTTATTATTTCATTTTATTAAACTGGCTGGTTGTTTATTATGCCTTGGAGTCGGCCTTCACTCCGGGCGCCCCCCCCCCCCATCCCTGCAGATCGGTATTCATGATGGCCAACAAAACTGTCACTCAAGGCCAACCTTCTCACTTCGGCCATCAGCAGCAGCCACCCTCTCCAGCATCAAACATCGGAGGGGCTGCTGCCCCACCTCCCCCAAACTCACTCCTGTGAGTGTGCATGCACACACCCGTTCAGATACAGGTTGGGTGGGAAATGGCAGAGAGTGTGGGGGGTTGGGGAAGGAGGTTGGAAGGAAGATAGGGAAGAGGGAGGGATAGAGGAGGGAGAAGGATAGATGGATGGATACGAATAGAGGGAGAGAGATGGATGATAGAGGGATGGATGGATGGATGGATGGATACGGATAGAGGATGGGGAGAGATGGATGATTGATAGATGATAGAGAGGATGGGAAAAGATGGATGGATAGATATAGATAGATTAGGTAGGTAGGTAGGTAGGTAGATAATAGAGAGATAGATGATAGATAGATGATAGATAGATAGAGAAATGGATATTAGATAGATAATAGATAGATAGATGATACATAGATAGATGATAGATAGATAGATAGATAGATAGATAGATAGATAGATGATAGATAAATAGATAATAGATTAGATAAATATTAGAGATAGCTAGATAATAGATTAGATAGATAGATAGATAGATAGATAGATAGATAGATAGATGATAGATAGATAGATAGATAGATAGATGATAGATAGATAGATAGATAGATAGATAGATAGATAGATAGATGATAGATTAGATAGATAATAGATTAGGTAAATAGATAAATATTAGATAGATACATCGATAAATAGATAATAGATTAGATAAATAGATAAATATTAGAGATAGCTAGATAATAGATTAGATAGATAGATAATAGATTAGATAGATAATAGATTAGGTAAATAGATACATATTAGATAGATAGATTGATAAATAGATAATAGATTAGATAAATAGATAAATATTAGAGATAGCTAGATAATAGATTAGATAGATAATAGATTAGATAGATAATAGATTAGGTAAATAGATACATATTAGATAGATAGATTGATAAATAGATAATAGATTAGATAAATAGATAAATATTAGAGATAGCTAGATAATAGATTAGATAGATAATAGATTAGGTAAATAGATAAATATTAGATAGATGATAGATAGATAGATAGATAGATAGATAGATAGATGATAGATAGATAGATAGATAGATAGATAGATAGATAGATAAATAGATAATAGATTAGATAAATAGATAAATATTAGAGATAGCTAGATAATAGATTAGATAGATAGATAATAGATTAGATAGATAATAGATTAGGTAAATAGATAAATATTAGATAGATAGATAAAATAAGATAAGATAGATGAAATAGAGCAAGGAAAGAAGGACCCCACTTAATCCATATAAAAGTTGATTTCGCCTTGCCCAAACTGGCTAATTCGTATCCCAGGTCACGGAAGCAGCTTTAGCAAACATTGTACATTTACAACAGGTTCGGATTTTCCTGATGTTTCTCCTCACCCTCCTCCCAGACAAAAGCCCCCACCCCACCCCCAAATCATTTCAAACAACCTGGGATTAATGGCCTGGAGCTCCCTATGCAGGTGGGTGTGACGAAGATCTGAGGGGGGGGTCTCCCTTTGTACAGCAAAACGTACCCTGTTCACCCCCAGCCCTCTTCGGGATATCTACATTTAATTGTAGGGCCGGCAATTTATTCCAATTTTAAGACATTGGCATCCTAAATGAGTAGGATGACCAGTAATTTCTTTGCAATTTCTCTCTCTCTTTTTTCTTTTGTGTATATTCCAGGCTGCCTAATGCTTTTCCCCAGGGCTGGGAATCTTCTGAATTGAAATGCGGGTTCCTGTCCTCCTCCATCTGGCACTTGTCTCCCACCCACCCCTCCCAGTGGAAGAAAATAGAAGGTAATCAATTTTTATTCACCCCAAGCCAAGACTTAATTGTTAATTCTGATTTGTTCATAGACAGCTAAGGAGCCACACTATGTATTTGTATATGTCACGGCTTTACTTTCAAACTCTCCTTAAATGCAAATCTTTGTTGTTGTTAGTTGTGAAGTCATGTCTGACCCATAGCAACCCCATGGACAATGTTCCTCCAGGCCTTCCTGTCCACTACCATCCTCTGGAGTCCACTTAAGCTCACACCGACTGCTTCAGTGACTTCCTCCAGCCACCTCCTTCTCTGTCGCCCCCTCCTTCTTTTGCCCTCCATCGTTCCCAGCATGAGGCTCTTCTCCAGGGAGTCCTTCTTCCTTCTCATTAGGTGGCCAAAGTATTGGAGTTTCCTCTTCAGGATCTGGCCTTCTAAAGAGCAGTCAGGGTTGATCTCCTCTAGGACTGACTGGTTGGATTGCCTTGCAGTCCAAGGGACTCACAGGCATCTTCTCCAGCACCAGAGTTCAAAGGCCTCCATTTTTTGGCGCTCAGCCTTCCTTATGGTCCAACTTTCACAGCCATCCATTGCAACTGGGAAAACCATAGCTGTGACTATACGCACTTTTGTTGGCAGGGTAATGTCTCTGCTTTTTAGGATGCTGTCTAGATTTTCCATTGCTTTCCTCCCAAGGAGCAAGCCTCTTTTAATTTCTTGGCTGCAGTAGCCATCTGCAGTGATCTTAGAGCCCAGGAAAATAAAACCGGTCCCTACCTCCATTTCTTAGGTTTAGGTTTATTTGGATTTATATGCCGCCCTTCTTCAAAAGGACTCAGGGCGGTGTACAACATTAAAAACACACATCACAAAAGTTTAAAAAAGATTAAATCCATTTCCACATCTATTTGCCAGGAATTGAGAGGGCCAGATGCCATGATCTTGGTTTTCTTAATGTTGACTAGGAGACTTAGCAGAGTGTTGTAAAATGCAAATAAGGAGTCTTAGCAAAGTGTTTTTAAATGCATATAGGAGCCTTAGCAGGGTGTTTTTAAATGCAAATAAGAGTCTTAGCAGAGTGTTTTAAAATGCAAAGAGTCTTATAACAGTGTTTTTTTTAAACTCTTCCACTTTAGGATATGCGGACTTCAACTCCCAGAATTCCGCAGCTGCAGAATTCTGGGAGTTGAAGTCCGCATATCTTAAGTGACCCAGTTTGAAAAACACTCCTTGAGCTGCTTTTTTTACAGTAGAACACCAGAGGGCGCACTTGCTCCATTTTCTTTGTGTGTGTATGTGTTTGCTGGCTGATTTATTTATTTTTTTGCAATCCTTCAAATTTTGCTCCTGAAAAGGGGCATCAAACTCTCCTGGAAGCCATTCATGAGTCACCTGGGGCTTTAAAAAGTCAGCCTCTTTGACTCCCAGGTAAATAGGGGGTGAGGAATTCTCAAGTTTTGTAGCTTGAGCTGAAAGAGGAAGCGGGTGCCAGCATTAACACAACACACCTTAGATATTTGAAAGACAAGCTTTATCCAGGCCAATCTGAACTCCTTTCAACTTCGGGTAAGTTGAAACCTGCGTGGTTGGTGGCTTTATATATTGCAAGAACCCCAGCTTGGTGGTGGGTTAGAGGATAAACTTAACTGCCTTTCCACAAATCCAGAAAAGGGTTGTTTCCACCGTCTGGCTACTTATTTGTACAAACCAGCTAGCAACTAAATGTGTAGATAGGTAGGTAGATAGGTAGATAGGTAGATATTAGATAGGTAGATAGGTAGAGATAGATAGATAGATAGATAGATAGATAGATAGATAGATAGATAGATAGATAGATAGATAGATAGATAGATAGATAGATAGATAGATGATAGATAGATATAGATTAGATAGATAGATAGATAGATAGATAGATGATAGATAGATGATATAGATAGATAGATAGATGATAGATAGATAGATAGATGATAGATAGATAGATAGATAGATAGATAGATAGATGATAGATAGATGATAGTTAGAGATAGAGATAGATAGATAGATAGATAGATAGATAGATATAGATTAGATAGATAGATAGATAGATAGATAGAGATAGATAGATAGATAGATAGATAGATAGATAGATAGATGATAGATAGAGATAGAGATGGATAGATAGATAGATAGATAGATAGATAGATAGAAATAGATAGATAGATAGATATAGATTAGATAGATAGATAGATAGAGATAGATAGATAGATAGATAGATAGATGATAGATAGAGATAGAGATGGATAGATAGATAGATAGATGATAGATAGATAGATAGATGATAGATGATGATAGATAGATAGATAGATAGATAGATAGATGATAGATAGATATAGATTAGATAGATAGATAGATAGATAGATAGATAGATAGATGATAGATAGATGATATAGATAGATAGATAGATGATAGATAGATAGATAGATAGATAGATAGATAGATAGTTAGATAGATAGATAGATGATAGATAGATGATAGTTAGAGATAGAGATAGATAGATAGATAGATAGATAGATAGATAGATAGATAGATAGATAGATAGATAGATATAGATATAGATTAGATAGATAGATAGATAAATAGATAGAGATAGATAGATAGATAGATAGATAGATGATAGATAGAGATAGAGATGGATAGATAGATAGATAGATAGATAGATAGATAGAAAGAGATAGATAGATAGATAGATATAGATTAGATAGATAGATAGAGATAGATAGATAGATAGATAGATAGATGATAGATAGAGATAGAGATGGATAGATAGATAGATAGATGATAGATAGATAGATAGATGATAGATGATGATAGATAGATAGATAGATAGATAGATGATAGATAGATAGATAGATAGATAGATAGATGATAGATAGATAGATAAGATTGATTGATTTGCATGCTCCCTAATTGTCGGCGCTTCATCACTGGAGGCCTTCAAGAAACTGGACTGCCATTTGTCAGAAAAATGCTGTAGGGTTTCCTGCTTAGGCTGGCGGTTAGACTACATGATCTACAAGGTCCCTTCCAACTCTGTTAATCTGTTATGTGTTAACCCCCTGCTCAAGAAGGAGGGCCTATACCTTTTCAAACAAGTCACTGTCGTCTCTTCTTGAAAGCCTCCAGTGATGAAGCACCCACAGCTTCTGGTGGCAAGATTAATTGTTCTAACTGTCAGGAAATTTCTCCTTAATTCCAGGTTGCTGCTCTCCTTGATTAGTTTCCATCCATTGTTTCTTGTCCTATCTTCAGATGCTTTGGAGAATAGCTTGACTCCCTCTTCTTTGTGGCAGCTCCTCAAATATTGGAAGACTGCTATCATGTCTCCCCTGGTCCTTCTCTTCATTAAGCTAGACATGCCCAGTTCTTGCAGCCTTTCTTCGTATGTTTTAGCCTCCAGGCCTTCAATCTTCTTAGTTGTTCTTCTTTGCACTTTTTCCAAAGTCTCAACATCTTTTTTGTGACAGGATCAAAACCGGATGCAGGATTCCAGGCGTGGCCTGGCATACTTTCACATTAGGAAATAAGTAAGAATAATATATGTTGCCCTCTGAAGAGAGGAGAGAGGGGTATGTGACTCTTCAGCCTGGCATCTAAAACTTTTTTTAAATAGATGGGTTCTTTGCAATTATTATTAAAAGGATTTGCCTGCTCCAGTGACCAAATTTGCTACAGAAAGAGTGCCTTGTTTCATTTTGGACAGCAGGGGGCAGTCCAGCCACACAAAACTAGCATTTCTGGGAAATGCCACTTATTTGCAATTTTCTCAGTGATTATTTTTCTTTTCCACCCTCCTTTTGGAAGTACAGCTGTACTGTACTGAAAGCCCAGCCTTCCTTCAGGGGCTCATTCAGAACAGATTTTCTGCCCTTGCCAGTTTCCCACAGGTGGCATTCAGAGTCAGGGGCAGCAGACTGAATGCCCCACGTTTTTAATGCCCTACAAAATGGGGGTTGGACCTCACCTCGGTGGATTATATCGTGATGTATATTCCGTGCAAAGTGATGCTTATATTTTAGGAGCTTAGATTTCCTTGAATCATCCATTCCTATAAATATAAGACGGCGGGATTTATTTTTCCCGAAACTTCCATAACAGTTCTTCATATATGCTTTGGAAGAATAGAGTTTTAAAATCAGGAGCAATGATAGCTCTAGGTAATTCATTGGGATTGATATGAACAGGATAGTGGTGTTAGAATTGTAGAATCTTGGAAAAGTCCCTTGAGGCCATCCAGTCTGACCCGTTGCACAGGACTGGAATCCAAATTAAAGCACCTGAGACTGTTGTTAAATGTTTGCCTATTCTGCATCCTGCACTCTAGAGCAAGAAAGGACTGTTCTAACACTCTTCCAGGTACCTAACGGTTTTACAGCATGCTAAAATG
Organism: Natrix helvetica; assembly: GCF_964273705.1. Taxonomy (NCBI): domain Eukaryota; kingdom Metazoa; phylum Chordata; class Lepidosauria; order Squamata; family Natricidae; genus Natrix; species Natrix helvetica. The sequence continues at coordinate 147,835,556 of NC_138551.1, forward strand.
TAATTTTAACGTTGGTTATATGTTTGGATAACTGTGTTGCAAGAATTTCAGGCCTTTTGATAATGGAATGGAATTCAGAATAGAATGCAATAGAATAGAATGCAATAGGAATAGGAATAGGAAGAGAAGATAACAGAACAGAACAGAACAGAACAGAGCAGAAGTCCAAGTGTGATTGGACACACAAGGAATTTGTCTTTGGTGCAGATGCTCTTAGTGTACATAAAGAAAAATAGAATAGAATACATTCATTAAGAATCATAAGATACAACCCTTAGTGATAGTCATAGGTTATTAATAAGCCATCAAATTATACACGGAAATAAATAAAACAATATAAATTTTAAAGATACAAGCAACATGGTTATAGTCATAAATGGGAAGAGATAGGTACTAGGAAGGATGAGAAGAATAAGAGTAATATAATGGTTTAATTCCATGACCAGTTTAAGTGTATTGTCTGAACGGATACACACCTAAGTTCCCCTCTCCAACTTTAACAGAGTAACAGAGTTGGAGGGGATCTTAGAGGTCTTCTAGTCTAATCTATACCATTTCCAGACAAACAGCTGCCTGGCCTCCAGGCATGAAGCACTCACAACTTCCGAAGGCAAACAGTTCCAGCAGTTTATTGTGACTTTGTTAGCCTGTCTCTTTGTCTTTTTGAAATTGCATCAGGCCTTCTTTCAATCCCATCCACTCTAGGGTGAATCCACGAGGACTAGAAACCTGGTCAAACTTCTCACCTCCAATCCACACCGTTTCTCGATCAGTGGGGGAGCTTGTCCTGTGTATTTGCCTAATAGGTGCGGGTCTTCTCTGCTCCGGCTTCATCGCCCAACCCATCCAGCTGCAAAACCACAGCTTGATCCCATTAACTTCCCTACGTGGAGTCACCCATTTGAAGCGGCCTTCCCTCCCCCACCCCTCCCCAGATCTGAGGCGGTGGATCCAGCTGTGTTTGCTTGACTGTTTCCAGGCACAGCTGGCGAGCAGCGAGCGAGGAAACAGCCAAGCTGAGCGAGACAGGAGGGGAAATTCCAAACAGGAATTCTGCCTTGGCTGCAAAACCCCTTTTTCTTTTGCTCCAGCCTGGCCATCCATCTTAGCTGTCAGCGGGGACTGGCCTTCGCCGTGGCAAGTCTGTAAGCGCCAGGGCGCGTCTGGTCCGTTTCTGATGCAAAACCCCTGGAAATAGCCCGGCCACGCATTCTCTAGCCAGCCCGTTTTGTCTTGCCAAGTTCGAGTCTTGGAGCGAGGGTGTGAGCCAGAGTTTTGCTGCGCCTCCATAAATATTCTGGACCAGGAAAAGTCCAGTCCCGCTTTGAGAAAAGAGATTTTGCAACCAGCCCCCGTTTTGTTTAGACACTTTTATTACTTTAATTCTTGCAAAATGCACGGATTTATTTTCTGCTTCCCTCCCTCCCTCTCTCTTTCTCTCTCTGTCTGTCTCGCTCTCTGTCTCTGTTTTTGCTTTCTGGTTTCTTGGAATGGCTTGGTGGGTAGCAAGGGTTTTGAAAGTTCTGGTTTTCAAAATGCCCTTTGAAAAGGAAAGCAAAAGCATATCGAATCGACATTCTGGGGGAAAAAATCAGAAGTCACTCGCTTATTAGCTAAGGGATAATTGGGTTTGGCTCAGGGGTGAAATTCAGCAGGTTCTGACAGGTTCCAGAGAACCAGTAGCGGACGTTTTGAGTAGTTGGGAGAACCGGCAAATACCACCTCTGGCTGGCCCCAGAGTGGGGAGGGAATGGGGATTTTGCAGTATCCTTCCCCTGGAGCGGGGAGGGAATGGGGATTTTGCAGTATCCTTCCCCTGGAGCGGGGAGGGAATGGGGATTTTGCAGTATCCTTCCCCTGGAGCGGGGAGGGAATGGGGATTTTGCAGTATCCTTCCCCTGGAGCGGGGAGGGAATGGGGATTTTGCAGTATCCTTCCCCTGGAGCGGGGAGGGAATGGGGATTTTGCAGTATCCTTCCCCTGGAGCGGGGAGGGAATGGGGATTTTGCAGTATCCTTCCCCTGGAGCGGGGAGGGAATGGGGATTTTGCAGTATCCTTCCCCTGGAGCGGGGAGGGAATGGGGATTTTGCAGTATCCTTCCCCTGGAGCGGGGAGGGAATGGGGATTTTGCAGTATCCTTCCCCTGGAGCGGGGAGGGAATGGGGATTTTGCAGTATCCTTCCCCTGGAGCGGGGAGGGAATGGGGATTTTGCAGTATCCTTCCCCTGGAGCGGGGAGGGAATGGGGATTTTGCAGTATCCTTCCCCTGGAGCGGGGAGGGAATGGGGATTTTGCAGTATCCTTCCCCTGGAGCGGGGAGGGAATGGGGATTTTGCAGTATCCTTCCCCTGGAGCGGGGAGGGAATGGGGATTTTGCAGTATCCTTCCCCTGGAGCGGGGAGGGAATGGGGATTTTGCAGTATCCTTCCCCTGGAGCGGGGAGGGAATGGGGATTTTGCAGTATCCTTCCCCTGGAGCGGGGAGGGAATGGGGATTTTGCAGTATCCTTCCCCTGGAGCGGGGAGGGAATGGGGATTTTGCAGTATCCTTCCCCTGGAGTGGGACAGGAATGGAGAATTTGCAGTATCCTTCCCCTGGAGTGGGGAGGGAATGGGGATTTTGCAGTATCCTTCCCCTGGAGTGGAGAGGGAATGGAGATTTTGCAGTATCCTTCCCCTGGAGTGGGGAGGGAATGGGGATTTTGCAGTATCCTTCCCCTGGAGTGGGGGGGAATGGGGATTTTGCAGCATCCTTCCCCTGGAGTGGGGAGGGAATGGGGATTTTGCAGCATCCTTCTCCTGGAGTGGGAAGGGAATGGGGATTTTGCAGTATCCTCTCCCTGGAGTGGAGAGGGAATGGAGATTTTGCAGTATCCTTCCCCTGGAGTGGGGAGGGAATGGGGATTTTGCAGTATCCTTCCCCTGGAGTGGGGAGGGAATGGGGATTTTGCAGTATCCTTCCCCTGGAGTGGGGAAGGAATGGGGATTTTGCAGTATCCTTCCCCTGGAGTGGGACAGGAATGGAGATTTTGCAGTATCCTTCCCCTGGAGTGGGGAAGGAATGGGGATTTTGCAGTATCCTTCCCCTGGAGTGGGGAAGGAATGGGGATTTTGCAGTATCCTTCCCCTGGAGTGGGACAGGAATGGAGATTTTGCAGTATCCTTCCCCTGGAGTGGGGAGGGAATGGGGATTTTGCAGTATCCTTCCCCTGGAGTGGAGAGGGAATGGAGATTTTGCAGTATCCTTCCCCTGGAGTGGGGAGGGAGTGGGGATTTTGCAGTATCCTTCCCCTGGAGTGGGACAGGAATGGAGATTTTGCAGTATCCTTCCCCTGGAATGGGGAGGGAATGGGGATTTTGCAGTATCCTTCCCCTGGAGTGGGACAGGAATGGAGATTTTGCAGTATCCTTCCCCTGGAGTGGGGAGGGAATGGGGATTTTGCAGTATCCTTCCCCTGGAGTGGGACAGGAATGGAGATTTTGCAGTATCCTTCCCCTGGAGTGGGGAGGGAATGGGGATTTTGCAGTATCCTTCCCCTGGAGTGGGACAGGAATGGAGATTTTGCAGTATCCTTCCCCTGGAGTGGGGAGGGAATGGGGATTTTGCAGTATCCTTCCCCTGGAGTGGAGAGGGAATGGAGATTTTGCAGTATCCTTCCCCTGGAGTGGGGAGGGAATGGGGATTTTGCAGTATCCTTCCCCTGGAGTGGGACAGGAATGGAGATTTTGCAGTATCCTTCCCCTGGAGTCGGGAGGGAATGGGGATTTTGCAGTATCCTTCCCCTGGAGTGGGGGAGGGAATGGAGATTTTGCAATATCCTTCACCTGGAGTGGGACAGGAATGGAGATTTTGCAGAATCCTTCCCCTGGAGTGGGGAGGGAATGGAGATTTTGCAGTATCCTTCCCCTGGAGTGGAGAGGGAATGGAGATTTTGCAGTATCCTTCCCCTGGAGTGGAGAGGGAATGGAGATTTTGCAGTATCCTTCCCCTGGAGTGGAGAGGGAATGGGGATTTTGCAGTATCCTTCCCCTGGAGTAGGGAGGGAATGGGAGGGGGGATTATGTGGAGTTGGGTGATAAGTAGCCATAACAACATTCTTCTTAGAAAGTCAAGGTCATCTTTGTCTCTGCACCTGGCCGGGTCTGGATGGGAGGAATCTGTCTTTGTGGCAGTGAAAGATTGGATCATGTGGTGAGCTTGTGGGTTTTGGGACTTTCAACTGGGTGGGAAAAGCGGGAAGTTTTCAGATTCAGGTTTTCCCAGATGTGCCAACATGACTCTCTTAATAAATCTTTTGCCTCGGATTCTTATTTTATTTTGGATGCTATTTGGAACCCTGACAAATCTTCTTTTTCCTGAAACATCCACCTACATCGATTTTCCTTGGGGGAAAAAATAGGATTATAAGTGATCCTTCGTCAGGGGTGGAATAATTAAAAAAAAAAAAACCTTTCAGACAAAATGTACCCATGGGGCCATGTGGGGGGTAACTCTGTAGGCTTTCCCGAGTCTCAAGCTTGGTTGACTCTTGTTGGGTGATGATGTAATGAAAGAGCTTTGGGCAATTCCTATTATGACTCTGCCTGAAGGAGGTGGATCTTTGTTATGTAGAATAGACAGCCCCAAGCCCTTAATGGCTCGTTGGCAAAGGTGGGGGAGGGATGAGTTTCTGCCTCCCTCTTAGGGGAAATATTCTGCCCTTTTAATATGTCTGATTTTCCTAGGAGAGGGGTGGTTGTTAACTTCCCACAAGGGTTTTCTGCTGGGGGTTGGGCTGGAAGATCTCCAATGTCCCTTCCAACTCTCCTGTTATTCTGTTAATTTACCCTGTCTGTTTATATCTTGGACGAGAAAAAATCAGGAAGGCCGAAGGCTTTTCGGGGCGAATGCACTGTTTGTCCCAATGTCCTGATTTTCCCACCCCAGGGCTGAAATCTTAAGAAACGGTGCTTTGAACCCAGAGAATCCTATCAGAAAGATGCTTAAATGCAGGAATGCAGAATTCAGCATCCTTGGTCCTTCGGATAACCCAGACGGAGAAAGCCCGAACAAGGCGCCTCTCTGGCCAGTTCCAAAGCTCCCCGTCTGCACAAGCAAGGCGAAGGGTTGGGTGGAGGAGAAGGGAAAATTTTGTGGCACTAAATAAATATATCGGGAGGCGGCAGGCGGTGTTTAAGCAGGGCGAAGAAAAACGGCTTAATTGCTGATCGTAGGTTAGGAATGATTTTTATGGGGCGATTTTAAGCGGCAAAGTGGCTTCTCTCCTTCTCTCTCTATGGCCCTTCCTTCCGTTTCTATGGAAATAAATGAGTGCACTTTATTTCTTTTTTCTTTCTTTTTTTTCCCCCTCTGCCTCTTGTGAATTGTGGTCCGGGGTCTTCTCCCCCCCCCTTTTTGAATTTACAAGTAAAATAAGTTGGGGATGGGGAAAAAAAAAGAAAAGGAGGAGAATTCAAAGAACTTTCTCCGAGGTTTTAAGGCAACAAGGGTGTGTGTTTGGTTTCAGAGGGCAGCCCTTCCACACCCGTATGGATATTTACAAAACAAATAACATTTCCTTTAGCCCAGTGATGGCGAACCTTTTTTTTGGCTTGCACGTACCAAAAGGGGGGGAGCGCAGGGCACGGGCATGCAATGTGCAACCCCAGCACACATGACCAGCGCTCCCCCCCCCATTTTTTGCATGCTTTTTGCGCCCTCCCCAGGCTCCAGAGGCTTTATAGGAGCCTGGGAGGGGTAAAAACAGCCTCCCACCCCCCTCCCCAGAGGCCTTCCAGAGGCTTCAGGAGCAACAAAACAGCCCTACGGGCAAACCGGAAGTTCAGGAATGGACTTCCGGTTTGCTCGTAAGGTCGGTTTAAGCCCTCCGGAGGCTTCAAAGACCTTCAGGAGGCTTCCCTGAAGACTCTGGAGGGCAAAAAAACCGACCCTGCGAGCAAACCGGAAGTCACTTCCGGTTTGTCCGTAGGGCCGTTTTTAGTCCTCCGGAGCCTTCAGGGACCTTCAGGAAACTTCCCTGAAGGCTCCAGAGAAGGAAAAACGACCCTTCGAGCAAACCGGAAGTCACTTCCGGTTTGTCCGTAGGGCCGTTTTTAGTCCTCCGGAGCCTTCAGGAAACTTCCCTGAAGGCTCCAGAGAAGGGAAAACGACCCTTCGAGCAAACCGGGTGTTACTTCTGGTTTGTCCTTAGGGCCGTTTTTAGTCCTCCGGAGCCTTCAGGGACCTTCAGGAAACTTCCCTGAAGGCTCCAGAGAAGGAAAAATGACCCTTCGAGCAAACCGGAAGTCACTTCCGGTTTGTCCGTAGGGCCGTTTTTAGTCCTCCGGAGCCTTCAGGAAACTTCCCTGAAGGCTCCAGAGAAGGAAAAACGACCCTTCGAGCAAACCGGAAGTCACTTCCGGTTTGTCCGTAGGGCCGTTTTTAGTCCTCCGGAGCCTTCAGGAAACTTCCCTGAAGGCTCCAGAGAAGGGAAAACGACCCTTCGAGCAAACCGGGTGTTACTTCCGGTTTGTCCTTAGGGCCGTTTTTAGTCCTCCGGAGCCTTCAGGGACCTTCAGGAAACTTCCCTGAAGGCTCCAGAGAAGGAAAAATGACCCTTCGAGCAAACCGGAAGTCACTTCCGGTTTGTCCGTAGGGCCGTTTTTAGTCCTCCGGAGCCTTCAGGAAACTTCCCTGAAGGCTCCAGAGAAGGAAAAACGACCCTTCGAGCAAACCGGAAGTCACTTCCGGTTTGTCCGTAGGGCCTTTTTTTTTTTTTTTTTTTTTTTTTTGCGCTCTGGAGGCTTTAGGGAAGCCTCCTGAAGGTTTTCGCCTTCCCCAGGCTCCTAAAAAGCCTCTGGAACCTGGGGAAGGCGAAAAATGGCCTAAAAAAAAAAAGGCTGACGTTAGCTGGCAACGCCTCATGTGCCCTGACAAATGGCTCCATATGCCACCTGTGGCACGCGTGCCATAGGTTCGCCATCCCGGCTTTAGCCAATTCCTTTTTTTTAAAAGGCAACTGGGCTGTTTTTTGTTTTGTTTTTTTGAGGAAGAAAAAAGAGGTTTCGCTTCTTGTCCAAGAAGCTTCATCAGTTCTTGGGTAAGAAGCGAAACCTCTTCAACAACAGTCCAGTTGCTTTTTCTTTTCTTTTTTTCTTTAAAGAAAAGGACTTTTGAGATAACTACGACCTGGACAACTACGACTCTAGGGTGGCTCAGTGGCTAAGAGACTGAGCTTGTCGATCAGAAAGTTTGGCGGTTCGAATCCCTAGCGCTGCGTAACAGAGTGAGCTCCCGTTACTTGTCCCGGCTTCTGTCAACCTAGCAGTTCGAAAGCACATTAAAAAATGCAAGTAGAAAAATAGGAACCACCTTTGGTGGGAAGGTAACAGCGTTCCATGCGCCTTTGGCGTTTAGTCATGCCGGCCACATGACCACGGAGACGTTTTTGGACAGCGCTGGCTCTTCGGCTTTGAAACAGAGTTGAGCACCGCCCCCTAGAGTCAGGAACGACCAGCACATATGTGCGAGGGGAACCTTTACCTTTACCTATGACCTGGATGACAGAGAATCTCCACAGACAATTCTCTAGCCAGCCACCGTAAGGGCTTGCTTGCAAGTTACTTTTCTCCAAAAGTGCTAAAAGTTAGGAAGTGGCTCCTTGCCAAAACTTAAGAGTATCATCTTCTAATTTTTTTTTCTCCTACCAAATGCAATTTTTTTTTACTTCTGGGTGGCATTTTGTGCCTGAAGAGCAGGTGGGAAATGCATGATTGTAATTCGCTGTATTTCTATTCAGCCTAAAGTACTTGGCGAGGTGATCCATAAAGGTTTCAACGCATTCCTTTCCATGCACCAAAATTAGCTTGGGAAAATTACAGCTGTCACCCTGGTTCCATGGTGCAACCAATTCGTCCACAGAGTGTGTGCAAAATGCACTTTGAAAACTCAACACGGATGCATGAATGTCTAATATTTACTTATGAGCTTCCCTGAGTAACTCCACTGGCGGGGCTGGGGGCTGGGGAATCAAAATGAACATCTGTAAGGAAAACAGGCTGAGGTTGGTTAAGGGTCTCCGGCAGTGGTGGAATTCGGCAGTGGTGGAATTCAATTTTTTTTACTGCCGGTTCCGTGGGCGTGGCTTGGTGGGCGTGGCAGAAGAAGGATACTGCAAAATCCCCATTCCCTCCCCACTCCTGGGGAAGGATACTGCAAAATCTCCATTCTCTCCCCACTCCAAGGGAAGGATACTGTAAAATCTCCATTCTCTCCCCACTCCAGGGGAAGGATACTGCAAAATCTCCATTCCCTCCCCACTCCAGGGGAAGGATACTGCAAAATCCCCATTCCCTCCGCACTCCGGGGGAAGGATACTGAAAATTTCCATTCCCTCCCCACTCCAGAGGAAGGATACTGCAAAATCCCCATTCCCTCCCCACTCCCGGGAAAGGTTACTGTAAAATCCCCATTCCCTCCCCACTCCAGGGGAAGGATACTGCAAAATCCCCATTCCCTCCCCACTCCAGGGGAAGGATACTGCAAAATCCCCGTTTCTCTCCCCACTCCAGGGGAAGGATACTGCAAAATCCCCATTCCCTCCCCACTCCAGGGGAAGGATACTGCAAAATCCCCATTCCCTCCCCACTCCAGGGAAAGGTTACTGTAAAATCCCCATTCCCTCCCCACTCCAGGGAAAGGTTACTGTAAAATCCCCATTCCCTCCCCACTCCAGGGGAAGGATACTGCAAAATCCCCATTCCCTCCCCACTCCAGGGGAAGGATACTGCAAAATCCCCGTTTCTCTCCCCACTCCAGGGGAAGGATACTGCAAAATCCCCATTCCCTCCCCGCTCCAGGGGAAGGATACTGCAAAATCCCCATTCCCTCCCCGCTCCAGGGAAAGGATACTGCAAAATCCCCATTCCCTCCCCGCTCCAGGGGAAAGGTTACTGTAAAATCTCAATTTTCCCACAGTGGACAGTGGAAAGTGTGGCTTGCCTGAAACCTAAAAAGAAAAGATGGCTTGCAGGTCTGACAAGATTATCCTAACCAAATTCTCTGCCGTTTTGCATGAACTGGGCACAGTTTACAACTACGTGAGAAACTCAAGTCGTTCAAATCCATCATTTAGCTGAAGGCTTGCTTAAGTCCCAGTTTCCATCTCCTCCTCATCCCCACGGGATTGGTGCCTAGGTTGCTTTGTTGTTGAGATGCAAGCCTTTAGGGAGTTGGGTGCATCACACACACAGACCCCCCTCTAAAAGGAGCCGATCAGATCTTTTAAAAGGTACCTTTATGTCTTTGGAAAAAAACAACACCCCCCCCAAAAAGAAAATACTGAGACGTGACTTTGAAGTCAACAAGACGCAACCTGAAAGTGACTACGAGATTTGAACTTGTCAAGGGGAAGAGCGAGGGGGAAAAATATTGTTCCTTTTCCTGCAGCATGAACAGGGCTGATCCGCTCTGGCCTGGATCCCACTGGAGGGATTAAACCTGGACTTTGTGCATCAGCCCATCAATCGATTTCCGGAAAGGCCTCTCGCAAAATATGAGCTATACGGCGTTGGCTCGCCGCCCTTTGCACATTCTGAACTCCTGAAAGAGAAGCGCGGCGATCTAATTAGCCATCATCGGGGGACGGAGCGGGCTTGTTAAGGACCAGGAAAGCCATAAATAAAATATTGTGCAAAGGGGAATCAACCCAGAATCAGAAAAAGCCGGACGCTTGGGAAGCTACCTTTAAAAAAAGGAGAAGTGGAAAGGGGACATGGGATAAATGCCCGTTTTCTTTTTCGCCTCCCTAACCTGTGCATCTTGCCTTCATCCCTTCTCTCTGTGCACACACACACACCCCAAACCTGCCAGGATGTGGCTGGTTTCTCTGTTTCATGTGCCAGGGAGACATGGGGCTGTAAGGAAAATGCCCCCCCCTTGCTTTCAAGCAAGCGTGAAATGTAGAGAAGCAAAAAATTCCCCATCACTTCCACCCTTCTCCTGGCTGAGCCCCGGATAATGAGAAGAAGAGAACACGGCTGGGTCACCCTAGGCATTCAGCTCCCCAATTAGCCAGCTACTAATTGCTGGTTAATAAGGCTATGTACCTGGTGAGGCAGCTGGTCCTCTGGACAAGCTGTGCAGTTGGAAATACTAGTTGGGAGAGAGAGTCACAGAGAGAGAGAGACAGAGACAGAGACAGAGACAGAGACACACACACAGAACAGAGAGACAGACAGTGGGCGGGCAGAGAGAGAGAGAAAGAGAGACAGAGAGAGAGACAGAGAAGGACACACAGAGAGAAAGAGGGCGGGACAGAGAGACAGAGAAAAGAGAGAGGGACAAAGAGACAAAAAGAGAGAAAGACAGAGAGAATGAGAGTGAGAGAGAGACAGACAGACAGAGAGACAGAGATAGACAGAGGAGGGGGCAGAGAGAGAGAAAGAAAGAGAGACAGAGAGACACAGAGAGAGGGACAGAGAGATAGAGAGAAGGACACAGAGAGAAAGAGGGGGGACAGAGACAGAAAGAAAGAAGAGAGAGGGACAAAGAGAGACAAAAAGAGAAAGACAGAGAGAATGAGAGGGACAGAGAGACAGACAGAGACAGAACAGAGAGACAGAGTGGGGGGGGCAGAGAGAGAGAAAGAAAGAGACAGACACAGAGATAGGGACACAGAGAGAGGGATAGAGAGGGACAGAGACAGAGAAGGACACAGAGAGAGAAAGAGGGGGCAGAGAGAGACAGACAGAAAGGAGAGAGAGAGGGACAAAGAGAGAAAAAGAGAGAAAGACAGAGAGAATGAGAGGGACAGAGAGACCGACAGAGACAGACAGACAGACACAGAACAGAGAGACAGAGATAGACAGAGTGGGGGGCAGAGAGAGAGAGAGAGAGAGAAAGAGAGAGACACAGAGGAACAGAGAGAAAGAGAGAGAGAGAATGAGAGGGACAGAGAGAAAGACAGAGAGAGAATGAGAGGGACAGAGAGAAAGACAGAGAGAGAATGAGAGGGACAGAGAGAAAGACAGAGAGAGAATGAGAGGGACAGAGAGAAAGACAGAGGAGGGGGGGAGTGAAAGGCAATTTTCCTTCTGCTCCTGATAAAGGAGAGCCCTGAGCTTTCAGGCCCTCCAGAGATGGCAGTTCCGTTCCAGCACACATCCATTAGCGTGTGGCTGGCATGACTCCTTGGGGGTTTCCTCCACATTCCTGGCATCCTTGCCTCCCCCCCCCCCCCCGCCCATCTACTGGCACCGCAGGCCACTCCAAGGCTTAAAGAGGAGAGGAAGAAGGGCAGTAGAGCTGAACTGTTGGTAGGGACGCTGAGCTGTGCCAAAGGGAGCATTGCGACAGCCAGATAGAGGAAAATCAAGGCTATGTCCCAAACAGGGACAAGAGGTGGATCCTGAGATGAGATCTTGTGATAAGCTAAGAGATATCCTGGATCGTGAAACATGTCCAAAAGGATGGTCAGGGCAGAGCATGGTTTTAGGAAATGGCTGTTGTAGCCTTCTGGCAACAGATATGGACAGTGAGGAAGTTGGGGGGGAATATGAGCCAGTCCTGGAGTCTGGGGAAGGCTCTGATGAGGGCTCTGCGTGGGAGGCAGAGAGGGGGCCAGGGCCGTATGCCAGTTACCAGCTGCCTTCAGAGTCAGACATCAGTGAGGCAGAAGAACAGCTGGAGCCTGTTCCCAGTGTGGACATGCGCAGAGTGGCCAGACAAAGGGAGCAGTTAAAGAACAAGGGTCAACTTGAGAGTAAGGCCACAAGTAGACAGTAAATGGCCCCTCCCAGAGGAAATAAAAGAGGAGCAAAAGGAGAGTAGAGTTTGCAGGAGACCGTTCAGTTAATTGGTTCGTGACTCTCCGAGACTCCTTGTCCCTGTTTTTCCACTTGCATTTTTTACGTGCTTTCATACGACTAGGTTGGCAGAAGCTGGGACAAGTCACGGGAGCTCACTCTGTCATGTGGCGCTAGGGATTCAAACCGCCGAACTGCCGACTTTTCTGATCAACAAGCTCAGCGCCTCAGCCACTGATCCACCACGTCCCTTAAACGATTTGATTTACCTAACTCTAGCTGGGGAAAGGGATTTTCCTCCCCCACCCCGCCAGTGTAGGTTGCGTTGTTGTGCTGCGGTGTGGAGACGAGAGCTCATTGTGCCGTCTCCTTGTTGGTCTCGTGTCAAGCGTGGGCTATGCGTTGCCCTCCCCCCCCTTGACACAGCGGAGCCTATGAAAGCCGAAGGGCTGGTGTGCCCCACCTCCCCTCCACCCCTGCCGTCTCCTTTTCTTCCCTTCCCCTTCCCGGAGGATCAGAGTGACAGCAAGCCCTCTTGATTGGCAGGCTAGCCCAGAGAGAAGCTCTCCTGGCTGTTCAAGGCCCCTGGACCGCTGCCAAGACCTGTCCCTGAAGTGGGGAGGGACAGAGAGGGCAGGGAAGGGCTTTGAAAATTAAATCTCTCCAGGACTCATAAAGCTGTGATTTGACCTTGGGTTAAACCCCAGCGGAAGAGAAGCTCTGGAGCTTTGCCGAGACGCAAGACAATTTGAAGAGGAAAGATGGTCAGTCTAGAGAAAAGAAGACTGGGGGGGGGGGGGCGACAGGAGAGCAGTATTCCGGTATTTGTGAGGCTGCCACAAAGAGGAGGAGGGGGTGTGTGTCAAATTATTCTCCAAAGCACCCAGAAGGTGCAAGAGAAGAAGCAACGGATTCATGGAAACTAATCAAGGAGAGAAGCAACCTGGAATTGAAGAGAAACTTCCTGACAGTGAGGACAATTAACCAGCGGAACTGCTTGCCTCCAGAAATCGTGGTTGCTCCGTCACTGGAGGTTTTTAAGAAGAGTCTAGACCAGTGTTTCTCAAACTTGGCGACTTTAAGTCCTGTGGACTTCAACTCCCAGAATCCCCCAGCCAGCTGGCTGGGGAATTCTGGGAGTTGAAGTCCACAGGACTTAAAGTCGCCAAGTTTGAGAAACACTGGTCTAGACTGTCACTTATCTGAAATACTAGATCCCTTCCAGCTTATTTTATTCCTATTCCTATTCTATTCTATTTATTCTATCCTATTCCTTTTCTCTTCTCTTCTCTTCTCTTCCTATTCCTATTCCTATTCTTATTCTATTCTATGCTATTCTATGCTATTTATTCTATTCTCTTCCTCTTCTCTTCCAATTCCTATTCTATTCTATGCTATTCTATTCTATTTATTATATTCTATTCCTATTCCTCTTCTCTTCCTATTCTGTTCCTCTTTTCTTCCCTTCCTATTCCTATTCTATGCTATTCTATTTATTCTATTCTATTCTATTCCTATTCTCTTCTTTTCCTATTCCTATTCTATTCTATTAATATTCCTGTTCCTCTTCTCTTCTTCTTCTATTCTATTCTATGCTATTCTATTCTATTCTATTTATTCTATTCTATTCTATTCCTATTCTCTTCTTTTTCTATTCTATTCTATGCTATGCTATTCTATTGATTCTATTCTATTCCTCTTCTCTTCCTCTTCCTCTTCTATTCTATTCTATTCTATTTATTCTATTCCTATTCCTATTCTCTTCCTCTTCCTACTCTAGTCTACTCTACTCAGATGGTTTTTGGGGAAGGTCAATGTCTTGGATGGTGCAGAGATATGCACACCTTCTGTGCGCCTATTGTGTGCAGGTGGATGCTAGTTGATTTTTTTTATTCTGAGGCCTGCAGAACCTCATTTGCAAATCCACCAGGAGGGGGTCCTCTATTTTGCATAGTTTCTCAACATTGGCACTATCCTAAGAATTCTGGGAGTTGAAGTCCACCCATCTTAAGATGGGCATCAGCTGTGAATGACGGACTTCAAATATGGCTGTGCTGTCTGGGGAATTCTGGGAGTTGAAGTCCACCCATCTTAAGATGGACATCAGCTGTGAATGACGGACTTCAAATATGGCTGTGCTGTCTGGGGAATTCTGGGAGTTGAAGTCCACCCATCTTAAGATGGGCATCAGCTGTGAATGACGGACTTCAAATATGGCTGTGCTGTCTGGGGAATTCTGGGAGTTGAAGTCCACCCATCTTAAGATGGACATCAGCTGTGAATGACGGACTTCAAATATGGCTGTGCTGTCTGGGGAATTCTGGGAGTTGAAGTCCACCCATCTTAAGATGGGCATCAGCTGTGAATGACGGACTTCAAATATGGCTGTGCTGTCTGGGGAATTCTGGGAGTTGAAGTCCACCCATCTTAAGATGGACATCAGCTGTGAATGACGGACTTCAAATATGGCTGTGCTGTCTGGGGAATTCTGGGAGTTGAAGTCCACCCATCTTAAGATGGGCATCAGCTGTGAATGACGGACTTCAAATATGGCTGTGCTGTCTGGGGAATTCTGGGAGTTGAAGTCCACCCATCTTAAGATGGGCATCAGCTGTGAATGACAGACTTCAAATATGGCTGTGCTGTCTGGGGAATTCTGGGAGTTGAAGTCCACCCATCTTAAGATGGGCATCAGCTGTGAATGACGGACTTCAAATATGGCTGTGCTGTCTGGGGAATTCTGGGAGTTGAAGTCCACCTATCTTAAAGGTTAGTAAGGTTGAGGCACAGCTGAGCTTCTAAAAAAAAAACACCAATAATTCAGAAGCAAACAAGCTACCCAACAGTTATGTACCCGGATCACTTCGAGAACCTTGGAATCTTTACCAGGGTCGGGCAGCCTGAGAAATCTGACGTGTAAAAGCCGTGAAATAAATCAGGCGGTGAGAATGAAAATAATCCAGTTTGTCTCCTCTTTGAGATTTACAACCGACGACGCCCTCCATTCAGGGCCCACCACCCCAGAAAACAACGGTTCTGCCTGATCTTTGGGGACCAAAAAAACCCCATCAATACACATTTCCCCCCCCCCCCAGCTGTCCTTTTCAGCCCCCGCTGTTTGGCACGCAGGCCACCCCAGGGCATAACCGGCGTTGTGGTTCCTCTACACACACACACACACACACCAGTTGTGTTCCTTCCGGCGACAGCTGGCTATTTTTGTCTGTGGCTTGCAGTGTTGCTGCCTTCAGCTGCGGAGGTGGAGGGAGGGGGGAAATGGAGCCAGATGGAGCTGCTGAGCCCACCCTCCTGGAATGGGTTGGGGTCACCTCTCATCAGGGCTCGATGTGTGTGTGTGTGTGTTTTCTCTCTCCTCCTGACAGCCTATTTGGGTTGTCCAGGCAGCTTCAGAGGGAGGGTAGAAATGCCATCCATCCTTGTTTTCCCTCTTCCTTCTGTTGGTTTCTTTCTTTCCCTTCTTCTCCTCCTCTTTTCCCCCAAGAAAAATAAGATAAAATTAACCTAACGTGAGAACGGCGCCATGGGAGTTCTGCAACAGGACTCCCGATTCCCCCGGTCTTAAAAGGTTGAGAAAGGGAGAGGAGCTGGGAAGGTCTGACTTCATGCAAATTGCATGGCGTCTCGC
Source organism: Natrix helvetica (assembly GCF_964273705.1). Lineage (NCBI taxonomy): Eukaryota > Metazoa > Chordata > Lepidosauria > Squamata > Natricidae > Natrix > Natrix helvetica. The sequence goes on from NC_138551.1 coordinate 147,850,986, forward strand.
TCCCAGGGGGATTCTTCGCTAGCCCCGTGTGGCCATAGGAGGTTGGCATGGCTCAGCCCTTTGCAAATGGGCCTTCTGTCTGGTGGGCACACTGCCTTCGACTCCGGGAGCCCCAGTGACACTGGCAGAAGGGGAGGCTTTGCTGAATGTCCTTAAAAGCGAGTTATTCTCTCCTTCCCTCCCTCTTGCTCTTTATCTCTCTCTCTCTCTTTCTTCCCCCCTCTCTCTCTTCTCTTCTCTTTCTTTTTCTCTTTCTCCCTTTCACTTTCTCCCTCTCTCTCGCCTTCTCTTTCTTTCTCCCTCTCTGTCTCACTTGCTTTCTTTTTCTCTTTCTCTCTCCCCCTTTCTCCCCCTTTCTGTCTCTGTCTCTGTCATTCTCTTTATCTTCCTCCCCCTCTCTCTGTCTCACTTTCTTTCTTTCTGTCTCTCTTTCTCCCTCTCTCTTTCTCCCTTTCTGTCTCTCTCTCCATCTTTCTCCTTCTTTCTCTCTTTCTCTCTCCATCTCTCTCTCCTTCTCTTTCTCTCTTTCTCTCTTTTTCCCTCCCCTTCTCTCTTTCTCCCTTTCTCTCTCTGCCTCTCTCCCTCTTTCTCTCTGTCTCTCTCCATGTCTCTCTCCTTCTCTTTCTTTCTTTCTCCCTCTGCCTCTCTCCCTCTGCCTCACTTTCCTTCCTTTCTTTCTTTCTCTCTCTCTCTCTTTCTCCCTTTCTGTCTCTGTCTGTCTCCATCCTTCTCCTTCTCTTTATCTTCCTCCCTCTCTCTCTGTCTCATTTTATTTCTTTCTGTCTCTCTTCCTCTTTCTCCCTCTCTTTCTCCCTTTCTGTCTCTCTCTCCTTCTTTCTCTCTCTCTCTCTCCATCTCTCTCTTCTCTTTCTCTCTTTTTTTCCCTCCCCTTCTCTCTTTCTCCCTTTCTCTCTCTGCCTCTCTCCCTCTTTCTCTCTGCCTCTCTCCTTTTCTTTCTCTCTTTCTCCCTCTCTCTGCCTCTCTTCCTCTGCCTCACTTTTCTTTCTTTCTTTCTCTCTCTCTTTCTCCCTCTCATTCTTTTTCCCTCCCTCTCTTTCTCCCTTTCATTCTGTCGCTCTCCGTGTCCTCTCCCTCTTTCTCTCTGTCTCTCTCCTTCCCTTTCTCTCTTTCTCCCTCTCTCTGCCTCTCTCCATCTCTTTCTCCCTCCCTCTCCTCCTCCTCTCCCCCCCCCACTGTCTTTCTCTCTCACACACACACTTTCTTGGTGTGTGTGTGTGTGTGTGTGTGTGTGTCCAAGCCAGGGTGTGAGTCACCCATGAATGGCCTGCAGGCTTGGGTCAGATTCAAGAAGGGCAGATGTCCTGCCAAAGGCGATCACCGGCCCTCCCTGGGCTAACCTCTTGCTCTGGCCTCTGGCCCAACACCCCCACCCCATCCCACCCAGAGACCCGAGGCCAAGTCCAGTGGGGAAGTGAGTCAGTGTGGGAAGGAGGACGGAGGGGCAGGGAAGAAAAAAAAAACCCAATTTTTCCAGCCCACAGTTTGGAACGGTGGAGAGAAAGCGCATGACGTGGTTATGTGCCAAGAGGAAATGGGGCAGCTTGGCTCCTGTGAGCAATGCGCGACTGATGAGTAATTAACTCCCTGGAGTTCTCATCCTCCCCCTGTGCATCCCATGACTTCAAAAAGCCCAGCGTCTCCTCTTCCACGGGGCGAGAGCAGCAGGAGGCTTCAGGCCCAGGGAAGGAGCTCTGGCGGGGCCTCTGTGCTTGTGCATGGGCTTCTTTGTGGAGACCAAGAGCCACGCAAAGTTGCAGGAAATAGGGGGGGGGGTTCCTGAGCACATGCAGAGAAACCTTGGAGCGGCTGTTAAACCATTCCAACCTAAGGATTAGGAGACCCTTCACTGGAGGAAGAGGAAAAAAATCTTAGTTTGGTAAAGAGGAGCTCATTATTCCAGCTTCAAACTAGGAGGGAGAGAGAGAAATGGGAGGGAGGAAAGAAGGAAGGAAGGAGAGGATGAATAGATGGGAGGGAGGGAGGAAGTGGATAGATTAGATGGAAGGAAGGAATGGGATAAATAGGGGGATGGAAGGAGGAAGGAAGGAAGGGGATGGATGGATAAATAGATGAATAGAGGGAGGGAGGGAGGGAGGAGGGGATGAATAGATGGAAGGAGGAAGGAAGGAATGGGGTGGATAGATAAATAGATAGATAGATGAATAGATAGATGAATAGACGAATAGAGGGAGGGAGGAGGGGATGAATAGATGGAAGGAAGGAGGGAGGGAGGAGAAGACAGATGGATAGAGAGGGGGGGTTGAGGTTGGAAGGGAGGAAAGGAATGAATAGATTAGATGAAGGAAGGAAGGAGAGGATGAATAGATAGGTGGAGGAAAGAAGGAAGGAGATGATGGATGGATAGAGAGGAAGGGAGGGAGGAAAGGAAAGAATAGATTGGATGGATGGATGGATGGATGGAAGGAAGGAGAGGATGAATAGAGAGAGGGGAGGGATGGAGGAAGGAAATGGATAGATAGATTAGATAGATGATTAATGGAGGGATGGATGATGAATAGATGGAGGGAGGGAGGAGAGGATGGATTTCCGGGAGAAATTGATCAGGAGAGCCCGATTGAATCTTCCAATGAGATGTCTCCAAATCGCTTGGGCGATTCCGCCCAGCTTCCTTCCGAATCGATGTGGAGGAGAGAAACGGCTTGATTTGACCCCTCTGAATGATAGGGTTGGGCTCGAGTTCCTGAATTGATTCTAATTACCGTACTCCGCTTGCCATCTCAGCTGAATCAATAGATTGAATTAGAGCCTCAATAAAATAAATTATTAGCACCAATGGGAGGGAGGGGGCAATTAAATCTAAGGTAGCACAGCCGTACTTTCGGCTCGGGCTCAAAACCTTTGGAATTAAATTGTACTGATTCAGAAGGAGGAGGAGAAGGGGAAGGAGGAGGAGGAGAAGAAAGAGGAGGAGGAGAAGAGGAGGTGGAGGAGAGAAAGAGATAGGGAGGAGGAGATGAAGAAGAGGAGGAGGAAGAAGAAGAGGAGAAGGAAAAAGGAGGAGGAAGAAGAGATGAAGAAGGAAGAAGAGGAGGAGGAGGAAGAAGAAGAGGAGAAGGAAGGAGGAGGAAGAAGGAAAGGAGGAAGGAGAGGAGGAGGAAGAGAAGGAGAAGAAGAAGTGGAGGAGGAAGAAGAAGGGGAAGAAGAGGAGGAAGAAGAAGAAGAGGAGGAGGAGAAAGAAGAAGAAGAAGAGGGAGGAAGAGGAGGAGGAGATCAAGGAAGAAGAAGAAAGAAGAGATGAGGAAGAAGAGGAGGAGGAAGAAGAAGAAGAGGAAGGAGAGGAGGAAGAAGGAAGAAGTGGAGGAGGAAGAAGAAGAAGAGGATAAGGAAGACAGAAGAAGGAAGAAGAGGAGGAGGAGAAGGAAAAAGGAGGAAGAAGAGGTGAAGAAGAAGGAAGAAGAGGAGGAGGAAGAAGAAGAGAATGAAGTAAAAGAAGGAAGGAGGAGAAGGAAGAAGAAGAGAAAGGAGAGGAGGAGGAAGAGAAGGAGGAGAAGATGAAGAAGTGGAGGAGAAGGAAGAAGAAGGGGAAGAAGAGGAAGAAGATGAGAAGAGGAAGGAGAGGAGGAGGAAGAAGAAAGAAGAGAAGGAAGAAAGAGGAGGAAGAAGGAAGAAGAGAAGAAGGAAGAAGACGAAGAGGGAGAGGAGGAGGAGGAAGAAAAGGAGGAGAAGATGAGGAAGAAGGAAGAAGTGGAGGAGGAAGAAGAGGAGAAGGAAGACAGAAGAAGAGGAAGAGGAGGAGGAGGAAGAAGAAGTAAGAGGAGGAATAAGAAGAAGAGGAGGAAGGAGAGGAGGAGGAAGAGGAGGAAAAGATGAAGAAGAAGAAGAAGAAGAAGAAGAAGAAGAAGAAGAAGAAGAAGAAGAAGAAGAAGAAGAAGAAGAAGAAGAAGAAGAAGAAGAAGAAGAGGAGGAAGGAAGGAGAAGGAGAATCTTGGGCCAGCTTAGAGAAAATTCTCAAGATCTTTATTTCTCTTGAGTTCAGCAGGAAGGAAGTCGAGTCCGGTCCAGCCAAGCCGGGGTGTTTCAGCCGGCGTGAATTACGGCCTCTGGCTTGCCTGAAAAGTTGGAGGTGGGAGCTAATGGGGAGGAAAGAAAGGGGGGGCGAGGGGGGGTGGGGAAATCAGAAGAACGGGGCCTCTTGTGGCCTTGAATGTGATCAGCAAGCAACGGCTGTCTCTGGGCTGATGGATTTGCTGTCACTTCTCCCTGGCGTGAAGTGACAGATTTTCTGCCTTGCATTCAAACAAAACCAATAGTCGTCCATCAAGGCTGGACCGACAGGGAGCAGGGCGGGAGGAAGGGCAGCGAACAAGCGTGGGCTGCAAAAGACTTCCCAGGGAGGTCCCTGCTGGCCGCCAATGGCATGGAAAATTGGCCCGGTGGGAGAGAGAGTTGAGAAGTGGGCATCCTTCAAAGGATGAGCTGAACGCATGAGAGGGTCTCTTTCCCACCCCACGGAGGAACCCCAGACCTTCTAGTCCAGCGGTCACCAACTGGGGGTCCCCGAGAAAATTGTGGTGGCCTGCAGAAAAATGATTTCCACTCTTTATATTGCACTCAATCAGGGGTCCTCAAATTACATTTCCTGGGCTGGACACGTGCAATGGACGCTTGTGTTGCTGCATAGAGTCTCCCCCTTCGGGGTCTTTTTGTGTGGGTCGGAGGGGGGCAGAAATCCCGACTTGGGGTCTGCTTCAGCCTCCTGGTGGGGGGCTTTGGGCGAAGGCTGGAGGGAAGAGCCGCTGGTGGAGAAGAGCCGGAGGGCCTCGTTCCAGTGGGGCTGCATCATGGCCTGGAACTGGCTGACCATTTCAACCTGCTGAGCCTCCAGGCACCAGTACTTGGCCTTGTACTCCCACAGGTCTCCCCTCTGCTTGGAAAGCCTATGCTCCTAGTCCTCAGTGAGGTGCTTCTGCTGAGCCTCCTTCTCGGCCAGATCCAATTTGAACTGAGCTGTTTTGCCAACTCTTTCTCCTGGGGGCTGCTTAGCTCCAGCAACTGCTTCCTGTTGGGGCCCTAAGGAGCCCGGGCGGGCAGGCGAGGAGGGGCTGGGAGGGGAGGGGCGAGTAGAGGCCTGCAAGGCCCCCCTCGATGTGAGTGACATCAAGTTGGGCACTCCCACCCAGTCACCTGACCACCTAGCCCACCCCGCCGGTCATTAAGCAGATTATATTAGTGGTCCACAGGATTTAAAATTATGAATTCAGTGGTCCCTGAGATTCGAAAGTTTGGTGTCCCTTAGTAGACCTCTAGTAGCTCCTTTAGTTCAACCGTTGGCCTACTGAGCTTACAAACAGCCACAAAAGTCATTAAACAGTTAATTACCAGCTGCTTTCCAGAAGATTCAGACAGCGGATGTTTCTTACCTGAAACCTGGAATCCTTTGATCTCTAGCTCCTCTTGTAGAAAATCTACAGCTTACCTTGTTCTCCCCATACATCTGCTTAAATCAATCCACATTGGAGTGAAGGTGTCTCTCGTGAAGGTTGTGGACCATCGTTGACCATGCCGGACCAATGCAAGCTGGAAGAAAGACATTTCTGGGACTTCTTTGGCGGTGTAAGGTGGGAGGGAGAAGGGTGGGCCCAAAAGTCATCTAACCAGCTTCCATGTCTAAGGGAGAACTAAAACTTGGGTTTCCCCATTCATAGTCCAGCATCTTCCCCACATTGGCACCACATTAGCTCTCTCCCAAAGATACATGTGGGGTGAAGAACATAATTTGGCTTGTTGTTAGTTGCCAAGTTGTGTCCAACCCATTGCGACCCCATAGACCACGTTCCTCCAAGCCTTCCTGTCCTCTACCGTCCTCTGGAGTCCATTGAAGCTCACACAGACTGCTTGGGTGACTCCATCCAGCCACCTCCTTCTCTGTCGTCCCCTCCTTCTCTTGCCCTCCATCGTTCCCAACATGAGGCTCTTCTCCAGGGAGTCCTTCTTCCTTCTCATTAGGTGGTCAAAGTCTTTGCGTTCCCTCTTCAGGATCTGGCCTTCTAAAGAGCAGTCAGGGTTGATCTCCTCTAGGACTGATCAGTTGGATGGCCTTGCAGTCCAAGGGACTCAATGCAGGAGTCTTCTCCAGCTCCAGAGTTCAAAGGCCTCCATTCTTTGGCGCTCAGCCTTCCTTATGGTCCAGCCTTCACAGCCATCCATTGCAACTGGGAAAATCATAGCCTTGACTATATGCACTTTTGTTGGCAGGGCAATGTCTCTGCTTTTTAGTCTGCTGTCTAGATTTTCCATCATTTTCCTCCCCAGGAGCAAGCCTCTTTTAATTTCTTGGCTACTATATTTTACCCTTGGTTGGAAGGCTCTTCCTGCTGTGATGAAGGAGACCACAGAATTGGGGATGTCCATTGATGAGTTTTGATGCATGTGAAGACTGAACACACGTAAAGGAACATGTGGGGAACATACAGTATGTTCAAAGGCTAAAAACTAGAAGAAGGAAGAAGGAATGGAAAAGTAAAAAGTGTGCCTCATTCTACGGGTAGAGGGAGGGAGGGAGGGAAGGAAGGAAGGAAGAGATGGGAGGGATAGGAAGGAAGGAAGGAAGGAAGAGATGGGAAGGATGGATAGGAAGAAAGAGAAGGGAGGGAGGGAGGGATGAGAGGGAGGGAGGGATAGGTAAGTAGAAAAGGAAGTAAAGAAGGAAGTTGGTTATCCTATATAAAGAGGTCTTATATAGCAAAATACTTTTTTTTTGCTGACCTAGAAGCTTTTCATCCTCCTCTGGTGTTTTTAGAGACGGTAATTCATAATAATTAATTTTCAGTCCTTTTCTCCTGCTTCTAATTGCTGCTTATGCTCTCTCTTCATTCTGGGGAGGAAAAAAACACGCTGTGCCTTTAATCAGGGAATTTGGGAAAGTAAAAAAAGAAACCCTTTTATTTATTTTTCCCCTCTCTGCTTCTCAACAAGATATTCCAATTCTCTGAATACTTCCCCCCCCCCAAATCCTTTTCTAAACAGGGGTCAGGCTAAAGTTGTCATATATATTTGGAGGGAGCGAGGCTAAAGAAATGTTTTGAAAATTGGGGTGCCAGGGGTCATTCCCAGGAAAATAGAGCAGGTTAAACCAAGCAGAATTTTTACCCTTAAATTTACTCCGTTTTTAACCTCTGGTGGGTGGGGGGAAAAAACGGCTTTCCTCCAAATGGACAAGTTGCCTTTGAATTTGTTGTTGTTAGTTGCGAAGTCATGTCCAACCCATCACGGCCCCATGGACCACGTTCCTCCAGGCCTTCCTGTCCTCTACCATCCTCTGGAGTCCATTGAAGCTCACGCCGACTGCTTCGGTGACTCCATCCAGCCACTTTCTTCTCTGCCGTCCCCTTCTTCTTTTGCCCTCCGTCTTTCCCAGCATGAGGCTCTTCTCCAGGGAGTCCTTCTTCCTTCTCATCAGGTGGCCAAAGGATTGAGTTTCCTCTTCAGGATCTGGCCGTCTAAAGAGCAGTCAGGGTTGATCTCCTCTAGGACTGACCGGTTGGATGGCCTTGCACTCCAAGGGACTCAATGCAGGAGTCTTCTCCAGCACCAGAGTTCAAAGGCCTCCATTCTTTGGCGCTCAGCCTTTCTTAGGGTCCAACTTTCACAGTCATCCATTGCAACTGGGAAAATCATCGCCTTGACTATACGCCCTTGTGTTGGCAGGGTGATATTGCTGCTTTTTAGTCAGCTGTCTAGATTTGCCATTGCTTTCCTCCCCAGGAGCAAGCGTCTTGATTTCTTGGCGGCAGTCCCCATCTGTGGTGATCTTGGAGGAAAATGAAATCGGTCACTACATCCATTTCTTCCCCATTTGTGTGCCGCTATTGAGAGGGCCGGATGCCATGATCTTAGTTTTCTTAATGTTGAGTTTCAAGCCAACTTTTGCACTCTCCTCCTTCAACCGCGTCCAGAGGCTTCTGAATTTAAGTCACCTCAATTTGGGAACTACCAAAGGCTGTGAAATAGGATAACACCCCCCCCCTCCCCCCAGGTCTGTGCTAATGTCAAGATATCAGGCAGGTCATTTTACAAAAGATGAAAGTTGTGTTCGAACTCTTCAGCGGGTAGATCCATGTCGACCCCCTGGATTTGCAACACCGTGTGAAATACACCAAGGATCAAATGATTTGATTGCTCTGCACCTGCAGATTGTAGAATGAAGAACCTGTCCGTTTTAAATTTCTCTCGCCCAATCATTCAAACAGCTGTAAAGCACTGTACAATACAATACAATAGCAGAGTTGGAAGGGACCTTGGAGGTCTTCTAGTCCAACCCCTGCCTAGGCAGGAAACCCTATACCATTTCAGACAAATGGCTATCCAACATCTTCTTAAAGACTTCCAGTGTTGGAGCATTCACAACCTCTGGAGGCAACTTCTGTTCCACTGATTAATTGTCCTCACTGTCAGGAAATTTCTCCTTAGTTCTAAGTTGCTTCTCTTCTTGATTAGTTTCCACCCATTGCTTCTTGTCCTACCCTCAGGTGCTTTGGAGGATAAGCTTGACTCCCTCTTCTTTGTGGCAGCCCCTGAGATATTGGAACACTGCTATCATGTCTCCCCTAGTCCTTCTTTTCATTAAACTCGACATACCCAGTTCCTGCAACCGTTCTTCATATATGTTTTAGCCTCCAGTCCCCTAATCATCTTTGTTGCTCTTCTCTGCACCCTTTCTAGAGTCTCCACATCTTTTTTACATCGTGGCGACCAGAACTGAATGCACAATTCCAAGTGTGGCCTTACCAAGGCCTTATAAAGTGGTATGAACCCTTCACGTGATAATGAAGTTTTGATGAAGGTAATGATGAAGTCTGGCCTTCCTTTCCCGTGTTCTGTTTTGAAATGTGAATATGTTTTGTGTTTTCTCTGATATATGCAACGGTGGAATCCATTTTCATCATATCCTTCCATTACCAATTTTCTCCTTTTTGCTTACAGCAGTCCTATACATTTTTATCCCATGGCGCTTTTTTTTTTTAAAAAAAAAATGTATTTCTTCCTGTAAAATTCCAAGAAATGGAAAGAAGCCAAAGAGAAACTGCATTTCAATCCACATCTCAATTGTAGAAGTGGCAAAAAGGGCTGATTAACAAAAATGCAAACCCAGTTCAATTGAACAGAGCGTTATGCTTTCAAGACAGGGTTGATTAGTAGAATCTGATGTGGGCGAAGTGTGGCTTGTCCGTTTAAAATCTTGAACATTTTAAACTTGGTGGGTTTTCCTTACAGTCCTGAACTTTCGGTATTTTCTTAATTAGGCTTTAGAATTTAGAATAGCAGAGTTGGAAGGGACTGTTTTGGCCCGTTCTGACCGAGGCTTCACAAGAGCATGAAGCAAACTCCGTTATCCCCACATAAACCCCTTTTATTAGTTGACTGTGAATTCTGCTCATTCTCATCCAGCAAAGTCTTCCCAGGGAGGATTTACAGTCACAGACCTTATCTGGCTTGGAGAGCTGCCAGGCCGATCTCTGCAAAACTTGGCAAGGAGCCTCGGAGAGTCACAAACCAATGAAGCGAACTAATGGTCTCCTGCAAACTCCACTCCCCTGTCGCTCCTCTTTTATTTCCTCTGGGAGGGGACACTCATCGTCCACCTGTGGCCTCACTCCCAAGACGACTCCTGTTCTTTAGCTGTTCCCTTCGTCTGGCAACTCTGCGCATGCGCACATTGGGAACAGGCTCCAGCTGTTCTTCTGTCTCACTGATCTCCGACTCCGAAGGCAGCTGACAACTGGCATATGGCCCTGGCTTCCTCTCTGCCTCCGACACAGAGCCCTCATCAGAGCCTTCCCCAGACTCCAGGACTGGCCCATCTTCCTCCCCAACTTCCTCACTGTCCGAATCTGCAGCCAGCTCTAGTCTTCGACTTACGGCCACAATTGCAATGCGGTTGTTAAAGGATTCACACCCTATAGAAAGCTGGCTGGGGAATTCTGGGAGTTGAAGTCCAGCCATCTTTTAAGTTGCTAAAGTTGAGGAGCCGTCTTGCAGAGCAAACAAACCCTTTCAAAGAAGCTTTGCACTCGTTTCTTATCCTTTGTCCGGGGTGGTGCCAGCCGCTGCCAACCAGCCAGGCAGACTGAAGGGGGAAGGGGCTCCTCTCCCAGTGCCCACCGATGCCACAGCCCAGCTTTTGATACTGATGGCTTGAGACGATGGGATATTTTCTCTCCGCGAGGTGCTCAAATCAGCAGAGCAGGTCCATCTCTTCATCATTTTGTCAGGCCATCATTTATGCCGCTAATTCTCGGGCGGAGAGAGGCACGCGATGCCAGGGGAAACATCTCGGGAGGGACATGGGCAGGGATGGATTGCGGATCTCAGTCCCAGAAATTGGCCGTTTCCGTTCTTTTGCCCTGAAAAGTGATTTCTGGGTCTGGCCAATCTTCCTGATCCTTACTCTGCCTCCATTTTAACCTCCTTTCTAAATTTTCCAAACCTGGCTGAAGGTTTTTTTTAAAAAATCCGTTTCTTCTAAATGAACAGACTGGAGATCGAAAGAGAAAGGTCTGGGGAGAAATAGGAGGAAATAAACATATATTGCATTAGCTGGATGGTCCTTCCTTCCTTCCTTCCTTCCTTCCTTCCTCCCTCCCTCCCTCCCTCCCTCCCATCCATCCATCTGGATATCCATTCAGCTATCTATCAATTTTTCCCTTCCACCCGTCCATCTATCCATTTCCTTCCTTCCTTTCCTCCTTCCATCCTTCCTTTCATTTATCCATCCTTTCTTTCCTTCCTTTATCCATGTCCTTTCTCTGTCCCGCCTTCCCATCCATCTATCCATTTTTCCCTTCCACCCATCCATTTCCTTCCTTCTTTCCCTTTTTCATTATTCATTCTTTCTTTCCTTCATCCGTGTCCTTCCTTCCTTTCTCCCTCCCTCCCACCCTCCCATCCATCCATTTTTCTCTTTCACCCATCCATCTATCAATTTCCTTCCTTCCTTCCTTCCTTCTATCCATGTCCTCCTTCCCTCCCTTCCTCCCATTCATCCATTGATTCATCCATTCATTTTCCCTTTCACCCATCCATCTATCCATTTCCTTCCTTCCTTCCTTCCTTCCTTCCTTCCTTCCTTCCTTCCTTCCTTCTTCCTTCTATCCATGGCTTCCCTCCCTTCTTCCCATTCATCATTGATTCATCCATTCATTTTTCCCTTTCACCCATCCATCTATCCATTTCTTTCCCTCCTTCCTTCCATCCACCTCCTTCCTTCTTTCCTTCTATTCATGTCCTCCTTCCCTCCCACCCACCCACCCACCCACCCATTTCCCTCTATTCTTCCTCCCATCCATCCTTCTATCCATTGCCTGCCTCCCTGTCTCTCTCCGCAAACTCATTCAGTTATTGTTAGTATTCCTGCTTTCCTTCTCTGTAAATAAGGTGCAAACCCCCAAAATGCAAAAAATAAATAAATTAAATTCCTCCTGGCGTTTCACGGCCTGTGAAAATCCTCCTGCCACCTGCTCGTTTTTAATTCTGTGAAATGTGGGGTTTAGAACTCCAGGCTCTCTTGTAAATAGATTTTTTTTCAACCTGCCACTTGATTTCCTGGAAACAGGGCAGGGTTATAGTTAGGAGTTGAATTTCTGGCTTTGGCATTGCTGGGAATCCCTGCCTTCAACACCCACGGAGACTGGCTTAATAGGTAACACTAAATAATAATTGGTTGCCTTAATTTGAGATTAAACATGGAATAAACTCATTTAACTACCATGGTTTAACCAGTTGATGTTATATCCGCACCATAACGATTCAACCATGGTTAAAGCAAGCCACAAGTGCAAACAGTTAATGAAGTTAATGCAGAGCTGGCAGCAGATTCGGACAGTGAGGAGGTTGGGGAGGAAGATGGGCCAGTCCTGGAGTCTGGGGAAGGCTCTGATGAGGGCTCTGTGTCGGAGGCAGAGAGGGGGCCAGGGCCGTATACCAGTTATCAGCTGCCTTCGGAGTCAGACATCAGTGAGGCAGAAGAACAGCTGGAGCCTGTTCCCGATGTGCGCATGCGCAGAGTGGCCAGACAAAGGGAACAGCTAAAGAACAATGGGTGACTTGGGAGTAAGGCCACAGGTGGACGATGAATGGCTCCTCCCAGGGGGAATAAAAGAGGAGCGGAAGGGGAGTGGAGTTTGCAGGAGACCATTAGTTCCCTTCATTGGTTGGTGTCTCTCCGAGACTCCTTGCCAAGTTCTGCAGATATCAACCTGGCAGCTCTCCAAGCCAGAGAAGGCCTGTGACTGTAAATCCTCCCTTGAAAGACTTTGCTGGATGTGAATGAGCAGAATTCACAGCCAATTAATAGAAGGGTTTTTTTGTCTGGACAAGGAGTTTACTTCCTGCTCTCAGGAAGCCTCAGTCAAAACACACACAAACCAATTGTGAACATTCTCTACCTTACATATTTTATGCGGGAATACGGCAGGGTGACAAACTTTTGCTAGGACACTCAGAATAATAAAATGTCCCCTTTCTGGCCTGAGCTTTAAGCCCTGGCTTGTTGGAGATGGCTTGCGTCCTCATTTAACTCAAGATTAGCCCACCCTGATCGGACAGAGCAACACAGGGGCATCGTTTCATCCATCACTCTGAATTGCGTGGTGGGATATAAAACGATCCCTTAGAGGTTTAATGACAGATTAAACTTAGCCTGGAATAAAGAGGATTAATAATCATGCATGCATAGAAGCAATCAGCAAAAATGGCTACAGCAGGGTTTTTCTTTTTCTTTTTTCTTTTAAAGAAAGAAAGCTCATTAAACACAATAAAGGCAATTGGTGGGTGGAGATAGGATGGGCTTCCCCTCTGAAGCACAAGGTTTATCATTTATCATGTGGCACCCGAACACTTTCGGTGATGGGCAAATATAAGGTTCCTTAATTGGCCCAGCAATTTTCTCCAACCTCAGGGCTGCAAAATATAAATCAGGGGAAAGCATGAATGTGTCTCTCTCAAGTGAGACTCACCCCTGAGCAGGGGGGCTGCTCGCCTTTCTCTCTGGGAGTCCCTGCAAAAGGGATGTGTTACCTGTTGCAACTCTGCACGAATCACTTGCAGATTTAGCCAACCTTGGAGGAAGCTCTCAATTATTTGAATGGCTTGGAACAGAATTGCTGATTACCTAACAGAGGCTCACCGCTGTGTCTCTGTGTGATCACATGAGGAATGCGGCTGCTGTGTTGTTGTTAGTTGTGAAGTTGTGTCCAACCCATCGCGACCACATGGACCACGTTCCTCCAGGCCTTCCTGCCCTCTGCCATCCACTGGGGTCCCTTTAAACTCACGCTGACTGCTTCGGTGACTCCATCCAGCCACCTCATTCTCTGTCGTCCCCTTCTTCTTTTGCCCTCCATCGTTCCCAGCATGAGGCTCTTCTCCAGGGAGTCCTTCTTCCTTCTCATCAGGTGGCCAAAGTACTTGAGTTTCCTCTTCAGGATCTGGCCTTCTAAAGAGCAGTCAGGGTTGATCTCCTCTAGGACTGACCGGTTGGATGGCCTTGCAGTCCAAGGGACTCGCAGGAGTCTTCTCCAGCTCCAGAGTTCAAAGGCCTCCATTCTTTGGCGCTCAGCCTTCCTTATGGTCCAACTTTCACAGTCATCCATTGCAACTGGGAAAACCATCGCCTTGACTATATGCACTTTTCTTGGCAGGGCGATGCCTCTGCTTTTTAGTCTGCTGTCTAGATTTGCCATAGTTTTCCTCCCCAGGAGCAAGCCTCTTTTAATTTCTTGGCTGCAGTCCCCATCTGCAGTGATCTTGGAGCCCAGGAAAATATAATCTGTCACTACCTGCTGTGTAGCTTTGTGCAATATGGGTGTTGGGAAGAAGTTGAGAATGTCTAAATTTTGACTATGGTTGTCTTGTGTGTCTCTTACAGTGACCACTGAATTTACTACAAAATTACTTTCCTATGGAGGAGTCTGCTATCCGTGATTTAGATTGCTTGCCTTACAGGTGTTCAATAATTTCAACATACTTCTGTAACAATATTGACTTTCTGCTTTTCCTACCTAAAATTCCGTACAGTTTTCCCTAATCGTTTTAGGGCTGGCTTTGTGTCATCTTTTCACAATTTGCAAGTAAAACTTATTTGCCTAAAAAGTAAAAAGTCTAAATCTGCAGTACTTAGGACATCAGTGAGTTTCAGCAATTAAAAATGTTCCTATCGTATTGTTAAGGGTAACTATTTGCCATTTCTTTTATAGCTTAGCTGGGGGAAATAAAAATAAAAAAAGCTACTGGGAAAACAAGGCTGAAACAATTAAAATATCCCAAAAGAACCGCCCTACCCAAATCTTCAAAACAGTCACAAGCACCGAACAATTAGTCTGGCCGCTAGGAATCTCTCACACCCCGAAACCACTTTGATAGAGGAGATTAAGAAGGATGCAATAGAAACCGAGAAGTTTTAAAGTCCCGTTGCAAAAACAGGAGTGCTTCTTCCCTGGAACGCCACACCACTATTAGTGGCCTTAGAGGCGCTTGCGTGAGTGCAGAGGAGGAAATTTAAAGGTCTGATGGCATTTCATCAGGGTGTAATTTTCAGAAATAGGGCACTTCCGAATCGTATTTCCGAGCCAAGGAAACTTACTTTATTCACTACCAAGTGCTTTTTCCAACACCAGCAAAACCAGAAAGCTGGGGAGATCTGGGTTTATCACTAAACTACTTCAAAACATCCTAAGCAAATCAAAAAACCCTGCAATCCCAGAAGGAAAAAAACCAAGAATCATCTACAACAGGTTGCAAAGTCGTGTCCAACCCATCGCGACCCCATGGACAATGTCCCTCCAGGTCTTCCTGTCCTCTACCATCCTCTGGAGTCCATTTAAGCTCACGCCGGCTGCTTCAGTGACTCCATCCAGTCACCTCCTTCTCTGCCGTCCCCTTCTTCTTTTGCCCTCCATCGTTCCCAGCATGAGGCTCTTCTCCAGGGAGTCCTTCTTCCTTCTCATTAGATGGCCAAAGTCTTTGAGTTTCCTCTTCAGGATCTGGCCTTCTAAAGAGCAGTCAGGGTTGATCTCCTCTAGGATGGACCGGTTGGATGGCCTTGCAGTCCAAGGGACTCAATGCAGGAGTCTTCTTCTCCAGCACCAGAGTTCAAAGGCCTCCGTTCTTTGGCGCTCAGCCTTCCTTAGGGTCCAACCTTCAGAGCCATCCATTGCAGCTGGGAAAACCATTGACTAGGCGCACTTATGTTGGCAGGGTGATGTCTCTGCTTTGTAGTATGCTGCCTAGATTTGCCATAGCTTCCCTCCCCAGGAGCAACAACATATGATGTAAGAATTGCGACAACCACTCTGTAGGACGAATTTGCAGGAGACTGGCAGGCTGCATCCACGAACACCAACTGGCAGTCAGAAGCCATGAAGAAAATTCTTCAATTTCACAATGTAGGCAGATTTAACCATAGTTTCAATTGGGAAAAATGTGACCATCCTAGACCAGACCAGGGAATTTCGGGAAGCCTGGCACTCTGATAAATCAACCGTCAATAGACACCTGGACATTAACAACATCTACAGACCTCTCTCCACCCATCCAGCCTTATGCAATTCTTGGTCACCAAGATATAGAAAAGAGGTGGAGGCTCTGAAAAGAGTGCAGAGAAGAGCAACCAAGATGATCAGGGGACTGGAGGCTAAAATATATGAAGAACGGTTGCAGGAACTGGGGATGTCTAGTTGGATGAAAAGAAGGACTAGGGCAGACATGATAGCATTGTTCCAATATCTCAGGGGTTGCCCCAAAGAAGAGGGAGTCAAGCTATTCTCCAAGGCACCTGAGGGCAGGACAAGAAGCAATGGGTGGAAACTAATCAAGGAGAGAAGCAACTTAGAACTAAGGAGAAATTTCTTGACAATGAGAACAGTTGACCAGTGGAACAGAAGTTGCCTCCAGAAGTTGTGAATGCTCCAACACTGGAGGCTTTCAAAAAGAGAGTGGAGAGCTATTTATATTAAATGGTATAAGCTCCTGCTCAAGCAGGGTGTCAGGCTAGAAGACCTCCAAGCTCCCTTCCAACTCTGTTATTCTATGGCTGGGGCCATCATAGTTTTGCACCACAAATTTTGCTGGTCTACAGAGATTGTCAGTCACCCGGGTCACGGTTGTCCCAAAGATGCTTCTATTTTTTCAAGAGGCAACTGGACTTTCTGGCTTTTCTTTGAAGACGTTTCGCTTCTCATCCAAGAAGCTTCTTCAGTTCTGAAGAAGACTCCATCCAGTCAGAGCTGAAGAAGCTTCTTGGATGAGAAGCAACACATCTTCAAAAAAAACCAAAAAGTCCAGTGGCCTCTTGAAAAAAAAGCACCTTTGAGCCAAGAGTTTGGAGAGCCATTTGTCTGACATGATATAAGATCTCTTGTTTGGGCAGGGGGTTGGACTAGAAGACCTCCGAGGTCCCTTCCAACTGTTGTTATTCCGTTATTCTAAACAGGTGTGTTCTTTTTCTGGCAATCCACTGTTTCATCCTTTGCAGAGTTAAAATCTGGACATAATTTCGTGGGTTAGATAATAACCCCCTTTGGATACATGTAACTCGCCAAATTGCAGTCGCAACCTGGGGTGAATTTGCAATATAGATTGGAAGTTGATTATGCTTTTTTGTGGATGGCTGTAACTTGTGAATGCTGCTCTTTCCAACACTGGGCTTGTTCTGACCGAGGCTTCCCAAGAGCAGGAAGCAACTCCTTGTTCCATCAAAAACCACTTTTATTAATTGACTGTGGATTCTGCTCATTCACCTCCAGCAAAGTCTTTCAAGGGAGGATTTACAGTCACAGACCTTATCTGGCTTGGAGAGCTGCCAGGCCGATATCTGCAAAACTTGGCAAGGAGAGTCACGAACCAATTAAGCGAACTAATGGTCTCCTGCAAACTCCACTTCCCATTTGCTCCTCTTTTATTTCCTCTGGGAGGGGTCATTCATTGTCCACCTGTGGCCTTCCTCCCACGTTGACCCCTGTTCTTTAGCCATTCCCTTCGTCGGGCAACTCTGTGCATGTGCCCACTGGGAATAGGCTCCAGCTGTTCATCTGCCTCATTGATGTCTGACTCCGAAGGCAGCTGATAACTGTCAGACGGCCCTGGGCCCATCTCTGCCTCTGACACAGAGCCCTCATCGGAGCCTTCCCCAGACCCCAGGACTGGCCCATATTCCTCCCCAACCTCCTCACTCTCCGAATCTGCTGCCAGCTCCACTGGCCCCTGGCGGGCTCTCAAGCATCTCCAGAAAGAGAAAAAAAGACTCCATCCCCCTTCTTACATTTTAGCTTTTTGCATTTTGTTTGCATTTTTGCAAACGCAGCCAGCGGCATGCAGCCATTCCTTGTTTTCCCCAGAATCAGCTGTCGCCTCCCCAAAACAGGAAGGAATAGGTGGGCAGTGATCCAACCCTCACACGCCGGATGTTTCCCATCCTAAGAAATTCCTTTGGGATGCCAAAATAATTGGCCAGCGGAGAGGCAGCTTGGAAGCAGCGTGCGATGGGAAGGAACTGGGTGGCGGGCGGTGCAAGGAGTCCCCACGGGGAATTTTCGCGCTGCAGGAAAAAAATAGCATCTGAATCACCAGGCCAATCTAATGGAAGGGGGAAAAAATAATAATTCAACTTTTTTGCTTGCATGTGGCTAAACCTCCCTCCCCAGAAAAATCTTTCCTGTCGAGGGGAATAAATTTCTTCCCCGCTGCCTCAGGCGGGCGAACAAGACGGGAAGATGGAGATATGGCTAATTAGTTTGGCAGGGTTTCGCTCCCAGGCGCGGGCGGAAAAAACGCCAGGCCAAGTTTAGCCGAGCGGGAGTCGTATGGCTTGCCGTATAGCGTGGGTGGTTATGTCATTTTTGCCTGCGGGCGAAAAAGTGCCAGTTTCATCCCATCCGATTTGGCAGCCGAGATGGTGTGGCTGTCGGTTTTGTGGGTTATTTTTTCTTTCTTTCTTTCTTTCTTTCTTTCTTTCCCCCCTCTCCCCTGGGGCATCCTTCCATGCAGAGTTAAAAGGTTAATCCCTGCCTTCAAATTCTCCCTCTTATTTTTTTTAGTTTTAACCCGTTCCGAAGCTGCTCTTTGAGTTTTTGTTTTAAAAAAGGGAATGCAGACGAATAGAGGTCGTTCTCGACTTAACGGCCTGCAATTTTGAGCCCAACATCTCTGTTGCTAAACGAGACATTTTGTCAAGCGTGCGCACAGCGTGACGATTATTTGGAGACAATCCGGGAGTGAAAGAGAGTACACAGAGGTGTTTTTGTCTCTCAAATAGTGGTTTATATACAAGACTTATATATACCATATTTTTCGGTGTATAAGACGCACCAAGATTTCAAAGAGGTAAGTCAGGAAAAAAAGTTTCTGTCCTCCCCGGCCCCCAGGAGCACTCTGCAGGCTTCAGCAAGGCTCGGGGAAGACAAAAATGCAGTTTTTCACCAAAATGGGAGCATTTTTGTCTCCCACCCCACCCCTGATGAAGCCTGCAGAGTACTTCTGGGGGGTGGAGGAAGGCAAAAAAACGCCCCCGTTTTGGCGAAAAACGGCCCGTTTTTCACAAAAATGGGATGCGGGGGCAGGCTTCGGGAGGCCAAAAATAGTGGTGTATAAGACGCACCAACATTTCCACGCTCCTTTTTTGGGGGGGAAAGTGCGTCTTATACTCCGAAAAATATGGTACATATACATACATGTGTTAGGCAAATACAAAGCAAGCAATCCTCAACTCTACACGGAGAGCTACAATGCAGCCACACCTTTGAGGTGATTGGCTCCACCACCCACGGGAAACAAAAGAATGGGGAGGGGGCTTTTGCAGGAAACAATCCGTTCCTTCGATCGTTTCAAGAGTGGAAAGTTCTGTTTGTGACTATAAGAGACTCTGTGCCAAGTCTTGCCTTGCCCTTGCGTTTGGAAACTAGCTATCTGGCAGCTCTCCGAGCGAGATAAGGTTCGTGTGGATAAATATTCCTCTGAAAGACTGTTTTGCCGAGCCTTGCTGACTGTGAATGAAAGGAATTCACAGTTCTGTAAATAAAAAGGGAGTTTTGCCAGGACCAAAACTCTGCTTCTTTGCTTGTTAAGGAAGCCTAGATCATAACAGCAGCTTAAAAATGTGTGGATTTCAATTCCCAGAATTCCTCAGCTAGCTGGACGGCTGGCAGGGGAATTCTGGGAGTTGAAGTCCACGCTTCTTCAAGTTGAGAAATCCTGCAATAATGAATGCAAGCTTTGAAATCCCCTGGATAATGCTTGGATGATGCTATGAATGAAGACATAACCCCCAAATCCCCTGTTGTTGTTGTTGTTGTTTTTGTTCCATTGTGTGATCAAATACACCACAGTGCTCATTCCATGTTGCACGTCGACCCTGCTGGCTGTGCCACATGGGTCTGTGTGTGTGTATCCTTTGTCCTGTTGCGGCTTTCCAGCCGTCCTCCTTCAGGGAGTCAAGCATGGCATAAGTTGTGCCGTTGTGTAGACAGATGACGGGCCTACCCCGCAGAAGATCTCGCAAAGGGAAACGATATGCACGCAATCAGCATCCCCACTGAATATTCAGGAGTGGGAAGGCAGGTCAGGCAGGGGAGAATTAATCAAAGCCGCTACGGCAGCGAAGCCCGTAAAGGAAATAAAACTGCGATAAAAATTCACCGCCGGCGCGCTGGAGTGGCAGAGAGTTTTAATCACCGGTGATGTAAGGAAGCGGCAAAACGGCTGGAGGGTTGAGATGGGAGAGGGAAGAGAGAAATGCTGTTTATTCCCCAGCTCATGTATTTTCAGATAAAACAAAGTAATAAGCTAATTAAAAGGATCCCATGCATATCTGGGTGCCATCAGATGAAAGAGGAGAAGAAGAGGAGGGAGGAAATTCAGAATTAAACAAAATAAATGCTTCTCTCCCCTCCCCGCGCCTACCTACCTGGGCAATCAGGAGAACAAACAAAGATTCTAAATTTAAGAAAATAAACAGAATAACAGAGCTGGAAGAGACATGGTACCCATGAAAGGAAGATTAGAAACTCTTTTGGATTATATATAAAGGTTAATAAAAAAAAAAGAATTAAGTTAGATTCAGTTATGTTTTGATTATTAGGGGGGGAAATGATATGATACAGGATATAGTCAAATAAAGGAGGGATAATGATAATAACGTGTATGTATGTATGTATGTATGTATGTATGTATGAATGTATGTATGTATGTATGTATGTTGTATTTGTGCTGATAAATAAAGGGAGACTAGTATAGATCTATTTCAAGCTATTTAACTCTCATCAGTTAGCCATACCCTTACTGGGATTCGAACCTGGGTATATATATGGGTACAACATAAGGAAACGGGATGTAAATTGTAAACAGTGATTTGGAAAGAAGGATTAGAAAACTTTGTTATTAAATATTATGGATGTTTAGCTAGAATAGGACATAACGATTTAGTTTCATTGGAGGATTTTAGAAATAGTAAATGAAATGCCAGTATGTGGTTATGTATTAAATCTTGGTATATTTTATGATGAAGGACATTTAAACAATTATAGTCAAATGAAAATGGAGGTATGATGACGGTAACATGTATAAATACCTGAGTTAAAATACTTGAGTTAATAGGAATTATGCTTGTTGACTGTGGAAGAGATGCACGAAAGCCTTTTTGTAACCAACTGATACACTTTCTACAGTATGCAAAGAAGGAAGATTTTATGTGTTGTGTAAAATTTAAAATAAAAAAAAGCTTTTATTAAAAAAAAAAGCTGGAAGAGACCTTGGAGGTCTTCTAATCCAACCCCCTGCTTAGGCAGGAAACCTTATACCATTTCAGACAAATGGATATCCAACATCTTCTTTAAAACTTCCAGTGTTGGAGCATTCACAACTTCTGGAGGCAAGAAAATCCACTGATTGTTTTCACTGTCAGGAAATTTCTCCTTAGTTCTAGGTTGCTTCTCTCCTTGATTAGTTTTCATCCATTGCTTCTTGTTCTACCCTCAGGTGCCTTGGAGAATAGCTTGACTCCCTCTTCTTTGGGGCAGCCCCTGAGATATTGGAAGACTGCTATCATGTCTCCCCTGGTCCTTCTCTTCATTAAACTAGACCTACCCAGTTCCTGCAACTGTTCAGCATATGCTTTAGCCTCCCGTCCCTTTTTTCACCACATTGGGTAGGTTTAACGGAAAGGAAGTCTCTCCGAAAATCCTTATTTTCCCTTCATTCAAGGGACGGAGGAAGAATTGTTTAGGTGTATGAAACCTAGATATATAGTTGGAGAAATGGATGGATGGAAAGATGGTTGGTTGGCCAGATGGGTAGGCAGGCAGACTCAGAGGGATAGAAAGGTGGACGGAAAAATGGATGGATGAGTAGAATGATGGGAAATGGTTGGATAGTTAGACGGACAAGAGGAATGGATGGAAATGGATGGATGGATTGAAAATGAATAGATGCATAGAGAGAAGGATGGATGGATGGATGGATGGATGGATAGATAAATTAGATTAGATCTATCTATCTATCTATCATCTATCTATCTATCTATCTATCTATCTATCTATCTATCTATCTATCTATCATCTATCTATCTATCAATCATCCATCTCCTTCTCCATCTTCTCTCCCTCTCTATCCTAATCTATCTGTCTTTCTGTCTGTGTGTGTCATCGACCTATCTACCTAATCTATTTTATCTACCTAATCTATCTATCATCCATCAGTCCGTCCATCTATCTAAACTACCCTAATTTAATCTAATCTAGTCTAATCTAATCTTATCTATCCCCTCTCTCTCTATCCCTTTCTATCTCTCTGTCTCTCCTCCCTCTCCCTCCCTATCTATCTATCTATCTATCTATCTATCTATCTATCTATCAATCATCTATCATCTATCTATCTATCTATCTATCTATCTATCATCTATCTATCTATCTTATCTATCCCCCTCTCTAGCTATCCCTCTCTCTCTGTGTCTCCCCCTTTCCCTATCTCCCTCTGTGTGTCTGTCTGTCTGTCTATCTATCTATCTATCTATCTATCTATCTATCTATCTATCATCTATCTATCATCTATCTATCTATCTATCTATCTATCTATCTATCTATCTATCTATCTATCTATCTCTCTTATCTATCCCCCACTCTATCTATCCCTCTGTGTCTCCCCCTTTCCCTATCTCCCTCTGTGTGTCTGTCTGTCTGTCTATCTATCTATCTATCTATCTATCTATCTATCTATCTATCATCTATCATCTATCTATCTATCATCTATCTATCTATCATCTATCTATCTATCTATCTATCTATCTATCTATCTATCTATCTATCTATCTATCTATCTATCTATCTATCTATCTATCTCTCTTATCTATCCCCCACTCTATCTATCCCTCTGTGTGTCTCCCCCTTTCCCTATCTCCCTCTGTGTGTCTGTCTGTCTATCTATCTATCTATCATCCATCCATCCATCCATCCATCTATCTATCTATCTTTCTATCTATCTAATTTATTTGGCACCCATCTCATAGGGAGTGACCCTGAGTGTATTATGACTCCATAGCTGTCGTAACCCGAGAACTACCTATATTTCATCACAGCTTCAGGGAAGTGTGTTCCATCTGCAGCATCTGACATGAGTTGGTCACCAGTGCCAGAGGTACAATAATACAATACAATACAATAGCAGAGTTGGAAAGGGACATTGGAGGTCTTCTAGTCCAACCCCCTGCCTAGGCAGGAAACCCTACACCACTTCAGACAAATAGATCTCCAACCTCTTTTTAAAGACTTCCAGTGTTGGGGCATTCACAACTTCTGGAGGCAACTTCTGTTCCACTGGTTAATTGTTCTCCCTGTCAGGAAATTCCTCCTCAGTTCTATGTTGCTTCTCTCCTTGATTAGTTTCCACCCATTGCTTCTTGTTCTTAAATGTGGGACACTTTCTTTGCCAGGTGAGCAGAGAAAGGGCTGTGGGTTCGAGGCCTATTTAGGGAGCGCACAGAGACACTACTGCCTCTCTCTCTGACGGTTTGCCGTCTCTCTTCCATGAATCCGGAAAGAACACTATTCTCTTTGTGGAGAAGGCCAGATCAGTTATACATGCCCGATATTTCTTTTTGAGGTGGTAACTGAAAACTCTGAAGGGGAAAGTCATTTTCTGCTCTTTCCTCTAATGCTGAACTGAATGAATTATGCATATATATTTTTTTAGTAACACAAAGACTCAAGTATTTGCCAAATTTTATCCAGATAGTCCTTAACCGTTCATTAAGGACCAAAGTTGCAACAGCTCTGGAACGTGAGAGTTATCTAACCATTTTTCACATTTATCACCATCCTATTTGTCTCTGGAGAAACCTAGGCATGGGTCAAGAAGCCACAGTGACTACTGGACATGGAACCACTGATTGGTTCAAAATGGGGAAAGGAGTTAACTTAACTTCTATGCAGAGCACATCATGAGAAAGGCGTGGCTAGATGAATCAAAGTTGGAATTAAGATTGCCGGGACAAATATCAACTTCCTAACATATGCAGATGATGCCACTCTCATGGCAGAAAGTGAAGAGGAACGAAAGAGCCTCTTGACGTGGGTGAAGGAGGAGAGTGCAAAAGTTGGCTTGAAACTCAACATTAAGAAAACTAAGATCATGGCATCCGGACCTCTCAATACCTGGCAAACAGATGAGGAAGAAATGGAGGTAGGGACCGATTTTATTTTCCTGGGCTCCAAGATCACCGCAGATGGGGACTGCAAGCCAAGAAATTAAGAGAGGCTTGCTCCTGGGGAGGAAAGCTATGGCAAATCTAGGCAGCATCCTAAAAAGCAGAGGCATCACCCTGCCAATAAAAGTGCATCTAGTCAAGGCTATGATTTTCCCAGTTGCAATGGATGGCTGTGAAGTTTGGACCCTAAGGAAGACTGAGCACCAAAGAATGGAGGCCTTTGAACTCTGGTGCTGGAAAAGACTCCTGCGAGTCCCTTAGACTGCAAGGCCATCCAACCGGTCAGTCCTAGAGGAGATCAACCCTGGCTGCTGTTTAGAAGGCCGGATCTTGAAGAGGAAACTCAAATCCTTTGGCCACCTAATGAGAAGGAAGAAGGACTCCCTGGAGAAGAGCCTCATGCTGGGAAAGATGGAGGGCAAAAGAAAAAGGAATGACAGAGAAGGAGGTGGCTGGAAGGTGTCACCGAAGCAGAAGGTGTGAGCTTAAATGGACTCCAGAGGATGGCAGAGGACAGGAAGACCTAGAGGAACATGGTCCATGGGGTCGCGATGGGCTGGACATGACCTCGCAACTAACAACAAGTTGTATGACACACCTTCTTTCTATCATCATCTTTGGGGTAATAAGTGTAATTTCTCCACTAAGTGCATCCTTAGCCAGCTATTCTGGATTGGCTTAAACCATGCTTGTCTTTGCATGTGATGGATCAGTCTGCTTTTGGTGAGCCAAGTTCAGTCGCGTGAATTGCTTTGGGAAACCAGGACATTTAAAGAGCCCGTATTTCAAAAACTATGGATCTCTGAGCTGGAGACTTGTTATAACCTGCTCCATCATTCAGCCCTAGATAAATCGGTGTCCCAATTCATGTTCAATATCTGCCTGGACTGACAGCTGCCTTCCTGTTCCAGAGACATTAGCAACTGTTTCCGCTATAAAAATGACAAATCATGGGCAAAATTAACCTTAAGAGGTGCTGGCTGGGGAATTCTGGGAATTGAAGTCCATACACATCTTCGAAAGTCTGGGCAAAATTAACCTTAAGATGTGCTGGCTGGGGAATTCTGGGAATTGAAGTCCATACACACCTTTGAAAGTCTGGGCAAAATTAACCTTAAGATGTCCTGGCTGGGGAATTCTGGGAATTGAAGTCCACACATCTTCGAAAGTTGCGGAGACTGTGATGTTTTGCCATTAAGAGTTAATTGATTCAGGTTTCCTGGCCGTAAATACGCATTATTATCCTGACAAGGAGAACCAGTCTGGTGTGGTGGGGAAGGCACCAGGGCCAGGCACACAACCCAGGAAACAGACTTGGGCGCAAAGCCAGCTGTGGGTCATCTTGGGCCAGAGTCCCTCTGGGAAGAAAAAGACAAGGGCAACCCCCTCCCCCATTTGCCGGGAAATCTGCAGGGACTCATCCACAAGGACTCCGGGGCCGTTCAAATAAACCCCACCATCTGGTCAGAAGAAGCTTCTGAATGGGAGGGGTAGCTCCGTTTTGGGGGGAAGCACCGCCTGTGCCTGCTTGGACGCGTGTCCCAAGAGGCATCCACCCATCCATCCTTCATTCATCCATCCTCCCCAGCCTCGGCGCCACGCTTCTCTCGCTGGCCGTCCCTTGTGCATCCAGGGCACTTTGGGCAGCCCCGGGGGGCTGTGCCATTGGCTTCCCCAATCTCTCTCTCTCCCTCCACCGCTCCTGCCCAGTAAACAACGCCGATTCCCGCCTGGCCTGGCCTCTTTGCGCTCCAGGCAGTGGCAAAGCAATGACTGCATTGCTTAACAAAAATCTATCTATCAAGCTATCATCCATATCTATCTATCTATCTATCTATCTATCTATCTATCATCTATCTATCTATCTATCTATCTATCTATCTATCTATCTATCATCTATCATCTTCCATTTCTCTCCATTCTCTCCCTCTCTCTCCCTCTATCATCCACCTCTCTCCATCTTCTCTTTATCATTCTGTCTATCATCTAACTATCTATCTCTATCATCTATCTCTCCGCTCTCTAATCTATCCTAATCTATCTTTCTGCTTGTCTTTCTCTGTCATCTACCTACCTACCTAATC
Source organism: Natrix helvetica (assembly GCF_964273705.1). Lineage (NCBI taxonomy): Eukaryota > Metazoa > Chordata > Lepidosauria > Squamata > Natricidae > Natrix > Natrix helvetica. The sequence continues at coordinate 147,876,798 of NC_138551.1, forward strand.
TACCTTATCTACCTAATCAAAGCATCATCCATCCATCATCTACCTAACCTACCCAATCTACCCTAATCTAATCTCTGCCTGCCTGCCAGTGTCTGTCATCTACCTACCTAATCTACCCTAATCTACCTTAATCTACCCTAATCTACCCTAATCAATCTATCTACCTACCTACCTACCTACCATTCATCTCTCTCTCGATCTTCTCTCTCTCCCTCTATCCTAATCTCTGCCTGTCTGCCAGTGTCTGTCATTTGCCTACCTACCTAATCTACCCTTATCTATCTATCTATCTATCCTATCTATCTATCATCTATCTATCATCTATCTATCCATCCATCCATCCATCCACCCATTCTATCTATCATCTATCTATCTATCTATCTATCTATCATCTATCTATCTATCTATCTATCTATCTATCTATCTATCTATCTATCTATCTATCTATCATCTATCTATCTACCTACCTACCTATCTATCTATCTATCTATCATCTATCCATCCATCCATCCATCCACCCATCCTATCTATCTATCTATCTATCTATCTATCTATCTATCTATCTATCTATCTATCTATCTATCTATCTATCATCTATCTATCTATCTATCTATCTATCTATCATCTATCTATCTATCTATCATCTATCAATCTATCTATCTATCTATCATCATCTATCTATCTATCATCTATCTATCTATCATCTATCTATTATCTATCTATCTATCTATCTATCTATCTATCTATCTATCATCTATCTATCTACCTACCTACCTACCTACCTACCTACCTACCTACCTATCATCTATCCATCCATCCATCCATCCATCCACCCATCCTATCTATCTATCTATCTATCTATCTATCTATCTATCTATCTATCTATCTATCTATCTATCTATCTATCATCTATCTATCTATCTATCTATCATCTATCTATCATCTATCTATCTATCTATCATCTATCTATCATCTATCTATCTATCTATCTATCCATCCATCCATCCATCCATCTATCTATCTATCATCTATCTATCTATCTATCTATCTATCTATCTATCATCTATCTATCATCTATCTATCTATCTATCTATCTATCATCTATCATCTATATATCATCTATCTATCTATCCATCCATCCATCTCTCTCTCTTTCCATCTTCTCTCCCTCTCTCTATCCTAATCTATCTCTGCCTGCCTGCCAATCTCTGTCATCTACCTCCCTACCTACCTAATGTACTTTATCTACCGAATCGCCTGCCCTCCATCTCTCTCCCCCTCTTCCCCCCCAGTTCCTGCTCAGTAAACAACGGAGACTCCCGCCTGGCCTCGCCTCTTTGCGCTCCAGGCGGCGGTGGCGGCGGCGGCGGCGGCGGCGGCGCATTCCGGGAAAGCGTCGAGTCCTTCCCCCAAAAGCGCTCCAGGGAACCGGCTGCGGCTGGCGGCTCCGGCTGCTCCACGTGGGAGGGCGCGGCCGCAATTGGGGAGGTCGGCAACCGGCCAGGCGGCCGGGAGGTGATCCTGTCCGGCTTGGAGCTGCCGAAGGCGGGAGAGGCTGGCAGCCGTGCGCCCAGGGCGAGCGGCGTCTACTGGCCAGGTTGGCTTGGCCCAGCCCAGGTGCGCGTGGGAGGCCTTATTGCGCGGCCAGCGGGACGCGGAGGGAGCGCCAGGTGGTGGCGCCGGCAAGGCGGCACGGCAGCATCCCTAACCCAGCCGCCTCCCCCAACCCCGCGAGGTAGGCCACCTGAGCGGAGGAAGGACTCGGCCGGCTTCCAGCTAAGCCGGGCGTGAGAGAATTCCGATTCTCCGGATGGGTTTGGCCCATTCGGATTTAGAATAGAAAGAATAAGAAGAGTTGGAGGGGACCTTGGAGGTCTTCTAGTCCAACCCCCTGCCTATGCAGGAAACCCTACACCACTTCCGACAAATGGTTGTCCAATATCTTCTTAAAAACGTCCAGTTTTGGAGCATTCACAACTTCTGGAGGCAAGTTGTTCCACTGGTTAGAATAGAATAGAATAGAATAGAATAGAATAGCAGAGTTGGAAGGGACTTTGGAGGTCTTCTAGTCCAACCCCCTGCCTACGCAGGAAACCCTACACCACTTCAGACAAAGGGTTATCCAACATCTTCTTAAAGACTTCCAGTGTTGGGGCATTCACAACTTCTGGAGGCAAGTTGTTCCACTGATTAATTGTTCTAACCATCAGGAAATTTCTCCTTAGTTCTAGGCTGCTTCTCTCCTTGATTAGTTTCCACCCATTGCTTCTTGTCCTGCCCTCAGGTGCTTTGGAAAATAAGTTGACCCCTTCCTCTTTGTGGCAACCCCTGAGATATTGGAAGACTGCTATCCTGTCTCCCCTAGTCCTTCTTTTCATTAAACTAGACATACCCAGTTCCTGCAACCGTTCTTCATATGTTTTAGTCTCCAGTCCCCTAATCCTCTTCGTTGCTCTTCTCTGCACTCTTTCTAGAGTCTCCACCTCTTTTTTACATCGTGGCGACCAAAACTGGACGCAGTATTCAGGAGTTCGATCCTGACTGGCTCAAGATTGACTCACCCTTCTATCCTTCCGAGGTCGGTAAAATGAGGACCCAGATTATTGGGGGGGGGGGGGGGGCAAGAGGCTGACTCTGTAAACTGCTTAGAATATATAAGTCTAAGTGCTATTGTTATGATGTCATTTTAATATATTTTTGTGATTGCTTGAAATAGTCCTTGACAAAGAGGGGCAGAATCTTGTTCAGCAACCACAATTGGGACTAGCAACTTGGTCATTTAGTGAATCGGTCACCAAACCTCAACTATGCTTATGATCTTATGACTGCAGCTTGTGGCCGTTCGCTTAATGACCATAGCAGAAAAGGTTGTGAAATGGGGTCAGTTACGTGATGGCTTATTTAACAACCGCATCACTTAGTGATAAATGTCCTGGTCCCAATTGTGTTTGCAAATCTAGGACTATCTATAAGAGGGGGGGGGGGGAAATCTGTTTTTTTTTAAAGGAACAGATAAAATGGGGGGTGGGTGGAAAAAGGAAATGAAATCTCACCTATTCCCCCTTTCTGCCCTAGATATGTTTATCCCAGAAGTGGTTTGAATTGGCCTTCGCTTCGTAGCCAGTTGTGGTTGTGGTTGCAGCCATGAAATGGGAACATTTTAAAACAAAGAGCTCTCTTTGTGAACGTTGAAAGAGTAAATCTGTGTTAGGAAGGTCCCCTCTCCTGTTAGATGTTCCTTGTGTTTGCCAGCAGTTTCTCCGGCCAAAACTGACCAATGACCTTTGGCCGATCAAAGACCAAGTGACCATTTAAACTGGTCAGAAAGCATAAAGGACCTTTGATTCGTTTTCAGGCTGAAAGTTGCTTTGAACAGTGGCCAGAAGGCAAAAAAGAAAAAAAAGGGAAACTGCATATTTCTTTTATGAACAGACGGGGGTTCCTAACCTATCTTGATGTTAAGCCCCAGATTTAATCAGCTCTCAAAACTCTTCCCAACCCTTACCTTGCGGCTTGTCGGGTGTGGGGATTAAATTTGTGGCTGTCTTCCCAGAAATGTGTGTGTATGTGTGTGTGGTTTTGTGTGTCTTCATATATGTACCCAACCAGATTTCCTTTGAAGTGTCATTCCGCTACGAACATCTTTTTATTATATTTAACCTTTAAAAATTTAAATTGAACTGAATTGTCTTTCAACATATGTTTGGGAATAAATATATATATATAAATATATATATATATATATCCGGGTATTGTGTGTGTGTGTGTGTGTGTGTGTGTGTTGTATTTGTGCTGATAAATAAATAAAGGGAGACTAGTATAGATCTATTTCAACCTATAGGTTGAAATAGATCTATATTAGTCTCCCTTTATTTATTTATCAGCACAAATACAACACAAATATAAAAAGGCAACATTAAAAATAAAAATATAAAGTCCCTGGCACATTCTTTCCCTCTTACTGTCTTCCACTCTTCGAAATTCTTATTGGTAAGTGCTGAACATTGCCTGGAAATTAGAATTTTCCCCGTCATCTTAAAGCAATTGTTTGTTTGATATATTTCCCGCTCTTCTGCTTTCTGGTTAGCCTTCTAGGCCGCTATTTCTCAATTTTGGCATCTTTAAGAAGTGGTGACTTCAACTCCCAGAATTCCCCAGCCATCATGAATTCTGGGAGTTGAAGTCCACACGTCCTTAAATTACCAAGGTTGGGGAAACCCCATTTTAGCTTGTCTTGGCACATCCCTATTTTCACAACCACAGGGTGGTAACCTGATTTTCATGTTGCGGTTTCAGATAAAATTATCATATTCTTAAATCTCTCTCTCTCTCTCTCTCTCTCTCTCTCTCTCTCTCTCTCTCTCTCTCTCTCTCTCTCTCTCTCTCTCTCTCTCTCTCTCTCTCTCTCTATCTATCTATCTATCTATCTATCTATCTATCTATATATATATATATATATATATATATATATATGGTAAATACTACTCACTCATCATGAAATCTCCAGAACCATAAAGCCTATAAACTTGAAATGTGGCATGTATGTTCCTCTAGGTGCTCGCTAAGAAAGGATTTGTCGAAATGACCGTCAGATCATTCGTATTTCTTATACAGTGTTATATTAACACGCTGTGATGCTGAGGAGTTAGATGGTCTACTCCCCCTCCCCACCTGAAAATAACTGTTCCAACTGTCACTTGCCTTCTATTAACACGCTTCGATACAAAGGAGTTAGACGTTCTACTCCCCCTTCCCACCTGAAAAGAACTCTGTTCCAACTGCCAGTTGCCTTCTATTAACACACTTCGATGCTAAGGGGTTACACATTCTACTCCCCCTCCCCACCTGAAAAGAACTCTGTTCCATGTCATGCCTGCAAGCCATCTTTTCTTTTGGACTTTAGTCCTGCCACACTTTCTACTGTCTATTTTCCACTGTGGGGAAAATGTGAGGGGGGATTATACAGAGTTTGGTGATATGTAGCCATAATAACATTCTTCTTAGAAAGCCAAGGTCATCTTTGTCTCTGCACCTGGCCGGAACTGGATGGGTGGAAGCTGCCAGGGTGGCAGTGGGAGATTGGACCATATGATGGACTTGTGGGTGTGGGGCCAGGATCTTGAACTTTCAACTGGGTGGGGAAAACCGGAAAGCTTTCAGATTTGGAGTTTCCCAGATGTGCCAACATGGCTTTCTTAATAAATTGGAAATTTGAGGAATCCTTTGCCTCGGACACTGATTTAATTTTGGATGCTATTTGGAACGCTGACATTCCATCTGCCAGTTGCAACTGGGGTAAAGGGCTCAATCCCATCTATTTTATTGTTCTTGGACTTAAAATAATGTTTTAATCTGTAACAGAAACCTAGCCTACTGTCTCTAACGAAATAATACAGGGCCTTTTTTAAAACTACTCATTAATTTTCAAGCTTTAAGTGTCAATTTATCAAACCCCTCCGTACATATATCAAGCCCGATTGCATAGTTTCGTAGTGAAGCACGAGTATCCAGCTAGTAAAGGATATTAGTAAGGGCCTGTGTGTTGATACGGACTTTTGCATCGGGCAAGCAAGCCTACGAATCTTGGCTTCCCGGTACTGTGCAAAGATTTTGACTTCTTTGCAAAATCTTTTTTTGTTGTAATCCTGCATTCGAAACCTCAGCTTCGGGCTGGCAGGGAAGATGCTGTTGGCAATTAAAACCTCTGTGATAAAAGCGTTGTAAACATCGTTGAGGCTGATTAAAGAGAAGAAGAGGTTTTCCCTGGAGGGGAAAATGTAGCACTTCCAAACTCCTTGTCCTTCTGCGTTGCTTTCCTTGACAGGATGCGCTCAATAACTGCTGTAGGGTGTGAGAGGAAGCGCTTTGCGAAGAGTGTGGCGCGGAATAGATAAATGTCTTCTTGCCCCCCCCCCCCCCCAAAAAAAAACTGGGAAGAAAATTCAAGCACGGATGAACAGAACAGAGACGTGAATGAGGGAAGAACGAAATAGGCAGCTCACTCATCTCTAGATAGAAAATAAAATAGAATAGAATAGAATAAGAAAGTTGGAAGAGACCTTGGAGGTCTTCTAGTCCAACCCCCTGCTTAGGCAGGAAACCCTACACCACTTCAGACAAAGGGTTATCCAACATCTTCTTTAAAACGTACAGTGTTGGGGCATTCACAACTTCTGGAGGCAAGCTGTCCCACTTATTAATTGTTCTCACTGTCAGGAAATTTCTCCTCAGTTCTAAGTTGCTTCTCTCTTTGATTAGTTTCCACCCATTTTGCTTCTTGTCCTGCCCTCAGGTGCTTTGGAGAATAGCTTGAATCCCTCTTTTGGGGGGCATCCCCTGAGATATTGGAAGACTGCTCTCATGTCTCCCCTAGTCCTTCTTTTCATTCAACTAGACACACCCAGTTCCTGCAACCGTTCCACATATGTTTTAGTCTCCAGTCCCCTAATCATCTTTGTTGCTCTTCTCTGCACTCTTTCTAGAGTTCCACATGTTTTCTACATCGTGGTGACCAAAACTGAATGCCGTATTCCAAGTGTGGCCTTACCAAGGCCTTACAAAGTGGTATTAACCCTTCATGTGATCTTGATGCTATCCCTTCCAAACATTGGAAATAGCCTCCTGGATTTTGAACCCAAGGGCAAGCTGCCATGCCCTTAAGGGACGCGGTGACTCAGTGGCTAAGACTCTGAGCTTGTCGATCAGAAAGGTCGGCAGATCAGCGGTTCGAATCCCTAGTGCCACGTAACGGAGTGAGCTCCCGTGACTTGTCCCAGCTTCTGCCAACCTAGCCGTTCGAAAGCACGTGAAAGATGCAAGTAGAAAAAACAGGAACCACCTTTGGTGGGAAGGGAACAGCGTTCCGTGCGCCTTCCGGAGTTGAGTCATGCCGGCCACATGACCACGGAGACGTCTTCGGACAGCACTGGCTCTTCGGCTTTGAAACGGAGATGAGCACCGCCCCCTAGAGACGGGAACGGCTAGCACATATATGCAAGGGGAATATTTACCTGGGTCGTATTTGCTTATGGGTGAGCATCATGCTTTCCAGGGCATCTCTAACGGGGGGGGGGGGGGAGGGCTGTAAAAGGCTGTGTCGAAGCTTCCCGTAGGAGAGGAGACCGTGGCTGTCATCCAAGTTTTCGGCTGCTTTTTCTCTGCTGGAAGTGAATGAGTCACCAAGGCGATGGCGGCAGCTTGGGGGCGGCCTCGCTAATTGAACTGTGCCGCCAGCGGGCTCATCATCAGTCTCGGATCCGTCCTCCCCCTCCCTCCCCCGCTGAGAAAGCGGATAGGGTCACAGCAGGGGGTCAGAAGAGGAAAAAGAGAAAGCATAAAGTTGCATTTGCAGTAGGTTAAAAAGAAAAGGCAATCGGCTATTGGCGTTTGCAGCAGAGGGGCTGCCTAAACCCATTATTCTGTGGTTGTTATGGTTAATCGGGGTCAGCCAGATGTTCAGGCTGGATTTGGCATGTCGAGACCTTCCCAAGGACCTGGGATAGGCAGATGTGGGGTGTTCAAAGGGATTAGAGGTATCGTCTTCGTAGGATGTAAGCCATTCGGAGTAAAGCTGCCTTTTGCAATCGACTGACGGTGAATTTGTCAATGCCGATAGTGTTGAGATGATGCTTGAGATGGTTTTGGGATTGCAAAGTTCCTATTGTTATGGGTTCTGTCTTTGCTCTCTTTTGTCATAGTCGTTCTATTTCTATTTGTATTTTTTTTGTTATAATACAATAGTGGAGTTGGAAGGGACCTTGGAGGTCTTCTAGTCCAACCCCCTGCCTAGGCAGGAAACCCTATACCGTTTCAGACAAATGGCTATCCAACATCTTCTTAAAGACTTCCAGTGTTGGGGCATTCACAACTTCTGGAGGCAACTTCTGTTCCACTGATTAATTGTTCTCACTGTCAGGAAATTTCTCCTCAGTTCTAAGTTGCTTCTCTCCTTGATTAGTTTCCACCCATTGCTTCTTCTCCTGCCCTCAGGTGCCTTGGAGAATAGTTTGACTCCCTCTTCTTTGTGGCAACCCCTGAGATATTGGAAGACTGCTATCATGTCTCCCCTAGTCCTTCTTTCTCTTAAGCTAGACATACCCAGTTCCTGCAACCGTTCTTCATATGTTTTAGTCTCCAGTCCCCATAATCGTCTTGGTTGCTCTTCTCTGCACTCTTTCCAGAGTCTCCACATCTTTTTTACATCGTGGTGACCAGAACTGAATGCAGTATTCCAAGTGTGGCCTTACCAAGGCATTATAAAGTGGTATTAACACTTCACGTTTTCTCTTCTCGTCTGCTGATTCCAGGTGTTGCCACGTCCACTATTCTTATTAACAATTTTTAAATCTAGCACGTCATTATTATTATTATTATTATTATTATTATTATTATTATTATTATTATTATTATTATTATTATTATTATCAAATTTATTTGCTACCCACCTCCTAATTCAGGTTGACTCGGTTCCCATCCAGGGTCAGCTGCAGGAAACCTATTTCAAATAATCTACATTATTTAGGCGGGGAAGAGGATGGACTACAAGATCCCTTCCCACTCTGTTAATCTAATATCTAACTTTATGGAGAAAGTGCGTTGCTCGCAATCGTAAAGAGAATTCGTCTATGGTAAACATTTGAAGAGGTTGCATCCGGATCTGGTAGCGTGGAGTTCCACCGGTGAATGGAACAAGCTGGACTTGATTTGGTCAGTTCTGACTCTCGGGGGACAAAATGCAAGGCTCATTCCATGCTGACTTTGCTCCTCTTTTAAATCTCCCAGCTTCTAAACTAACTTTTTAGGATCAAAGCGGGTGAATAACATGGTGCATTGGGAAAATAGAACAGAATAGAATAACAGAGTTGGAAGGGACCTTAGAGGTCTCCTAGTCCAACCCCCTGCTTAAGCAGGATACTCTACTACACCACTTCAGCCAAATGGTTATCCAATCTCTTTTTAAAACTTCCAGTGTTGGAGAATTCAAAACTTCGGGAGGCAAGTTGTTCCACTCATTAATTGTTCTCACTGTCAGGAAGTTTCTCCTAGGTTGCTTCTCTCCTTGATTAGTTTCCACCCATTGCTTCTTCTCCTGCTTTCAGGTGCTTTGGAGAATAGTTTGATAGCAAGGGTGTTACAAATAGCCCTCAACTTACAATTTCATAATCTTAAGAGTGTGACCATCTTTAAACTGGTCATCACACCACCGTGCTCAGTTTTACAAACTTTTAAAGTGAACGTCGCAAGTTCTTAAGCAAACCGCAAATTGCTTGCTATAGGTGTTGCGGAAGCTGGGAACTTTCTATTTTATTTTATTTTTTGCTGGAAACCCCCAGATTTTGGTCATGCCTTTTTACTTTGCACCAGACAATTCTCTTTGGCCCCAGCCAGTCTGTTTAGCCCCGAGGGCATCAGATGCCCAAACCTGCATTTTTTCTGTGTCGTTGTGTGTTTGTCAGCAGCGGGGACAAATGTCGCTGGCGTCCTACAGCTAAGAAACAACACAATTGCTTTCCACGCAGGGTAGGGCAGATTTCCAGCGGGTAAGACGGTTAGTATAATTAAAACCAGAATAACCGTTTCTCGGGCATTCACCCTGCGGCATAAAATAGGATCACAGCTTGGGGGAAGGCTGCTGGCGACTCAGCCGTGGCAGCGTTGAAAAAAAAATGGAGACGAACACCATAAGAAAGTAATAATTTTTGTTTCTGAGCGCAGCCTCGGCACCAGCCAAAATTTGTGCCAATAAGTCCGCCTCACCCCCGAAAAGCCATCTTTTATTGCTGCAAATTATTAACGAGCGGAAAATAAATGTCTTTGTAATCAGATTTCCATGGCTGGGGAGTTTTTCTTTTATTTGTGTAAATTCCGAAGCAGGTAGAGAAAGTTTTTCTCCTTCACCGCCCTGCCTGACAACAGGACTGATCAAACAAAGAAACAACTCACAATATCCTGGTTATTTCCTTGTCTGTAGAGACGTGTTTACTCAAGAGACAAGACTGGCCCAGTTTTGAAGTGCAATATTATCCAGGGAGTTTGAATGTTAAAAGAAGATTTCTCAAGCTTGGGAACTCGAAGAAATGCAGACTTCAACTCCCAGGATTCCCCTGCCAGTCCTCGACTTACAACCATTTATTCAAAGTTACAACAGCAGTGAAAAAAGTGACTTAAACCTATCCTTGCATTTGTGAGCATTGGCAGCATCCCTGTGGGATGAGCAAAATTCAGGCGGTTATTTCCGATCTAACTTTGGAAAAACTTTTTTAACCTCAGTAAAGGGACGGGCTGGCTCAGTGGCTAACATGCTGAGCTTGTCGATCAGAAAGGTCGGCAGTTCAGCAGTTCGAATCCCTAGCGCCGCATAACGGAGGGAGCTCCCGTGACTTTGTCCCAGCTTCTGCCAACCTAGCAGTTTGAAAGCATGTAAAAAATGCAAGTAGAAAAATAGGAGCCACCTTTGGCGGGAAGGAAACAGCGTTTAGTCATGTCGGCCACATGACCACAGAGACGTTTTCGGATGGTGCTTGCTCTTTGGCTTTGAAACGGAGATGAGCACCGCCTCCTAGAGTCGGGAACAAACTAGCATATACCGTATGGTTGAGGGGAAACTTTACCTTTACTTTATGTTGCAACTGTAGAGTAAAGGTAAATGTATAATTGTGCTTACAACTGTTGCAAAAATAACCCGGAAGTTACTTCTTTGAATTTTTTTGCTTCCTTTCCTGTTTTTCTTTTACTTTTAGCTTTCTCTTTGTTCTCTTTTGTTCTTCTTGCTTTACATTAGTTTGTGTTATCGTTTAATTATATAATTAAAGAGAATTCTGGCCGGTCCCTGAGTGTGAGACTCTCTAATGCAGAAAGTGATAAAACGAAGGTTTTCTGAACAGGAGAAATGTTGTGATAAATAGCCGTAAACTTTATAAGAAAAGTCATTTTTTTCCTCTCCCCCCTCTTTAATCCTACTTTTACTTGTCTTTAATCTCTCTTGTTATTTTGGGAAATAAAAGGAAAAAAAATACCGCATTTAGGAACCAAATCCCTTATCAGAATAAAACCTGACTCGAAATTTACTTACAGAAATGTCAAAGGCCGTGGCTGTATGGGAAATCCACAAATTAGGACTTCCAAACTTATATAGAAAATAGGCTAAGATTGCCCTCAACTTATGACCGCAAAGGAGCCCCAAATTTATGTCGGTAAGTGAGGCAATTACCGTAAATAGTTCCCCCCCACCACCACCATTTTACGACCTTCCTTGCCATAACTGTTAGTGAATCACTGAAGTTGTTAAGTGAGAAACACAGTTGTTCAGTGAATCTGGCTTCCTCGTTTGCTTATCGGGAGGTCACAAAATGGGATCACATTGACCCCGGGACACTGCAACGGTCATAAGTACGAAAACTGGTAGAAGTTAGAATGCACCCCTGTTTTTCGGGATTGAGTTCTTAATCCAGGGAATACAATGCAATACAGTAGCGGAGTTGAAAGGTACCTTGGAGGTCTTCTAGTCCAACCCCCTCCCTAGGCAGGAAACCCTCTACCGTTTCAGACAGATGGCTATCCAACATCTTCTTAAAGACTTCCAGTGTTGGGGCATTCACAACTTCTGGAGGCAACTTCTGTTCCACTGATGAATTGTTCTAACTTCACTTGTCTAGAATGGTAGAAGGTCTCCTGCTTGAGCAGGGGGTTGGACTAGAAGACCTCTAAGGTCCCTTCCAGCTCTGTTGTTCTGTATTCTGAAGGTTTTTTTTCTTTTAATATACTATGCGTTGTTTTCGAGGAAGCAAAGATTTCCTTCCTTCCTTCCACAAGAGGCAATGGAGCCATTTTTTAATGTTGCCTTTGTTACATTTGTGTTGCATTTGTGCTGATAAATAAATAAAGCCTTCTGCCTGGATGGCTCCTAGGATGAGCCGAAAGACAGAGAAGGGAAGCAGTATGCTCCCTCCCATATTTGGGCATACCAGGGGTTGTGACACAATACATACCTACTTCCCTGGCTTAGCTGATAAAGGAGGAGAGCCTATGGCTTAGTGGCTAATACAACTGCCTGATATGTGGTACAGCCCAGGTTCAATTCCCAGTAAGGGTATGGCCAGCTGATGAGAGCTAAATAGCTTGAAATAGATCTATACTAGTCTCTATTTATTTATCAGCACAAATGCAACACACACACACACACACACACACATATATATTCGTAGATTTTCACAGGTGTAGGTATGCTGGTCTTGTTGTATTCGGGTCTTTTCCCGTGTAAGATTGAGATTGTCTTGGCAACGTTTCGGCGAGATCCCACTCGCCATCCTCAGTTTGGCTTCGTGTTTGTGTGAGTGAAGACAAGACAATCTCAATCTTACACGGGAAAAGACCCGAATACAACAAGACCAGCATACCTACACCCGTGAAAATCTACGAAAACAAATATATATATATATAAATACACACACACACACACACACACACACATTTCCAGCAGGCTGAAAAATGTCTTGATGGTTTGCATCATCTGCTTTAAAGCTACCGGGATTAGAATTTGAATAAATACCAAACCTGAAACCTCAGATGACACAAGGAAGGATTCGGAAAGCAGAGGATAAAAAGAGCCCAAAACGGAAAGCTACCATCCGTGACTCTTTTGAACCCCCTTCCAACTCAAAAGTTAGCGAGCAAAGGTTGAAAGTACCCAGCCTTACTGGTAGTCAGATTAACAGGCTAACAGAGCTGGAAGGGATCCTTGTGGGTCATCTAGTCCAACCCCCAGCCTAAGCAGGAGACCCTACACCATGTCTGACAGCTGGCAGTCCCGTCTCTTCTTGAAAGCCTCCAGGGATGAAGCTCCCACAACTTCCGAAGGCAACTTCTGTTCCATGGGGTGGATTGCTTAGATATTGCAATTTTACAGATGATCAGAGTTGGGAGGGACCTTGTAGGTCATCTAGTCCAACCCCTCCTCGCCCAAGCAGGAGACCCTACACCATTTCTGACAGTCTCTTCTTGAAAGTCTCAAGTGATGAAACCCCCACAACTTCCGAAGGCAACTTCTGTTCCATGGGTTGATTGTTCTCACCGTCTGCTTATTTCCAGGTTGAATCTCTCCTTGGGCAGTTTCCATCCATTATTATTCCTTGTCCGGCCTACAGGTGCCTTGGAAAGTAGATTGACCCTCTCCTCTCTGTGGCAGCCCCTCAAATATTGGAAGATTGCTATTGTGTCTCCCCTGGTCCTTCTCTTCACTAGACTAGCCAGGCCCAGTTCCTGCAACCGTCCATCGTATGTTTTAGCCTCCAGTCCCCTCATCATCCTGGTTGCTCTTCTCTGCACTCTTTCTAGAGGTTAAGTCGGTGTTTTGCTTAACAGTGGTTGATTGTGTTTGCCACCCAGCCTCGTAAACCCATTATCAATGCTTCGGTGGAAGGATGGAGATAATCTTTCATCTAATCGTAAATTATCTGCAATTGGCTACAGCCGGCAGTTGGGGGCTTCTTGGTAAAGTACCAGAACTGTTAAATCTTCCAGAAAACGTTGCCGGTTTTAAGTAGCAGGGAAGGTTGGATTTGAAGAGAAGAGCAACAAAGATGATTAGGGGACTGGAGACTAAAACATATGAAGAACGGTTGCAAGAACTGGGTATGTCTAGTTTAATAGAAAGAAGGACTAGGGGAGACATGATAGCATTGTTCCAATATCTCAGAGGTTGCCCCAAAGAAGAGGGAGTCAAACTATTCTCCAAGGCACCTGAGGGCAGGACAAGAAGCAATGGGTGGAAACTAATCAAGGAGAGAAGCAACTTAGAACGGAGGAGAAACTTCCTGACAGTGAGAACAATTAATCAGTGGAACAGAAGTTGCCTCCAGAAGCTGTGAATGCCCCAACACTGGAAGTCTTTAAGAAGATGTTGGATAGCTATTTGTCTGAAGTGGTATAGGGTTTCCTGCCTAGGCAGGGGGTTGGACTAGACCACCTCCAAGGTCCCTTCCAATTCTACTATTGTATTGTATTGTATTGAAGCCACCCCCATAGGTTCCTGTCCGCTGGGAACCAGACTTTCGTGCTGGATAACAGTCTGTTGTAGCTTCTTCGGTCTGCAACCGTAGGTAAACCAAGAAAGTTTAACCAGAGTTTGTTGTCTATAAGAGCCTGTTGGGATTTGGGGATCTCCTGACCTTTGCAGTGGGGTCACAGTTCAGAAGGTCCAGATGTTTATTTAGGGAGAAATAAAGAGGGCAGGAGATGTAGGTACTTTTGGGGGCAACGCTGAAGAAACGACTCCCTTCCTTTCTGCCTGCCTTCCCCCCTTCCTTCCATCCATCCTTCCTTCTTTCTCTCCCTCCCTCCTTCCTTCTTCCATCTCTCCTTCCTCTTTTTTTCTTTTTTTCTATATTTCCTTCCCTCCCTCTCTCCCAATTTCCTTTGTTCCTTTCCTTCCTTCCTTCCCTCCTTCCTTTCCTGCCTTTCTTCCTTTCTGCTTTCCTGACTTCCCTCCCTCCTTCCTTCCATCCTTCCTTCTTTCTCTCCCTCCCTCTTTCCTTCCCTCCTTCCTCCTTCCATATCTCCCTCTTTTCTTTCTTTTTATCTATCTTTCCTTCCCTTCCTCTCTTCCTCTTTCCTTTGCTCCTTTCCTCTTTCCTTCCTTCATTCCCTTCACTCCCTCCCTCCTTCCTTCTTGCCTTTCTTCCTTCCCTCCTTCCTTCCTGCATGCCTTCTCTCCCTGTTTCCTTACTTCCTTTCTTTTTTTCTCTCCCTCTTTCCATCCCTTCTTCCTGCCTTCTTGTCTCTTCTTCCTCCTTTCTTTCTTTTTATCTATCTTTCCCTCCCCCTCTCTCCCTTTCCTTTGCTCATTTCCTTCCTTTCCTTCCCTCCCTCCTTCCTTCCTGCCTGCCTTCTCTCCCTGTTCCCTTCCTTCCTTCTTCCCTCCCTCCCTTCCTTCCTTCCCTGTTCCCTTCATTTCTTCCTTCTTTCCTTTCTTTCTCTCCCTCCCTCTTTCCATCCCTTCTTCCTGCCTTCTGTCTCTCCTTTCTCCTTTTTTCTTTTTATCTATCTTTCCTTCCCTCCCTCTCTCCCTCTTTCCTTTACTCCTTCCTTCCCTTCGCTCCCTCCCTCCTTCTTTCCTGCCTTCCCTCTGTTTCTTTCCTTCCTTCTTCCCTCCCTCCCCCCTCTCTCCTTCCCTCCCTCCTTCCTTCTTTCTTTTTAATCTATCTTTCCTTTCCTCCCTCCCTCTTTCCTTCCCTCCTTCCTTCCCTCCTTTTTCTCTTTCATTTTCTCCCCCTCTCTGCCCTTCCCTCCCTCCCTCCCTCCCCTCTCCTTTTCTTGCCTCCTTCTTCCTTCGCCCTTCTCCTTCCCTCCCTCTGTTCCTTTTCCTGCTCCCCTTCTCGCCTTGCCTGGCCCAGCTGGCTCCAGGCTCCCGGGCGCGGAGAGGCCGCCTGGAGGAGAACCAACAGCAGAAGTCTCCGTGTCAGAGCCGAGCCGCCCTCTGGGCTCCGCGGCGGCTCTCACTGGGTTATTTATTGCCTCTCTCCTGCTCTGGCGGCGGCACTGCAGTTCTGAGTCTGTTTTAGGTCTGCTGCCAACAGACGGGGGGGGGGGCAGGCGGGCGGGCAACCTGCTCAAGGGGGGGGGGCAACCAAGCCTTCCGTCAACTTGCTTCCCCATATTCCTGTTTTGAGCATCAAAGCTGCATCTTTGGTGCCCCCCCCCCATTGTTCACTCCACCCTGTTTCACTGGGAGAGGAGAAAAAAAAAACCTTGTGCTTGTCTGTCTCCATGAGGCTAACCTTGGTTAAGCTCAGCCCTGGTTGGTTCGGTTTTGGGTGATTGAGAAGGTGTGATGCTCACTCCGGAGAGCTCTTGGAACTCTGCCCCCCCCCCCCCCCAAATGGGTTAAATTCAGGAAGCAGATTTTCTGAACTCAGTTCTGTATCCCCTAGAGAAGGTTTGTCCATCTTATCTTCTGTCCTTCATCCTGGGGAGGCATTCAGTGGTGGGTGTTTGGGTGGGGGAGAGAAAGGGAAGGGGAAAGAGAGAGGCAGAGAGAGAAAAAGAGAGTGAGAAAGAGAGAGACAGAGTAAGTAAAGAGAGACACAGACAGAGACACAGAGAGAGAGAGAGAGACAGAAAGAGTGAGAAAGAGACAGAGTAAGTGAGAGAGAGAGACAGATAGAGAGACACAGAGAGAGAGAGAGAATGAGAAACACAGAGAGACAGAAAGAAAGAGAGAGTCAGAGAAAGAAAGTGAGAAAGAGAGAGAGACAGAGTGAGTGAGAGAGTGTGTGTGAGAGAGAGAGACAGAAAGAGACAGAGAAAAAGTGAGAAAGAGAGGCAGAGAGAGAGTGAGAAAGAGAGAGAGACAGAGTGAGTGTGTGAGAGAGAGAGACAGAGTGAGAAAGAGAGACAGAAAGAAAGAGTGAGAAAGAGAGGCAGAGTGAGTGAGAGAGAGAGAGTGAGAAGGAGAGAGAGACACACACAGAGACAGAGAGACAGAGAGAGTGAGAAAGAGAGAGAGACACACCGACACAGCAACAGAGAGAGAGAAAGAGAAAGACGCAGAGACATAGACACAGAGAGAAAGAGAGTGAAATAGAGAGAGAGACACACACAGAAGGAGAGAGACAGAGAGACACAGAGAGAGACACACACACAGAAAGTGAGAAATAGACACACACACACACACACACAGAAGAGAATGAGAAAGACACACACACACACACACACACACACACACACACACAGAGACAGATGCAGACACAGAGAGAATATGATTCAGCTGTTTTTTTAACTTGCTCCATTCAAGAGCTAAGGATGCTCCATCTAAGGAAAGGAGCTTCCCCGCTTTCCTTCTTCTGGGACTCATTGCTCAGCAGATGGGCATTCAACAGATAAAGCACAATGAGGGGTGGGAGAGAGGAGAATGGGCCCTTGGGTATGGTGCCTGCTTGTCATCGGCTGAAAAGATCCAGACAACTGGCTGTCAGCCTGAAGCCATTCATTCATTCATTCATTCATTCATTCATTCATTCATTCATTCATTCATTCAGTTTCTATAGCCACCCAACTCAACCGAGGGACTCCCTCCCTCATCCTATTTCAGTTGCAACGCGTCATATTTACAAAAAAAGGCACCCCAAAGGTGTGCCCTCTTAGTAACATGGCCCCGGGCTTAACTCCTTGAAACATGAAGAATGCGTAAGTAAACACGTGTATAATTTGAGTGACTTTCCAGGCCTGGAAACGGATGGGCCTTTACTGCACCTGATCTGCAAGCGAGCCTGCCAAGGGCCTGGGCGATGAATTAAAGTACGGCTATAACAGGACAGAATAACAGAGTTGGGAAGGGGACCTTGGGGGTCATCTAGCCCAACCCCCTGCTCAAGCCCTATTCCATTGCAGATAAACGGCTGTCCCGTTTCCTGTAGTATTTCAGACAGGTGGCCGTCTAGTCTTTAATTAAAACTCTCCAGTGACGGACCACCAACAACTTCTGGTGGCAAGCTGTTCCACTGGTCCTCGCTGATGGGAAATTCCTCCTTATTTCTTCAAACTGAGCATAGGATCGTATCGTTGGAAGAGAGCCTGGAGGTGTTTCATCCTCCACTTACAACATTTATACAGTGACCATTCAAAATTAGGAAAGGGACTCAAAAAAGTGAATTGCAACTAGTCCTCGCACTTACAACCGTTGGAGCATCTCCCCGGTGGTCAAAATTTGGGGACTTGGTAATTGGCATGGAGTTGCAGTCAACTGGGTTCACAAATTACCATTGGAGATCTTTCCAGCTGTTTTCTCAACAGAGAAGTCATTGACCGCGCGGTTCATTTAACAGCGTGGCCAAAAGGCCATAAAACGGGGGCACGAATCGCCTAACAATTGCCTCATTTAACGATGCAATTTCTGATGCTCATTGAGACCACAAGCCGAGGGCGGCCCGCTTATCGTCCAGGTCAGGGGTGAAATCAACTTAACTTCGCTATCAGTTCGCATGCACGCGCTCGCTTTGCTCACTTGCGCCACCTCTGCGCATGTGCAGGACTTCCAGCGCATGCGCAGAGCATCAAAAATGACATCATGATGTTATCATGGGGTGGGCGGAGCCTGCTACCGAGCGCACCTGCAAAGGGAAGTAGAACAGCGGGGGGGGGGGGAAATCTGTGTTATTTCCGACGATCAGCTAATATAAATCGCACATCACAGCTGATCGTTGGAAATCGCACATCACAGCTGATCATTGGAAATTGCACGTCACAGCTGATCGTTGGAAATCGCACGTCACCGCTGATCGTCAGACATACCCGTTCGCCCAAACTGGTAGCAATTTTTTTTACTACCAGTTCAGGTGAACTGGTCCGAACTGGTAGCATTTCACCTCTGATCCAGGTTCAACTGATGTCTGCTTGGTGCTTTCTCACTGCTGGACATGATATAGTTAGAAAACGAAGCTTTTTGCTCTTTAATTTCCTGCTTTTGAGCTTCTTCTTCTTTGCCGTGCCAGGAGGAGTTGGGACTAGATGTAAATATCCTTCTCCCTTTCGGCGAGCTATATTTCTTTTCCGCTCGCTGCTCTCCGCTGTCTGTGGAGCCCGCTAATGTCTCTGAAACTCCCAAAGACATTTATTTTCCCATCCGATCTTGGCTCTAATGCCTCCCAAAAGGACGCAGCTCCTTGTTAATTACATCGGAAGGATCCATTGCAGTTGCCAGGGGTGGAGGTGGGGGGTTTGCAGTTGGATGGGGGAGGGCAGGTGGGTGTGAAGTGGGGGCAGGAGAAGAGAAGAAAAATCAACAGGCTGGGAGCCCACTTTGAAACTTTCCCTCGTTCTAACTTTGGAAGAAAAGAATTCCTTGGCTCAGCGGCTAAGACGCTGAGCTTGTCGATCACGAAGGTCAGCAGTTGTGTGGTTCGAATCCCCAGCGCCGCATAATGGAGTGAACCCCCGTGACTTGTCCCAGCTTCTGCCAACCTAGCAGTTCGAAAGCACATCAAAAATGCAAGTAGGAAAATAGGGACCACCTTTGGTGGGAAGGGAACAGCGTTCCGTGCTCCTTTGGGAGTTGAGTCATGCCGGCCACATGACCCCGGAGACGTCTTCGGACAGCACTGGCTCTTTGGCTTTGAAACGGAGATGAGCAGCGCCCCCTAGAGTCGGAAATGACGAGCACATATGTGAGACTTTGGGAAAAAGTGCAGAGAAGAGCAACTACG
Organism: Natrix helvetica; assembly: GCF_964273705.1. Lineage (NCBI taxonomy): Eukaryota > Metazoa > Chordata > Lepidosauria > Squamata > Natricidae > Natrix > Natrix helvetica. The sequence goes on from NC_138551.1 coordinate 147,895,994, forward strand.
ATGATTAAAGGCCTGAAGACAAGAACACATGAAAAGAGTGCAGAAAAGAGCAAGAAAGTTGATTATAGAGGGCTGGAGGGTAAAACATAGGAAGAACAGTTGCAGGAACTGGGTATGTCTAGTTTAATAGAAAGAAGGACTAGGGGAGACATGATAGCAGTCTTCCATTATCTCAGGGGCTGCCCCAAAGAAAAGGGAGTCAAGCTATTCTCCAAGGCACCTGAAGGCAGGACAAGAAGCAATGGGTGGAAACTAATCAAGGAGGAAAGCAACCTAGAACTAAAGAGAAATTTCCTGACAGTGAGAACAATTAATCGGTGGAACAACTTGCCTTCCAGAAGTTGTGAATGCTCCAACACTGGAAGTCTTTAAGAAGATGTCAGATAACCCTTTGTCTGAAGTGGTGCAGGGTTTCCTGCCTAAGCAGGGGGTTGGACTAGAAGACCTCCATTCTGTTCTGTTCGGTCCCCGTTATTCTGTTACTGTGTTTCCCCGAAAATATGACGGGGTCTTATTTTCTTTTGACCCCCAAAATAAGCGCTTGGCCTTATTTTTGGGGAAGTCTTATTATTTTTGAGGTGCAGGAGAAGGCGAGCGTGGTCCCTCGTGGCTACTGCTATGTTGCAATATTTTCGGGGAGGGCTTATTTTAGTGGATGCGCTCAAAAGCCCGATTGGGCTTATTATCCAGGGAGGTCTTATTTTCAGAGAAACAAGGTGTAAAACAATTATTGAAAGGTTGGGGCATTTTGATCCAGGAGTGGGTTGTGGAGATTGTGACAAGGACAGTGAGTTTATTTCCGAGGTCTACAAAACACAAACTTTGATACTTTGATCCAAAGCCATCTGCAGTTTTTCAGATGGAAACATTTGCGAGAAAGGCTCCCTTGTTTGGGTTGCGGTAAAAAGGGGTAAAATTCGAACTCAGGCTGCTTGCGTTTGGCCTGACCATGCTCCGTGGCTTTTCTTTATTTATTTATTTGCTTTTTTAAAAAAAAAAAGATTTTAAAAATTGCTCCGCACGAATCCTTTCGAGGCTTTCTTCCAGAAAGTGGATGCTACGGGAATATGATGCCCGACAGTCTTTTTGCGCCGTTCCCCTTCCAAGAGATGGGCTCCGTGGGGCGCTTTGGAGACATGGAGTCTTGCTGAGCGAGGAAGAGGCCGTTCTTCGGCGCTCTTTTTAAAAAATTAATGGATGTTTTCTTGGATCCGTAAAAACCTAGGGGACCTCGGGCCAGATTAGCAGCAGTTTGAAGAAGTGATTCTGTTGTAAAGAGATTTTTGAGCGCTTACTGTATTTTTCGGAGTATATATATATATTTTTCACCCTAACAGAGGGTGGAAATTTGGGTGCGTCTTATACACCGAATGTAGCCAAAAACATGGGGCATGGAGAAGGCGATGGTCTGTGGCAATCCCTGCAGCCTGGAACGGCTGATTGGGGGTATCCCAGGAGGCTGATCCACCCGCCAATCAGCTGAATCAGGCGGCAGTAATATGCTGAAGCTGACCTGGCTGTTTGCTATTTGCTGCAAGGAGGTGTCAGAGTTTGCAGCAGCAATCACATCCAGAAAGCAGACACAAGTAACGAATTCAGCAGGATTCAATAACTTCTCTTTATATATAATTTAACACAATAACTAAATATACAATACCAAAAGCAGCTTTTCCAACGTGGTAGTTCAGCAGAGAAGTCCCTTTGGGGAGAGGTGGCGGTCTATAAATTAAATAAAATTAAATTAATTAAATTAAAAATTAAGTTTCACTTTCAGTTTTAGTTTCAGATAACAGCACAGCATGCAGCTTTAGTACAGAACAAGCCATGCCCAGGCTCCTTGCTGTCTCCTTCCTTGTTGCTCACATAGCAAACACTGTTTGTTTCCATACAGCTCTCAACTCTCTCACACACCGACAGGATGCTAGCCATATGAATACCATGGATGCTGATAGGCAGAGGAGAATATTTTTTTCTTATTTTCCTCCCCCAAAAATAAGGTGCGTCTTATACCCCAGTATGGTATATATTACTAGCTGGATATCCGTGCTTTGCAACAAAACTATGTGATAGGGATGCGCAGGAGAAGTTTGGTTCACAATACGTTGGCTCAGTGCTGGTCGGTGATTGAAACACATAAGGGAATATTGCTCCCGCCGCCTTGAGTCCGGAAGCAGTTCCCTAGGTGGAAGATGTAGACATTTTGGTGAGGTACCGACGTTTAGTACTGTAAGGAGCCTTAGACTGCTCCTGAGTGAAGGAGTGGAATGTCTGCCAGTTTGAAGTGAGGTAACGGAATGTGAGGCAGCTGGCAGTTGGAACAGAGTTCTTTTCAGGTGGGGAGGGGGAGTAGAATGCCTTAACTCCTTAGCTTCAGAACGTGTTAATATAAAGCAACTGGCAGTTGGAACAGTTCTTTTCAGGTGGGGAGGGGGAGTAGAACTCCTTAGCATCAGAGAGTATTAATTACTATATAAAAATACTAATAATCTGATGGTCATTTTGATAAATTCTTTCTTAGTGAGCACCTAGAATCCAAGAGAAACATACAATATGTGCCAAATTTCAAGTTTGTCGGCTTTATGGTTGTGGAGATTTCGTGATGAGTGAGTGGTATTTGGCTTTTATATATATAGATTTATGACATAGTTCACCTCTCTCCTGTTAAAAAAAAAGGATCAGAGAGGAGGGCATTGCAACATAACATTGCCAGATGGCAATGGGTGGAAGAAGGCTTTACACCGGAACTGAGCCTGAAATTACCATTGTAGGCAGCTGTAAGTCCAAGCATGGCTGGACCTAATTTTTTAAAAATATTTCTTTACCGCAACTGTTAAGCAAACACTGCAGCCGTTAAGTGAGCACTGCGGTCATTCTGGAGATCGGTTTTCCCCACTGGTGGGGTTTCTTTTGCCAGAAATTGGAAATAAATGCCCCAAATGGGCAAAAATATTGCAAATGACCATCATGTGGACATTTCTCTTTAATTCTAGGTTGCTTCTCTCCTTGATTAGTTTCCATCCGTTGCTTCTTAGATACAGATGACCAGAGTTGGAAGAGATATTGCGGGTCATCTAGTCCAATCCCCCCCCCACCGAAGCAGACCCTACGCCATTTTTGCGGGATGGCAGTCCAGTCTCCTCTTGAAAGCCTCCAGGGATGAAGCTCCCACAACTTCCGATTGCAACTTCTGTTCCATGGGTTGATTGTTCTCACTGTCAGAAAACGTCTCCTTATTTCCAGGTTGAATCTCTCCTTGGTTAGTTTCCATCCATTATTCCTTGTCTGGCCTTCGGGTGCTTTGGAAAATAGCTTGACCTCAAATATTGGAAGACGCTATCCTGTCTCCCTTGGTCCTTCTCTTCCCTAGACTAGCCAGGCCCAGTTCCTGCAACTGTTCATCGTATGTTTTAGCCTCCAGTCCCTAAATCATCCTAGTTGCTCTTCTCTGCACTCTTTCTAGAGTCTCCACATCTTTTATTTTAGTGTGGTGACCAAAACTGGATGCGTTACTCTAGGTGTGGCCTTACTAAGGCTTTACTTAGTATTAGTACTTCCCTTGATCTTGATTGTATCCCTCTATTCATGCAACTTAGGATTCCATTGGCTTTTTTTAGCTGCCGCTGCACAGTACTGGCTCTTGCCTTGCATTCTTTGGAGAATAGCTTGGCCCCCTCCTCTCCGTGGCAGCCCCGCAAAATATTGGAAGGCTACTATCATGTCCTTCTCTTCAAACTTGGCTTCTTTGCAGAAGGAGGCACGCCGGGTCACGGGGAGGTGGGGCACTGCCGTGCCGAGTGTAAACAGACCATCCTCGCCATTCCGGTTTTGATGTCGGTTTGACCTGGGTGCAAGCTTTAGGGACAGCTGGCCGCGGCCGAATGCTTCTCAGCAATCTTGGCGATCGAAAGAAAAGTACATTTGGAATTTTCTACGTCGACAAAGCAGGTGGTTTGATGCCTGGAGCAAGGTGAAACTTGTTTGGTGTTGTTTTTTGTCCTACGATGATGCTATTGAGGGTCACCGTAGAAATGATAAATACGGCCATAACTGGAATTATTAAGGCGGCTAAGGAACGGCCGCTGCCATCCCGATGTAAAGAGGGTCACGTTTTGAGGTAGGAGAATAAGCCGCGAGAGGCACAGTAACATTTGGAAGGAGATAAAACACCACGTCGCTTCTGGCCTTCAGCGGGAATGCCTGTCTGATGATTGAGTCTGCCGGGGAATTATTTTTCAAATAACGAGCTTCGGAATTGCCCTTTGCGGAGAGGGCGAGGTAGTTCTCGACTTACGACCGCTCCTTCAGCAATGGGTCAAAGTTATAATAGCGCCGAGAGCGGGGGCAGGGGTGGGATTGAACAATTTTAGCAACCGGTTCTGTGCCCAGATGCTGGGGGGGCGTGGCTGTTGGGGGGGGTGGCTTCCTCGGCCTCTTCACAGTGATGGTGGTGGGAGTTTTCGCCCTCTCTGGCTCCGGAAGCTTTCCTCAAGTCTCTGGGAGGGTGAAAAAGACCTCCCCCGGGCTCCGGAGGCCCTCCGGAAGCCAGAAATGGGCCCACTTACAGTAGGCCCATTTTTCGCCCTATCAGAGCCTCTGTGCGGGCCCTGAACTTACCTGGCATGATGACGGCGCCATGTGGAGACTACTGGGAGGGGAGGGATGGGGTGGGCGGGGCCAGTTGATCCTTGTAACAACCTGTTCAGAAACCGGATGCAAAATTAGCCTGAACCAGTACGAATTGGCTGAATCCTACTCCCTGAGCATGGAGCAATTCCAACCCAAAGGGTTTTACCACGGTAGCTGGAAATGCGGGGTTGCCATCGCCAAGCAGTGCCGTCATGTGATATCCTGTTGTATGACCCCCTCGCTTAACAACAGGAATTCCCAGTTGCCGTCGTAACCTGAGGGCTAGTTGTACTGTTAAAGGCTTTCCAACTCGTTTGGGAAACGTGCGTTGGCACATGACAAATGGTTCTGGATCCTGATTTTTTTTTTCTTCTTCTTCCCTGAATGGATTCAACTGAATCCTTTTCTGGGTTTGAAAGATTTGAACCAGTGAGGCCACTGCATGCTTTCAAATTGGACGTTTGAATAAAAAATTCACGCTTGGAGAGCTGCCAGGCCGATCTCTGCAAAAGTTTGGCCAGGAGTCTTGGAGAATCACAAACCAATGAAGCGAACTAATGGCCTCCTGCAAACTCCACTCCCCTTTTGCCCCTCTTTTATTTTCTCTGGGAGGAGCCATTCATCGCCCACCTGTGGCCTCACTCCCAAGTCGACCCCTGTTCTTTAGCTGTTCCCTTCGCCTGGCAACTCTGCGCATGCACACACTGGAAACAGGCTCCAGCTGTTCCTCTGCCTCACTGATGTCTGACTCCGAAGGCAGCTGATAACTGTCAAATGGCCCTGGTCCACTCTCTGCCTCCGACACAGAGCCTTCCCCAGACTCCAGGACTGTCCCCTGTTCCTCCCCAACCTCCTCACTCTCCGACTCTGCGGCCAGCTCTGCAAGCCACAAGAGGTGATTAGTCCTTTCAGTGTTGTAAAATTCTCTCAGGGCAGTTTTATAGTAAAGTAGAATTATTTCATCTGGGGGTGACTTCTTTCTCGTTTGCCCACCGAGGCCGAGAGCGCCAATGACCCACGCTGCGCCCATATGCAACACTGTTCCCCCCCCCTCACCCCCCCCCCCCAAATATTGGGCCCTTCAGATCCGATCATTGGAAACTGGACAGGCTTGTGATTTCCAAAATCGATGGGCTCAACATCCCGCCATATGACTGACGGGTGAGAACCAGATCCGGCTTCTGGACTTTTCTCTCTCTCCGTCGTTGTTGTTTTTATTTTCGGGTTTTGCTTTGTGGTCTCCTTCTGATCCCGTTGGAGTTTTCGTTTGATTAAAGCCCGCGTATTGTCGGGTTGCTGTAGCAACAGTTTAGTTCAATTAATCCTTTGCCGGGGGAATAACATTAAAAGCAAGAAAATAAGAGCCCCAAATAAACAAACAGAACGGGGCCTCCCATCGGATCATGGAGGATTCCCACCGAATCCCGTGGAGTCAAAACTTTTTTCTTTCTTTTTTGCATTTGCAATTCCTTTTTTGGGGGGGGGAGGGGGAGAAGCACTGGGAGGGGAGGGGAAGAGATGGTTCCACGTTAATCCAGTGGATTAAAGCTGCCTTTTTCCAGATCTCCTTAGGAAAAAAAAAAAGGAAAGAAAGACCCCTCCCTGTCTGGCCCCTTCCTTCTCCCTATCCTGCCCCCCCCACAGTGCCCCACAAAGCCCCCCCCCCGCCTCTGTGCTGTCAAAGTGCCTCCTCTAATGAAGCAATCTGGCTTGACCTCTCTTTCGTCCGCCCCGCCGAGCCCCGGGGAGGGGGGGTGCTTTGAACCGCCAGCTTCACGGGTCTGCGTCTGCCCTGCTTAGAACAAAAGGGAATCCAGCTGTGGAGGTGGTTTCTGCAACAGCTGGATGCCTTCTGAAGTCTGGGGGGGGACACGGATGACTCCTAGGCAGGGTTCGAAGCTGCAGGAGGGGGGGCGTGCAGCCAGCATCTTTTGCTGCCCCCCCAATCATTTCATTTTTAATTTTTTTTTAATTAAGAACATTTTATACGGCCCCCGACTCGCTCACCGGGACTCTAGCCAGTGTACAAAAATCAAAGCCCAATACAAAAGCCCATTACACAACACACACACACTGACAATGAAAGGTAGACCTCAACTTACTACCATAATTGAACCCAAAATTTCTTTTTTTTTAATGAAAAGTAATTTTTTAAAACTGGTTTTCTATTCAATACGTTTCTTAGTGCTTAATGAACTTTGTGTTGTCGGGGTATTGTTCTAAACGAGGCTTCCCGAGAGCCTGAAGCAAACTCCTGATCCCGACAAAAACCCCTTTTATTAATTTCCTGTGAATTCTGCTCATTCACCTCCAGCAAAGTTTTTAAATGGAGGATTTACGGTCACAGACCTTCTCTGGCTTGGAGAGATGCCAGGCTGATATCTGCAGAACTTGGCAAGGAGTCTCGGAGAGTCACCAACCAATGAAGCGAACTAGTGGACTCCTGCAGACTCCACTCCCCTGTCGCTTCTCTTTTATTCCGTCTGGGAGGGGCCCTTCATCGTCCACCTGTGGCCTTACTCCCAAGGTGACCCCTGTTCTTTAGCTGTTCCCTTCGTCTGGCCACTCTGCGCATGTGCACACTGGGAACAGGCTCCAGCTGTTCTTCTGCCTCACTGATGCCTGACTCCGAAGGCAGCTGATAACTGGCATACGGCCCTGGCCCCCTCTCTGCCTCCGACACAGAGCCCTCATCAGAGCCTTCCCCAGACTCCAGGACTGGCCCATCTTCCTCCCCAACCTCCTCACTGTCCGAATCTACTGCCAGCTCCGCAGGCGAGCCACAATATGTAATTATTGCTTAATCATTATAAATTTACATTCTTAAATCTCCACCTCTTTTTTCCAACCACTGGAAAAATATATTCCATCATTTGCATCTTCTTTCTGTTTAATTTTCAATGTAAATCTCTCCATTTCTGCACAAATCTCATGCATCTTCTTGGCTACCTCTTTATCTCGCGGTCTATCTTCATTTTTCCACTATTGTGTGCATATCGTCCTCGCTGCTGTTAAAAGAACGGAACCCAAAATGTCCATTTTTGAGTGAGTTTTGCCCCGTTGGTTATGACTTCTCTTGCCACCGTTGTTAAGTGAATCGTTGCAGCGGTTAAACGCGTAACACGGCGGTTAAGCGAATCTGGTTTCCCCCCATTGACTTTGCTTGTCAGCAGGTCGCTAAATGGGACCACGTGACCTTGGGACAGAGACTGCAACCGTCGTAAGTACATGCCAGTTGCCAAGCGTCTGTATTCTGATCGTGTGAATGCAGGGATGCTGCAATCGTCGTAAGTGTGGAAAAACGGTAATAAGTCCCTTTTTGGTGCCGTGGTAACTTCTCATGGTCACTAGATGAAATGGTTATAAGTTGAGGACTACCTGCACCAATGATTTATAAGAGGTTGCTTTTTCAGTTGTTGAGATTCCCCCTTCCCTCGCACATTTGTGCTAGTCGTTCCCGACTCTAGGGGGCGGTGCTCGTCTCCGTTTCAAAGCTGAAGAGCCAGTGCTGTCCGAAGACGTCTCCGTGGTCATGTGGCCGGCATGACTCAACTCCCGAAGCCGCACAGAACGCTGTTCCCTTCCCACCAAAGGTGGTCCCTATTTGTCTACTTGCATTTTTAATGTGCTTTCGAACTGCTAAGTTGGCAGAAGCTGGGACAAGTACGGGGGCTCCCTCCGTTATGCGGCGCATGGGATTCGAACCGCCAATCTTTTGATCGACAAGCTCAGCCACTGAGCCACCACGTCCCCATTGATGCCAAGATGCAAATCCATTAGAAAAATGGTTCTGGGCTACATCCGGGTCAGTTCAACTCAAGATGAGCAAATAAGAGGCAGAAAAAGAGAGATGGGCGGCATATAAATCTAATAAATAAATAGCATTAAAAGCTGTTTTTAAACATGAGGGAGAGCCATTGGAGAGCTTGCCTTGGATGAAGAGCTTGGAGGGGGCGGGGGGGGGGCTTTCTGAATCCAGAGTTTAAGGAATGTCTGTCTCCTCCTTTTGCTGGTCTCTTCTGATGTTGGGCATGGAGGGGTTTGAACATAAGCAAGGCAGCGTTTGGAAAACGGGTTTTGCAACTTACTCAGAGAGAGAGAGAGAGAGAGAGACAGAGGGAGAAAGAGAGAGATGGGAGGGAAAGAGGGAGGGAATAAAGAAAGGAGGGGCTAGATGGATGGATAGATAAGAAGGAAGGAAGGAGAGGATGAATGCATGGATAAATAGGATGGGAGGGAGTAAGGCGGGAAGGAGGAAGGAGAGGATGGATGGATGGATAGGTAAGAAGGAAGGAAGGAAGAAAGGAAGAGGATGGATGCAAGATAAATAGGGTGGGAGGGAAGGAGGAAGGAGAGGATGGATGGATAAATGGATAGATAGATAAGAAGGATGTATGGTTAGCTAGTTTGGGAGGGAGGGAGGAGAGAATGGATAGATAGATAAGAAGGAAGGAGAGAATCAATGTGTAGATAGGGGAGGGAGGGAGGAGGATGGATATAGGGATAGGGAGGGAGGAGGGGATGGATGGATGGATAGATAGATAGGAAGGAAGGAAGGAAGAGAATGGATGCAGGATAAATAGGGTGGGAGGGAGGGAGGGAGAGGATGGATGGATAGATGGATAGATAAGAAGGAAGGATGTTTGGATAGCTAGTTTGGGAGGGAGGGAGGAGAGAATGGATAGATAGATAGATAGATAAGAAGAAGGAAGGAGAGAATGGATGTATAGATAGATAGGGGAGGGAGGAAGGAGGATGGATATAGGGATAGGGAGGGAGGAGGGGATGGATAGATAGATAGATAGATAGATAGATAGATAGATAGATAGATAGGAAGGATGCAGAATAAATAGGGTGGGAGGGAGGGAGGGAGGAGGGGATGGATGGATGGATGGATAGATAAAATCAGCTTTTTCAGTGGGGAGTTATGCCCAAGGGGAGGGTGTAGGCCTTTGTTTCCTTTTCATGTACTGATTAAGGTGGATCATTTATCCGGCTGTTTTTCATGTCGGAACATCTGGACTGGATCAGGGGACGTCATGACCCAGGCCAGATGTTTGAGGATAAAACATCGCCGATCTGACCCGTCTTTTCAAAGCACATGAAACAGAGATTTTAATTTTGACAATCAACATTTGTTTGGGAGATGCAGGTCGAGCGTGGGAATGAGAAACACATCCTCACTTAGCAACTGCCTCGTACAGTGACCGGTTGCGGACACGGCGGTGACGGGAAAGGGGCATCGTACGTTCGCAGCTGTGGCAGGCCTGCAAAGCAAAGCAAAGCCGAAGTCAGATCGTAAAAGCACAGTGGCCGGTTTCACTTAGTGGCCACTTCGCTTAACGACCTGTCACTAGTTCTGCTCCTGCGTCCCACATGGGAGATGGGTTTATCCATGGCCATTTTAACGTGCTGCTTGCTGCACTTCTGTTGTATGAATTTTAAAAAATATGATTTGCATGATCAGCAAAGTCGTAATTTGGCAGTCCCGTGGAACATGTTAAGTCACGAATCATGGTTTGCAAACTATTTAGCACCACCGTCTTCCTCTTTCTTGAAACAGATTTTGGGGTGGGGGAGGAAGGCTTAGGGGACAAGCTAGAAAAGTGACTGTGTTATATCCTTGTCTGTTGGTTGCCCCCCTCTATCTCCCCCACCCCATTTAAAGCCTGCTTATCCCCCATCTCTTCCACCCTTCCTCACTTTGGACACCCAGTAGTAAACTCATTTTAGAGGGGAGATACTCCAGTGTCCTCACATTGGGTGGGGAAGGATGCCTGGCCCTACTGTCCTCTCCTCCTCTTCCTTCCCCCCAACTCCATTCAGAGGCCTGTTGCTGCTGGAACAATGCTTGGGGGGGGGAGGCTCCATTCCCTCCCCCCCCCAATGTTGGCATCCATCCAAATCTGCTTGGCATTGCCAGGCTGGTCTTGCCAGGGATCAGCCAGATGGGCTGCCTTTCAAGGGCATGGGAAGACAGGAATAGAATAGAATAGAATAAAAGAGAAGAGAAGATAGAGAATAGAATATAGAATAGAATAAAATAAGATATAGAATAGAATATATATTTATATATATTTATATATTTATTAAATTTATAGACCGCCCCCTCTCCCCAAAGGGACTCGGGGCGGTGTACAGACCACAATAAAACAATATACAAACTTAGATAATTATAAATACCCATTAAAACAAATTATATGATAGGCTGTACAGTTATAGTTAAAAATTAAAACAACCTAAAAAATCTATCCCTAAACATTTAAAATATAGGCTAGAGGGACCCAAGCTACAGTTAGGCCAGGCCAGCTAAGTTAAACAGGTGGGTCTTAAGTTTTTTACGGAAGGAGCGGAGATCGGTCGTTATTCTAATGTCGGGGGGGGGGAGGTCATTCCAGAGGGTCGGGCCCATCACAGAGAAGGCCTTACTCCTGGGCGTCGCCCGCTGGCACTGCCTAGTGGATGGCACCCGGAGGAGTCCCTCCCTGTGAGAGCGAATCGGCCGCAGGGATGTATGGGGCAGGATGCGATCCCGCAGGTAGCTAGGTCCTGTGCCATGGAGCGCAGGATAGAATAAAATATAGCATAAAATATAGAATAGGAATAGAATAGAATTCTTTATTGGCCAAGTGCGATTGGACACACAAGGAATTTGTCTCTGCTGCAGATGCTCTCAGTGTACATAAAGAAAAATAAAATGCATTCATGAAGAATCATAAGATACAACACTTAGTGATAGTCACAGCCTACAAATAAGCAATCAGGAAACAATCAATATCAATATAAACCGTCAGGATACAACCCACAAAGTTGCAGGATGGAATGGGGAGAAGATTTGGATCCTTGGCAGGTGCCTGCCCCCTCCCCCCCCAGGGGCGTGGGGGTGGGAGAAAAGTTGGGAAGTTGCTCAAACGAGGGGGGGGGGAGAGCTCTTCCAAGCCACGCAGGGACTTTGGGCAGTTTTTAAACTTTTCTCCTGCTTTGGGGGGGACGAGGACAGAAAACCCAGGCGTCTGGTGGGGATAAGCTGAAAAGGCACGAGTGGATCTTTTTGGGGGGAGTGAGAAAGAAAGAAGGAAAGAAGGAATGAAAGAAAGGAAGGAAGGAAAGAAAGAATGAAAGGAAGGAAAAGGAATGAAAGAAAGGAAGGAATGAAAGAATAAAGAAAGAAGGAAGGAAAAAAAGAAGGGGGAAAAGAAGGAAAGAAGGAAGGAAAGAAAAAAGGAAAGAGGAAGGAAGGAAAGAAGGAAGGAAGGAAAGAAAGAAGGGGAAAAGAAGGAAAGAAGGAAGGAAAGAAAGGAAGGAAAAGGAATGAAAAAAGGAAGGAATGAAAGAATAAAGAAAGAAGGAAGGAAAGAAAGAAGGGGGAAAGAAAGAAGGAAAGAAAGAAGGAAAGAGGAAGGAAGGAAAGAAGGAAGGAAGGAAAGAAAGGGGGGAAAGAAGGAAAGGAAGGAATAAAAGAATAAAGAAGGAAGGAAAGAAAGAAAGGGGAAAAAGAAGGAAAGAAAGAATGAAAGAAAGGAAAAGGAATGAAAGAAAGGAAGGAATTAAAGAATAAAGAAGGAAGGAAAGAAAGAAGGGGAAAAGAAGGAAAGAAGGAAGGAAAGAAAGAAGAAAAGAAAGGAAGGAATGAATGAAAGAATAAAGAAGGAAGGAAAGAAGGAAGGAAAGAATAAAGAAGGAAGGAAGGAAAGGAGGGAAAAAAGAAAGAAAGAAGGAAGGAAGGAAAGAAAGAAAAAAAAGAAAGAGCCCTGAACTTCTTGGCCCATCGGCGGCATTAAAGCCAGCCGAGAGCGGCCGTGCCAGCAGGTCAACCTCGGGGCGGCGGCGGCGGCGGGGAAGGGAGGGCAGATCAATAACCCTTTGGCGACCGAGATGTCTGCGGCGGAGGCAGCAGCGGCGGCGGCGCCCCCTCGCTGGCCGAAATGCCAAGCCGGCCGCCGGAGGGGCAGCGCTCCAGCAGGCGCCTCCAGCCGCTCCCGGGCGTCTTAAGAAAACACACACACACACACGCAACCCAACTGCCTGCCGCGGGACTCCGGCGCCCCGTGGCTGCTGCCGCCGTCGCCAGCCTCCTCCTCCTCCTCCTCCTCCTCCGCCGGCGGCGCCTGCAAGGTGCTGCTGTTGCCGCCGCCGCCTCCTCCGCCTCCGCCTCCCCTTCTCCGCTGGCTGCCGGCGGCTGCTGCTGCTTCTCCTTCCTCCCGAGCGCGCAAGGCAGCCGAGGCCGCCGCCGCCACCATGCCGGCCATCAAAAGGGAGCGCCCGGATCGCGAGGAGCTGGCGCTGGCCGCCTTCCACCAGCCCATGGACTACCTGCTGCCCTTAGCGGCCGCCGCCGCCGCCGCCATCCCCGGGGTGACCCCGCACCCGCCGCCGGCTTCCTACGAGCAGCTCTTCGCCGCCGCCCACCAGCAACGCGCCTACTTGGAGTTCCACGCCGCCGCCGCCGCCCCGCCGCTGCCGCCCCCTCTGCCCGAGGAGCTGGTGCTGGAGCGCTTCTCCTCCGCCACCGTCTCCGCCGCCGCCGCCACCAGCAGCGCCACGGTAGCCGCCGCCGCCGCGCCGGACTTCCAGCCCTTCTTCGACCGAGGCGAGCCCTGCCTGGAGGTGGAGTGCGGCGACAACCGAGCCCTGCTCTACGTCCGCAAACTCTGCCAGGGCAGCAAGGGGCCCTCCATCCGCTACCGGGGCGAGTGGCTCACCCCCAACGAGTTCCAGTTCGTCAGCGGCCGGGAGACGGCCAAGGACTGGAAGCGGAGCATCCGACACAAAGGTACCGGCGCTCCAGCCTAGTCGAAAGCGGGCCCGGACGGAACCGGGAGGGTGGGCAGGTGCGGGCGAGGTTGGGCGATGTCTCTCTCTCTCTCTTTCTCCAGAGGCTCTGGGGTGACAGGCGCTCTGCCCATGGGCAGAGGCACTCTTGCTACTTCCTCCCTCGGCTCTTCGATCAAGGGTACCGACTACAGGATCTCGGGGGAGACCCGAGGAACCACTCTCTCCCTAGGCTCTCGGGTGGCAGGCGCTCTGACCATGGGCAGAGGCCCTCTCGCCACTTCCTCCCTCGGCGCGTCAGTCAAGGGTACCGACTACAGGATCTCGGGGGAGCCCCGAGGAACCGGGAGGCTGTCCGCTCTCTCTCTCCCCCTCGGCTCTGGGCTGGCAGGCGCTCTGCCCATGGGCAGAGGCCCTCTCGCCACTTCCTTCCTTGGCTCTTCAATCAAGGGCACCGACTACAGGATCTCGGGGAACCCGGAGGAAGTGGGGGGGGCGGTTTATTGTTTTTTTAAAAAAGCGGGTAACCCTCTCTTCTAATGCCAACCTAGCATTTCGAAAGCAAGTGGAAAAATAGGAGCCACCCTTGGTGGGAAGGTAACGGAGACGTCTTCGGACAGCGCTGGCTCTCCGGCTTTGAAATGGAGACCAGCACCGCCCCCTAGAGTCGGGAACAACTAGCACATAGGTGCGAGGGAAGGGGGAACCTCAACTTCCGAAAAAGCAACCTCTTATCAAGCATTTGTGCAGGTGGTCCTCGACTTACAACCATTTCATCTAGTGACCATGAGAAGTCCCTGAAAAAAGTGACTTACGACCGTTTTTCACACTTAACGACAATTGCAGCATGCCTGTGTTCGCACGGGCAATTGCCCGCCCACTAGAGCGGGGAACGACTAGCACATATGCGCCAGGGAAACCTTTATCTTTACCCCTATCTGCGGGATTCTTTAGCGGGGCTTGGTTGGGGGATGTGGGAAGCCTCTTGGATTGCGCGCAACCTTGCTTTGCGAGGAGGCCGGCGATGGGGATCTTCTCCATGCCCCCCCCCCTCTAGTTTTGGGCCGGGGCGCGTGCATGCGGGGAAGGAGGGGGGAGAGAAAGTGAGAGTGCATGTCGGAGTTCCCCCCCCTCCCCCGCATGGTTGGAAAGTTGCGCAGAGGCGCGCCGGAGACTTCGGAGGTGCGTCCCCCGCTCGGGGCGGGCAGAGAGGAGCGGAGGGAGGGGGCGGGCGGGGGAGGGAGGGAAGGAAGGAGAGAAGGGAGGGAAGGGAGCCTTCCTCCCGTTCTCCGGGGCAGCCAGACGGAGGGCTGGAGCCGCGCGTTCGCTTCCACCCTTCCCCTCCCCTCCGGCCGCCCTGGCGCGGAGCGCAAACGCCGCTTCGCTGCAAATGGAGCCGCGGCGACCTTCTGAGGCCGGATCGCTCCGAGACGGCGGCGGCGACTGCTTCTTTGGCGCCTGGAAGCGGGTGGGTGGCTGCTCGGAGGGGGGGCGGCGGCTCCGGAAACGCGCGCGTCGGGGCGAGAGGGAGGGGGAGACCCCAGCTCTGCCGCCCACCTGCCCTCCGTGGGGTTCCCCCCTTTTCCCAACCCGAGGAAACGATGCCCCCCAAATGAATTGCGATCCAAGCGTGCGTAAAGCTGGCAAGGAGGGCAGGTCAGACTCCCGGGGAGACCCCAGCCCTACAGCGCCCCTGCCCCCTCCGTGGGGTTCCCCCTTTTCGGCTCCTGCTTCCTCCCCCCAGCCCTACAGCCCCCCTCCCGCCGTGGGCTTCCCCCTTTTCGGCTCCTGCTCTCCCCCCAGCCACCCAACTCCCCAAAAACGGCTTGCGATCCAAGCATGTAAAGCTGGCAAAGAGGGCAGGATAGACTCCCGAGGAGACCCCAGTCCTACAGCCCCCTGTCCCCCGTGGGGTACCCCCTTTTCGTCTCCTGGCCTCCCCCCCAACCCTACAGCCCCCCTCCCGCCGTGGGCTTTCCCCTTTTCGGCTCCTGCCCCCTCCCCCCCAAAAACGGCTTGCGATCCAAGCGTGCGTTAAACTGGCAGGATAGACTCCCGACGGGACGGACGAAACGGGGCTCCAGCTAGAAGCAGAACCCCCGCCGTCTCCAAGAATTTGGGGTGATGGAGGACATAAGGAAGCCGGCGGGGTGGTGAATGGGTGGGGGTCTTGCTTTTGCGCCGCCCGGAATTTGGGCGCCGCTGGCATAAAAAACCGAAAAAAAGCAAAGCTGAGCAGCTGTTGTTGACGTCGAGGGCGCTTGGCCAAGCCTGGCCGGCGGCGTCCTGAACTGGCTGGGCTGCGGGGGAGGGGGGCGCTAAGAAAAGACCCCCACCCATTCGCTACCCCGCCGGCTTCCTTATGTCCAGCCCCCCTCCCCCACAATTCTTGGAGACGGGGAGGGGTCTGCTTGTAGCCGGAGCCCCGCTTCGCCCGTTCCCCCGGGAATCTACCCTTCCACCTTTACGCACGCTTGGATCGCAAGCCGCTTTGGAAGGATTGGGGGGGGGGCAGGAGCGGAAAGGGGGGAACCCCAGGAAGGCAGGTGGGCTGCATGGATGGGGTCTCTCCCTCCTTCTTCCCCCCCGCCCCGTCTGTAGCTTGCTTCCCCCCCTTTTTTTTTTCCAACCGCGGAAAGAGCCTGAGGCGCTTGCAATTGCAATGTGTGGCGTGGGCGCCCCGTCGCCGGTTGGGACTTTGGTCTCTTTTCTCCCGCTGGCTGTGTTTGCCTCTGCGTTTGTGTGTCTGGTGTGTGTGTGTGTGTGTGTGTGTGTGTGTGGAATCGGAAGAGGCGGCTTTGACATATCATTAGCAGGATGCGGCGAGCGCAGACTGGGTGCGGGGGGGGGGGTTGAGGGAGAGGCAGACCGGCGAAAGGTCGTTTTCGGGCGGTGATTGACACCTCGCCTTGTTTATTGATTGCCTGGAAGGAAGGAGGGGGGAGGAAAAGAGGGGGCTGTCTGTCTCCCACCCACCCCCTACCACCACCCCTTGTCCGCCGCTTCTAATGAAGCCTCAGCCCCGCTCCAACCCCGTCTCTGCCTCGGGGGAGCGCTTGTCCACCCCTTCCATCCTCCCGCAGCCTTCGCGGTCGGTTGGTCGTAGAGAGAGAGACGGGGGGGGGGAATATACAGCCCTTCTGAACTGCATGTAGAGTGGGGGGAAGGGTGGGGGAAGAAGGCAGCCTGGCCCCTCCTCCTCTTAATCCCCCCTCCCAATCCTCCCTCCCCCCCCCACTCCCCATTAGTCACCTTTTCAGTCTGGCCAAGGTTTCCCCCCCCCCTTCCTTTCTTTCTTTCTTCCTTTCTTTTCTTTTCTTTCTAAGAGGATTAGTTAAGGGCTAATGAGGGTGGGGGGGCACGCTTCCTTTTCATCCTTTCCACGGGGAGAGAGTTCAGTTAAGGAACGGGTTGTGGGGGCCTTGGAGGGGCCGAGTGGGGGGTTAGATGGGCAGGGGGGGGAAGGGCTGGGGGGAAGCGGGGCTGGCGTCTTTTGTGCAATGCCTTCTCTCTCTCTTCCAAACTAACCTAAGCACTTTCTCTTTCTCTGCCCCCCTCCCTCTTTTTTTTTTTTCCTTCCTACACCCAGGGAAAAGTTTGAAGACGCTTATGTCCAAAGGAATTTTACAGGTACATCCACCAATCTGTGATTGCCCTGGGTGTCGAATTTCGTCTCCAGTGGTAAGATGATTGTGAAAACAAACAACAAACCCAAAATGAATCCGGATTTTTTTCTCTCTTTCTCTCTCATCTGTATGCCACGCTTTTTGCTGTTAATATGTGGTGTGTGTTTTTGGGGTCCTTCTGGATTAAGTCTGTCATTTAAAACGGCGGTCAACAACCTTTGGACCAGTTTTGTGGAAGACAATTTTTTCACGGAGAGGGTGGGTGGGAATGGTTTCGCTCGCTCGGCAGCCACTCACCTCCAGTTGTGAGACCCGGTTCTGATTTAAAAGAAGTGGGTGGGAGAGGGAAAATCAATCAATCAATCTATCTATCTATCTATCTATCTATCTATCTATCTATCTATCTATCTATCTATCTATCTATCATCTATCTATCATCTATCTATCTATCTATCTATCTATCTATCATCTATCTATCTATCTATCTATCTATCATCTATCTATCATCTATCTATCTATCTATCTATCATCTATCTATCTCTCTACCTACCTACCTACCTACCTACCTACCTACCTACCTACCTACCTACCTACATCTCTCTCTCTCTCTCTAATCTATCATCTACCTACCAACCTACCTATATCTATCTATCTAACTACTCATCAGTACTTGTTGTTGTTAGTTGCGAAGTTGTGTCCGACCCATCATTACCCCATGGACAACATTCTTCCAGGCCTTCCCATCTATCCTATCCCATCTCTCTTCTCTCTCATACTACCTCCCTCCCTCCCCATCATTTCCCTCTCTTCTATCCATCCATGCATCCATCTATGCATCCATCCGTCCATCCATATCTATCTATCTATCTATCTATCTATCTATCTATCTATCTATCTATCTACCTATCTATCTATCATCTATCTATCTATCATCTATCTATCTATCTATCTATCTATCTATCTATCTATCTATCTATCTATCTCTTCTCTCTTATACCTTCCTAGCTATCATCTGTCTCTTCTCTCGTCTGTCTGTCTGTGTTTATCTATCTATCATCTCTATTCTCTCTCCTCTTATCTACCTACCTACCTACTTACCTATCTATATCATCTCTCTCTCTCTCTCTCCCTACCTCCCTACCTATCTATCTAACATCTCTCTCTCTCTAGTTTGTCTGTGTTTATCATCTCCCTCTCTTCTCTCCTTCTATCTATCTATTTATCTATCTATCATCATTCTCTCTAGTCTCTCTCTCTCTCTCTCCCTCCCTCCCTCCCTCCCTATCATCTCTGTCTCTCTAGTCTGTCTGTCTGTGTTTATCATCTCTCTTCTCTCTCCTCTTATCTACCTACCTACCTATCTATCTATATTTATCATCTTTCTCTCTCTAGTCTGTCTCTACCGACCTACCTACCTACCTATCATCTCTCTCTAGTCTGTCTGTGTTTATCATCTTTCTTCTCTCTCCCCTTATCTATCTATCTATCTATCTATCTATCTATCTATCTATCTATCTATCTATCTATCTATCTATCTATCTATCTATCTATCTACCATCTATCTATCTAATTACCTATCACCTCTTTCTCTCTCTCTCCCTACCTACCTAACTACCTATCATCTCTCTCTAGTCTGTATGTCTGTGTTTATCTATCATTTCTCTCTTCTCTCTCCTCTTCCTATCTATCTATCTATCTATCTATCTATCTATCTATCTATCTATCTATCTGTCATATCTCTCTCTCTCTCTCTCTCTCCCTACCTACCTACCTACCTACCTACCTACCTACATATCTATCATCTCTCTCTCTCTCTCTAGTCTGTCTGTCTGTCTGTCTGTCTGTCTCTCTCTCCATCGTATTTCTTATCCACCCTCTCAGAGGAATAAAGCCAACCCTACCGGACTGGTCCTTCTCCTTTGAGATCAGAGAAGAAGGACTGGCTGTGGGATCTTCAGAAAATCATCTCCACTGCTTAGAAGGACTGAGAATGGAGATGGTTCGTCTGCTTTTTTTTCAAGCTCCTCCAGATTTTTGCTCTATCTATCTATCTATCTATCTATCTATCTATCTATCTATCTATCTATCTATCTATCTATCTATCTATCTATCTATCTATCTATCTACCCAACGTAGATGAAAGCAGTTGTGTTCACACAGGCCTTGGAGAGCTCTTTTGTCTGGGAAGCAACTACTGCTGTCTTCCGGTGTTTTCGTTTTGTGTTTTCCCCTTTTCAAGTTTTGCATGTTTTTGGAAATGCGAATTTTGCAACTGTAGGTCCCCAGTAGAAACCTAACAAATGTCAGAATTCTGCTGGTCCACTGGAGGAGATGCTTTTAGGGGGAGACGGCGGTTTGGACACAAGGCCGCAGATACCACCGAACATTTTATCGAATTCTTATGAATTTCGTAAGGATTTTGGAGCGGGGAGCTGGACGGTGACTGTGGAAGCGGAGGGGAAATTGGTGTTTGGTGGATTGCCGCTCAGGTGTCGGGGTGGCCGTGCAGATGGTAAAGCTTGCATGGTGTGTGTGGCTGTGTGTGTGGCTGCAAACAGATGGGCCTCACCACTTTCTGACGGGGGGGGGAGGGCATCCCTAGCGTGGCAAGTTTTGCCATTCAGTTTCGCCCAGCCTCGCCGGTTTTGTGATTGAAGTCAGATGCTTGTATTTGTTTGGAGGTGGTGCTGTGGGGGTTGGGAAGAATTTGGCGTTTGAGAAAGAAAAAACAATCCCATGGGATCCGAATTGCGTACATAACTTGTAAGGCTGGTGAAAAACAGATGTCTGGCATTGCTTATTTTTAAAGCACATCTGGGAAAAGAAACAAGGAACAGATTTTTTTTAAAAAAACAACAACTCCCGAAGCTGCTTTTTTTTACGGGTGGAGGGGTTAACTCTTAAAGAGAAATCTGTCACAGATTTGCGCATGTGTCTTTAAAGATGCTGGTGATGACATTTGAACCAATTTCATTCTGGATTAAATTCTTAGCAGAAACAATGAGTAGAAAGTAGACAGTGTCTAGCTTGAAATAAAGGAGAGAAGCACCCATCCTTTTATGTCTGAATTCCCCACCGTTCCTATGCTCAAAATATATTCCTGGGTCAAAATGTACGTTCAGTTCTCAGTTGTTTGATTTTCGTGCCACATGTCAAGATTTTAAGGTGTTTTTTTTTTTAGATGAGATGAGTCTTTAGCCAGTAGCTGGAATCTTATCGCATATGAAGCCAACCCATGGTTGGGTTTTGTGCGTGTGTTTAAAATCTGGTGTGACTTCAGCCTGGCGGTTTATAAATGTATGACTTAGCCTAATGTATGAATACAATCAATGGTGTGTTAATAATAAAACATGAGGAAGCAAAGTAAGATTCACAGACGAAGGGAAGAGCTAAGGAACAAGGGTCGACTTGGGAGGAAGGCCACAGGTGGATGGTGAATGGCCCCCTCCCAGAGGAAATAAAAGAGGAGCAAATGGGGAGTGGAGTTTGCAGGAGGCCATTAGTTCGCTTAATTGGTTCATGACTCTCCGAGACTCCTTGCCAAGTTCTGCAGAGATCGGCCTGGCAGCTCTCCAAGCCAGAGAAGGTCTGTGACCATAAATCCTCCCTCGAAAGACTTTGCTAGGTGGCGTAAGGTTTCCTGCTTGACCAGGAGGTTGGACTAGAAGACCTCCAAGGTCCCTTCCAGTTCTAATATTCTGAACATTGGCGGGTGGGAAGTTTTTCTTAGTATCTCTGTTAAAAATTCAAGGCTTATCCATGAGTATATACCAGTGATGGCGAACCTTTTCGGCATCGAGAAGCTCAAACTTGAACATGTGTGCGTGCACCAGAGCCCTGGAAAACCAAAGACAAGCTAGCTGGCCAGTGCGTATGCAGCATGGGTTTCCAGCATGCACACCGGCCAGCTGGTCTTTGGGTTTGCAGCATGCGCACCCGCCAGCTGATTTTCGCATGTTCTGGAGCACCGAAATCAAAGACCAGCTGGCCAGTGCACACATGCCTGTTTTTTGGCTGTTTTCCAGGCCATTTACAGGCTGTTTTTCAGATCGTTTTCTGGCTGTTTTCTGGTGCACCAGCACCCACCAAGACTGGAAACCAGAAGAGCCGCTGATGACGGCGCACATGCCCAGAGAGAGCGCTCGGCATGCCACCTCTGGCACGCATGCCACAAGGTTCACCATCGAGGGTGTATACGTTCTAGAGATCTCTTCACTTCGAAACCACGGTTCACCCATTCAGCCCAAATTAAACTTATGGGTTTGTTGTGGATCCTGCCAAGATCTGTTTGTCACAAGTTTTGGGCAAAGAGCAATGTGGCCTTTATGGGACTACTAGGTGGGGGGGTGGTGGCAAAATTGCACATCCCTTAACATGGTTGGAGACACGTTTTGCCTCATTAGCTGCGGTGTGTTACGAGCCTTGGTAACGAGAATTGGAAGCCATCCCTCTCAAGCTGGAAGATCAAAGGGAGGATCTGGAGAGCTGTGCCCTCTCTAATTAAAAAGAGAAATTTACCAAGGATTTCCTCGCCCTTCGACTCTCTGGGGTGTTTGGACTTTGGTTCCACCCTGGCTCCCTCCTAGGCAGAGAACTGGAAAGGTGTTTTCCATGGAGATAATTAGTTTAAATTATTAGCCAAGAATAACTTAAAAGCAGCCACGCTATGCCTAAAGGCTGAACAGTTGGAGACTAAGCTGAGGCCAACTTTACGTGGCAATATGTGAGGCCTGACTATATTTTCTATATAGTTTATATACACTGTTCTGACGTAGGCTTCCCGAGAGCAGGAAGCAAACTCCTGGTCCCGACAAAAAACTCCTTTTATTCATTGACTGTGGATTCTGCTCATTCACATCCAGCAAAGTCTTTCAAGGGAGGATTTACGGTCACAGACCTTATCTGGCTTGGAGAGCTGCCAGGCTGATCTCTGCAGAACTTGGCCAGGAGTCTCCGAGAGTCACGAACCAATGAAGTGAACTAATGGTCTCCTGCAAACTCCACTCCCCTGTCGCTCCTCTTTTATTTCCTCTGGGAGGGGACACTCATCGTCCACCTGTGGCCTCACTCCCAAGTTGACCCCTGTTCTTTAGCTGTTCCCTTCTCCTGGCATCTCTGCGCATGCGCACACTGGGAACAGGCTCCAGCTGTTCTTCTGCCTCACTGATGTCTGATTCCGAAGGCAGCTGATAACTGGCATACGGCTGTGGCCCCTTCTCTGCCTCCGACACAGAGCCCTCATCAGAGCCTTCCCCAGACTCCAGGACTGGCCCATCTTCCTCCCCAACCTCCTCACTGTCCGAATCTGCTGGTGGGCCACAACTCACGCGCTAACCCCTTCCCCCTTTAAAATAAGCACTGCTGAGTCATGTTCAATTCCCCCCCCCCCCATGTGCTTCCTAATCCCAGACAGAGCCCTGCAGGAATAATCACAAAACACCCTTTAACTTTCCTGTGGGACTAAACCCAGCAGTCTATAAATATCTTCCCCATTAATCACCTTAGGCCTAAAGGAAAGCTAAATCTATTTAAAGAAAACAACCCTCCCTGCCACTTCCTCGCCTCAGTCGCCGGGAGCCCAATCTCGCCTCCTCACAGGTGTACTAGAGGAGTGCCTAATTTTAGGCTGGGCAGGCTCTGCAGCATGTGTGCGCATGCAGGAACTCTAGCCCCATAACCGAGAAGCGTGTGTAGGAAGGGGTTTTCCCCATAGACATTCCCCTCCAGTTTCAGTTTGAATGCAACTCTTCCACCAATTACTAGGAGTGGTTGGCATTTTGGTTTTGGGTGAGATCTTTCGTTCTTGGCTGTCTTAACACTTGGGTGGTTTTGGCAGGAGGGTTTTTCCGAAAGGGAAGGAAGGAAGATTGAACATCTAAAGCAGGGGGTCGGCAACCTTAAACACTCAAAGAGCCACAAAGGTCTTAACCGGAAGGCCCCCCCCCCGCTCAATTCTGAAGCTGACCGGAATCCCACCATAGAGTCTCCTCCTCGGGCAGCGTCCTTTTCCCTCTACCTGTCCTAACCAAAAGTCCCTATCAATTCTGGAGCAGACCGGCGACAAGGAGCTGCAGTAGAGGGATAAAAGAGCCACATGAGGCTCCGGAGCCACACATGTTGCTGATCCTTGATCTAAAGCAGCGATGGCGAACCTTTTTTGGCTCGCGTGCCATAAGTGGGGGGAGCGCAGGGGGGGTCGTGTGCAGGCGTGCCGCACCCATAATGCAATGCGCGACCCCCAGTGTCTACAGGCGCTCTCCCCCCTCCCATTTTACATGCTTTTTTCACCCTCCCCAGGCTCCAGAGGCTTTATAGGAGCCTGGGGAGGGCAAAAACAGCCTCCCCCGCACCCCCGGACGTCCTCTGGAGGCGTCAGGGAAGTCTCCGGGAGGGTCGTTTTGAGTCACTTCTGGTTTGCTCGGAGGATCGTTTTGAGCGCTCCGAAGGCTTCAGGGACTGTCCGGAGGCTTCCCTGACGCCTCCGGAGGGCATTCGGGGGGGCGGGGGAGGCTCTTTTCGCCCTCCCCAGGCTCCTATAAAGCCTCTGGAGCCTGGGGAGGGCGAAAAATGGCTTTAAAAAAGGCTGAACTCAGCTGGCCAGCGCGTGCATGCACGCTGGCCAGCTAACAGGGCAGTGCCTCGCGTGCCCTGACCAATGCCATAGGTTTGCCATCACTGATCTAAAGTCTCACTCAACATATCTGCTTCCTTGCATCTTTAAAATGCTAGCATTTTAAGCAAAAAAAACCCAGTTCTTTTTAGCAGAGTGACTACAAGATCATCTTTGACTTAACTGTTTGTTTAGCCACCATCCTAAGTCGCAATGGCACTGGGGAAAAAAAAGTGACTTACAACCATCCCTCGCATTTATGACAGTCCCAGCATCCCCCACGGGATCACAAACTAGGCATTCGGGCAGCGGGCATGTATTTACGATAGTTGTATCGTCCTGGATTTGTGTGATTTGCGCACCTGCCACTTTTCATAGCTGGCCTCCAACCAGCCCATTCAATGGGGTGGGGGAGCCAGAATTGCTTAACGACCATGTGATTCGCTTAACAACCGCACCGATTCACTGAACAACTGTGCTTGAGTCCCGCAGTTGGAAATGTGCTCGCTGTCTTGAACTAGTGTCCTACAGAAAATATGTAAATTGTTGTTGCGTGAGTAGGAGGCTACAAATGGGCGCAAATCGGGGTAATGGCCAAGGTGAGGATGCCCGTTGCAACAGCAAGAAGATTGGCCTCCCCCGTTTGTAGCTTATCTATTTATTTTAATTATTTTTGGAGCCTTAGCCACTTCTAGGCCAAAGTGGCTGTCTTGACACATGCGGTCCTCAAACCTATGACCGCAACCGAGCTCAATATTTCCGTTGCTAAGCAAGACAGCTGAGTTTTGCCCCGTTTTTATGACCTTTCCTGCCACCCGTTGTTAAGAGAACCTCTCCCCCCCCCCCTCCTTGTACAGCCTTCCTTGCCACGGTTGTTAAGGGCATCCCCGCAGCCATTAAGTTTGCCACACGGTCGTTAAGCGAATCTGCCCCCCCTCCCCCATTGACTTTGCTCGCAGAAGGGGGACGCCGCGACGGTCGTAAATGCGAGCCCGTTTCCAAGTGTCCGAATTTTGATCATGGCGAACGGCTCGCATCGGCCATAAGTGCGGAAAATGGTCACGAGCTGCTTTTTTTTTTTTTCCCCCACAAGAGGGGGAAGAGGGGGATTCTAAAAAGAATCGACTCTTAGCATCCATGCGTGGGAGATCTTGACGGTTTGCAGAAATGATTCCGGCTTGTTTTATTTAGACTTTGGATTTCTCGACCGACCCGGGTTAGTGTTTGTTTAAACAACCGCCCGTTTGTTGACAGCTGGGAAACAGCTTCTTTTAAGATCTGCTGAAATGACAACTGTGTGTGTGTGTGTGTGTGTGTGTGTGTGTGCCAAACGGTGGAGCATTGAGTTCACACAACCTCCTGAAGGGTTGCGTCTCGCTGGATACGAAGGGCAGAGAGAGACGCTTGTTCCCACAACCTCTAGGATTGCTCGTTGTGTTGTCCAACTTGCTTGCTAGGTGGATGAGCCAAGGTTTGTCCCCTGGGGGGGGGGGGATTGTGTATATACCCTCAGGATCCTTGGGGGTCAACCTTGGTTGATTCAGTGAGTGGGGTCAGCAGGTTGTGTGAACCAGGCCTCCCTCTTCGTGTGCTCGGACTTCCTGTTTGTCAAAAGTTGGGGGACTAGCCTCTTGTTTTGGAATTGGGGGCTGGAGCATACATCTTCCCATCCATTCATTCCCTCCTTCCCTCCATTCTTTCATCTATCCCTCCACCCCTCCCCATTTCTTCATTCATCCCTCCCTACCTCCCTCCACTCATCCCTCCCTCCATCCCTTCATCTAACCCTCCCCCATTCCTTCATCCTTCCGTCCATCCCTCCTTTCCTCACCCCAACCTCCCTCCATCCCTCTCCTCCGTCCATCTTCATTCATTCCCCCCTCCATCCCACTCCTTTCTCCATCTCTCCCTCCATTCATCTGTCCATCCATTTATCCCTCCCTCCTTCCATTCCTTCATCTAACCCTCCCACCATCCCTCTCTCATTCCTTCATCCTTCCCTCCCTCCATTCTTAATCCTTCCCTCCACCCCACCCTCCATTCATCCTTTCCTCCATTCTTCATCCTTCCCTCCCTCCCTCCATTCATCTGTCCATCCATGTATCCTTCCCTCCCTCCATTCCTCATCCTGCCCTCCATCCCACCCCTCCCACCCTCCATTCATCCCTCCCTCCATCCCCTCCCTCCATTCATCTGTCCATCCATGTATCCTTCCCTCCCTCCATTCATCATCCTTCCCTCCATCCCACCCCTCCCTCCCACCCTCCATTCATCCTTCCCTCCATTCTTCATCCCTCCCTCCATTCCTTCATCCCTCCCTCCATTCTTCATCCTTCCCTCCCTCCCTCCATTCATCTGTCCATCCATGTATCCTTCCCTTCCTCCATTCGTCACCCTTCCCTCCATCCCACCCCTCCCACCCTCCATTCATCCTTCCCTCCATTCTTCATCCCTCCCTCCATTCCTTCATCCCTCCCTCCATTCTTCATCCTTCCCTTCATCCCCTCCCTCCCTCCATTCATCTGTCCATCCTTATCCCTCCCTCCATTCATCTGTCCATCCTTATCCTTCCCTCCATTCCTTCTTCTATCACTTCCTTCATCCTTCCCCCATTCCTCCATCCTTCCCTCCCTCCATTCTTCATCTCTCAATCTACTCTTCATCCCTCCCTCTCTCCCTCCCTCCCCTCCCCCATCCCCAGCCGGCGAGGCCAGAGCGGGGTTTGCCAGCTGGCGAGGCGAGGCGGTCGGGCCGGTTTTGCAGCCGGAGGGAGCAGCACGCAGGCGCGCCTCGCCGCTTTCCCACTCAGCCCGCATTCCGGCTGCGAGAGAGCCGCGAGCGGGGCTGCCGGCGGCTCGGGTTCCGGCGGCGCACGTGGGCGGCTTTGCACGGCGGTCTGGCCCGAGAACCTGGCTGGCTAGAGACTCCCGCTGCCCCCGGGCTCCCTTCGGCTGGAGGGAAGGCGCCAGGAGTGAGTAGGGGGGAAGTTGGCTGGCTCCTTTCGCCTTCCGACTCTTTCAGCTTCCAAGACTGGAAGCCGTGCAGGGCTCTGCCTTCCTGAGCAGGGGGCTGGACTAGAAGACCTCCAAGGTCCCTTCCCACTCTGCTCTTCCATTCTCTTCCATTCTCTGTTCTGTTCTATATTCCATTCCATTCTATTCTTATTTCTATTCTATTTCTATTCTATTTCTATTCTATTTCTATTCTATTTCTATTCTATTTCTATTCTCTATTCTGTTCTATATTCCATTCTATTTCTATTCCTATTTCTATTCTATTTCTATTCTCTATTCTGTTCTATATTCCATTCTATTTCTATTCCTATTTCTATTCTATTCTATTCTCTATTCTGTTCTATATTCCATTCTATTTCTATTCCTATTTCTATTCTATTCTATTCTCTATTCTGTTCTATATTCCATTCTATTTCTATTCCTATTTCTATTCTATTCTATTCTCTATTCTGTTCTATATTCCATTCTATTTCTATTCCTATTTCTATTCTATTCTATTCTCTATTCTGTTCTATATTCCATTCTATTTCTATTCCTATTTCTATTCTATTCTATTCTCTATTCTGTTCTATATTCCATTCTATTTCTATTCCTATTTCTATTCTATTCTATTCTCTATTCTGTTCTATATTCCATTCTATTTCTATTCCTATTTCTATTCTATTCTATTTTCTATTCTGTTCTATATTCCATTCTATTCCTATTTCTATTCTATTTTATTCTATTCTATTTTCTATTCTGTTCTATATGCCATTCTATTCTATCCCTATTCCTATTCCTATTTCTATTCTATTCTATTTTCTCTTTTCTATTCTGTTCTATATTCCATTCTATTCTATCCTTATTCCTATTTCTATTCTATTCCATTCTCTGTTCTGTTCTATATTCCATTCCATTCTATTCCTATTCCTATTCTATTCTATTTTCTATTCTATTTTCTATTCTGTTCTATATTCCATTCTATTTCTATTCCTATTTCTATTCTATTCTATTTTCTATTGTGTTCTGTTCTATATTACATTCCATATTCTATTCTATTCTATTCCATTTTCTATTCCATTCTGTTCCATTCCATTTTCTATTCTATTCTGTTCTGTTCTATATTACATTCCATTCTATTCTATTCCATATTCTATTCCTATTTCTATTCTATTTTCTGTTCTGTTCTGTTCTACTCTACTTTACTCCACCCCACTCCATCCCATTCTTTGTTACTGCAAAGATACACATGCCAAGCCTCAAGGCTATAGTTCGCCTGCATTTATTGCTTTCCAGGCTTTTTTGGGGGGGTGGGGTGGGGATATAGAAGCATCCTCAAGCTGGCTAAACAACCCCCCCTCCATTATTTAGTGCAGGGCTGGGTATAAGCAATAAACCACAGGTGATTGGTGAAGTCCCAGGTCTGTCCTTAACTCCAGATTCCAGAAAGGTATGAAGGAAATCTCTCTCTCTTTCTTTATCTTATCGTCTTATATATAAATAAAAATATTAGGAGGGGGGAGGATTGTGGGGTCCTTGGTGCTCTCTGAGCTTGGCTATTTTCTTGCAGAACTTTCCTTACTCAAACTAGGTAACAATCATCAGTGCTTGTAGCAAGGGGAGGGAGGGAGGAAGGAAGGAAGGAGAATATTTGTAGCTCAGAGTTGACATGGGGAATCCTTGGTGCTCTCTGAGGTTGCTTGTTTTCTTGCAGACGTCTCATTACCCAACTAGGTAACATCATCACGGCTAGTACAGGAAGGAAGGAAGGAATATTTGTAGCTCAGGGTTGACATTAGGTAACATCATTGGGACTAGAAGGCTGGCTGGTGATGTTACCTAGTTTGGGTGATGTAACACCTGCAAGAAAAACAAGCCAGCTTAGAGAGCACCAAGGATTCCTCCGTTCGTTGTTTTTATTACGAATATTAAAAATAACCCCAAATAACGAACAGTGCAATTGTGGGTCAATCAGCATTTACACCAGGAATTAACTTGCTCTTGGGCTCCCCCTGTCTGCAGACATTGAGATAACTACGTTGTCTTGCCTTAACTGGTTGGTGGTAATGATTTTGTTATGATTTCGTGGGAGAAATAAGGAACAGGCCACGCATGCACTTTGTCATTTGCAAGGATGCGGAATTGGGGGTGGAGGGGTTGCACATTATTAATAGACACTCAATCCATTTGCAATGTGATATTAGGTATATCGGACAGATTAAATCAAAATTTAAACGTCATGTAGTTTGCAAAACAGACCTTTTGTTATTTTCCCGTTAAAACTTGGGACATATCCTAAGTGAGGCACATTAAGCAATACAGCAGCTCGATTCACTTTGGTTTGGTATGCTTCCAATCCACTGTTTGTCAACCATGGATTAGACTAACAACCCGACAATCATGGTTTATACAGTAGTCCAAAAAGCCAGCATATAAATCTCCTGGGAATCAGAATACAGGTAAAATACAATAGCAGAATTTGAAGGGACCTTGGTGGTCTTCTAGTCCAACCCCCTGTCTAGGCAGGAAACCCTACACCACTTCAGACAAGTGGTTATCCAACATCGTCTTAAAGACTTCCAGTGTTGGGGCATTCACAACTTCTGGAGGCAAATTCTGTTCCACCGATTAATTGTTCTCACTGTCGGGAAATTTCTCCAGGTAGCCCCATAATGAAGCCCCAAAACTTCTACTGCTAAGTGAGAAAATTGTTAAGTGAATTTTGCTTCCTTTTAGGATCTTTCTTGCGACCGTTGTTAAACGAATCCCTGCAGTTGTTACCTTAGCAAAAACGGTTGTTAAGTGACTCCGGCTTCCCTCTTTGATTTCGCTGGGCAGAAAGTCACCAAATTGGAATCGGGTGGCCCCCGATACATTGCAACCGTCATAAATACGAGTTAGTTGTTTGAATGCTGATCTCAGCGATGTTACAACAGTCCTAACCTTTTTTCAGTGCCGTCGTCACTTCGGTCACTAAATGAACTGCTGTAAGTCGAGGACGACCTGCATTTTAAAAAACGGAGTCCATTCTTTTTGTCTTTTCTCTCTCTTAATTCTCCCGGCTGTTCCATTCTCTCCCCCCCCCCCCCCCCCGGGCTGGGTCTTGGCCACACAGTTGCACAAGGTGGAAACAAACCAACATTTGGATCATTTTGCTAAAGACAAAGTGGTGTGTGTGTGTGTGAGAGAGAGAGAGGGGGGGGGAGAAAGTGGGAAGGGAAATAAATTAATACACGGGGAAGGAAGGGCAGGAGCAAGGCGTCAGTCTTGTTAGCAATGTGTCAAGGGCAGAGTAAGGGTGAGCGGAGATAAGTAATTTTGCTGTCAAAATTATTTAGAGATGTCATTAAAATTGCCTGGGGCTGTCTCCAGCGCCTTCAGGCCACGAACGAGGGTTTTTAATTGGTGACAGCCGCTTACGGGAGGACATGTGTGTGTGTGTGTGTGTGTGTGTGTGTGTGTTGAAGTGGGACACCTGAAAGGTTAGCCCGTTGTTCAACCTTGGTGTGCGCTTAGGCTAAAATTCACCAGGGGATGTCCATCTGTCCAACTCGTCAAATATGTACGTATATGCATGCAGAGGGAGGTGTTTTTTTGGCAGATTATTTTTGGGGTTGTGTGGTGCAGCTGCTGTGTGCAAATTGTATTCTCCCCGTTTCCCCAACTTGGCAAGCACTTTTAAGCTACACAACAGATGTCAGAACTGTAGTTTTTATTTTGGTTTTTCCGGGACCGAAATGTGTTTTCTATCCCCGTTCTTGGCCTTGGATTCAATCACCCGGTGTTAAGCAGAGCCCATCATGTGTGGGTGTAGCCATGCTGGTCTGTTGTGGGAGGCTCCTTATGACCACGTTGAATTTATGTTGTAAAATGAGACATTTTGCTAAGTGAGTTTTGCCCCGTTTTACAACCTACCTTACCTCGATTGTTAAGTGAAATTGCTGCAGTGGATACATTAGTAGTACCTATCTGTCCCCACGTATGACTAGAACCGCGTTGCTTGTATCTTTAAAATTTATGTTGTTTTATTTGTTCCTAGTACGATTTGATTGCTTTTTAGTAACTTATAACTATCACTAAGTGTTGTATCTTATGATTCTTGATGGATGTATTCTATTTTATTTTTCTTTATGTACACTGAGAGCATCTGCACCAAAGACAAATTCCTTGTGTGTCCAATCACACTTGGCCAATGAAAGAATTCTATTCTACTCTATTCCTATTTATTTTCTATTCTATTCCTATTTCTATTCTATTTATTTTCTATTCTATTCTATTTTCAATTTTATTCTATTCTGTTTTTTGTTCCATTCTGTTTATTTTCTATTCTATTCTTTTTCTATTCCTTTTCTATTTCATTCCTTATTCTATTCTATTCCTTTTCTAACTCAATTCCATTTACTTTTCTATTCTATTCCTTTTCTATTCTATTCCTTTTCTATTCCTATTCTATTCCTATTCTATTCTATTCCACTCCATTTTCTATTCTATTCTATTCTATTCTGTTCTGTTCTATTCTGTTCCTTTTCTATTGCATTCTATTCTATTCTTTTTCCATTCCACTCCATTCATTTACTATTCCATTCATTTACTATTCTATTCTATTCTATTTATTTTCTATTCCATTCTATTCCATTCTATTTATGTTCTATTCTATTCTATTCCTTTGCTATTCCAATCCATTCCACTTTCTATTCTATTCTATTCTATTCCTTTTCTATTGCATTCTATTCTATTCTACTCTATTTATTTTCTATTCCGTTCTATTCTATTCTATTTATGTTCTATTCTATTCCAATCCCTTCCATTTTCTATTTTGTTCTATTCTATTCCTTTTCTATTGCATTCTATTCTATTCATTTTCCATTCCATTCATTTACTATTCCATTCATTTACTATTCTATTCTATTCTATTTATTTTCTATTCCGTTCTATTCTATTCTATTTATGTTCTATTCTATTCCAATCCCTTCCATTTTCTATTCTATTCTATTCTATTCTATTCCTTTTCTATTCCTTTTCCATTCCATTCATTTACTATTCCATTCATTTATTATTCTATTCTACTCTATTTATTTTCTATTCCGTTCTATTCTATTCTATTTATGTTCTATTCTATTCCAATCCCTTCCATTTTCTATTCTATTCTATTCTATTCTATTCCTTTTCTATTCCTTTTCTATTGCATTCTATTCTATTCATTTTCCATTCCATTCATTTACTATTCCATTCATTTACTATTCCATTCATTTACTGTTCTATTCTATTCTATTTATGTTCTATTCTATTCTACTCTCCTGGTTGTTAATTGGATTAAAGCTGTTGACTTTGCTTGACAGAAGGTGTCTGAATTTTTATCACACGATCCTGGGGATGCTACAAAAGTTGTAACTTTG
This sequence comes from Natrix helvetica, assembly GCF_964273705.1. Taxonomy (NCBI): domain Eukaryota; kingdom Metazoa; phylum Chordata; class Lepidosauria; order Squamata; family Natricidae; genus Natrix; species Natrix helvetica. Next base: position 147,928,017 of record NC_138551.1, read on the forward strand.
AAAAATGGTCGCAAGTCACTTTTTTCAGTGCCGTTATAACTTTGAAAGGCCGCTAAATGGACTGTTGGAAGTCGAGGACTACCTATGTTTGTCTCAGGCCAACTTTGATATTAACATTGAGCAATAAGTGCTTGATTTTTTTAGCTCTGTGCTGTGGCCCGCCAGCGGCCAGTGGAGATGGCAGCAGAGTTGGACAGTGAGGAGGTTGGGGAGGAAGATGGGCCAGTCCTGGAGTCTGGGGAACGCTCTGATGAGGGCTCTGTGTCGGAGGCAGAGAGGGGGCCAGGGCCGTCTGACAGTTATCAGCTCCCTTCGGAGTCAGACATCAGTGAGGCAGAAGAACAGCTGGAGCCTGTTCCCAGTGTGAGTTGCCAGACAAAGGGAACAGCTAAGGAACAAGGGGCAACATGGAAGTAAGGTCACAGGTTTTATACTTGGAAGATACCAGCTGCCATTTTTTTGGGGGGAAAGTTAGTGCCAACTCTAGGCCAATATTTCTCTCTCTGGACACAATGACAATATATCTGCCGAACAAAACTCCGTATTGGCGACAGGAAGGCATCCGGCCAGTAACACTCAACTCCATTCAGTTGCAGACTTGGGAATAAAGCCACAGGTGGACGGTGAATGCCCCCCCCCCCCAATAGGGAATAAAAGAGGAGCGAAAGGGGAGGGGAGTTTGCAGGAGACAATTAGTTGAATTCATTCGGGTGAAGATCTGTTCCTGACTTCTTGCCAAGGAATTGCTGCTACAGCGTGGCGTTTAGAAGATATCGGCCTGGCAGCTCTCCAAGCCTGATAAAAGTCTGTAGTTGTGAAATCTCTTGAAAGATTGTTGGCTGGGACTTGGCTGGAGAGGAATTCCCTTTAAACTAAATAAAAGGGGTTTTATCGGGACGAGGAATCGGCTTCAGGATCTTGGGAAAATCAGAACACTAATTTTGTTGCTCTTAAAATCTCTTTGACTAACCAGCTCTCTTTGAATGCTAAGACCTGGGGTTAAATTTATCCAGCTTCCTTCCTTGAGGTGGACAGAGCACAGGTGAAGCTTAAAATGCTGGATTTTTAGCTGCCAGAAAAATTGGGATGGGATTTGGGGTGTCTCATCTCCTTTTGGGTGGGTGGGGGGGTCTGTATGAATACAGATAGTCCTTGACTTATGACAGATCCTTTAATGACCAAAGTTGCAACGTCACTGAAAACAGCGACTTACGACCATTTTTCACACTTATGACCATTTTTCACACTTTAGGACCATTTTTCACACTTGCGACCGTTGCAGCATCCCCATGGTCACGTGATCAAAATTCAGGGGCTTGGCAACTGGTTCATATTTACGACGGTTGCAGGTCACGTGATCCCTTTTGGCGACCAAAGTCGTCGGGAGAGGTCAAGATTCACTTAACAACCGATTCACTTAGTTCATCCACTGCAGTGCTGATTCACTTAACAAATGTGTGTCAGGAAAGGCCGTGAAATGGGACTAACAAATGTCTCACTTTACAATGGAAAATGTGGGCTCGGATGTGGTCGCAAGCCGAGGACTTAACTGGACTGTCATGGCTGTAAGGAGTGAGGAGTGAATCGTACATCTTTTTTTTTCTCCAGTGCCGCGTGTAACTTCGAGTGGTTACTCAAGGGTTGCAACCGGAGGGCTACCTGTATTTGGGCTCAGGTGCGCTTAGTAAAAACGGGAGTTTTACTTCTAACAGCGAAATGTTTGTGGCGATTTGTGCCTACCCTGATTCCCGAATCATGCAAAATCTGGATACGTATCCAGAAGGGAGAGATGCTCCTGATCTGTAAAGATGACTTTTTGGTCCGTTGCTAAGGCAACGGGCATCAGGAGCAAATGTGATAGAAGAACTAAAGGTAACCCTGTAACTCGCCCTCATTCGAAACAGGGAGCCCTGATTAAGCAAGGGTTGGCTTCCTGCTGGAAATTGGGGAGAGGGGCTCACAATTCTCACACCCGTGGCTGCTTGCTCGGAGATGCTCCCCTGTTGGGAAACAGGGGCAAGCAGTAAGGGATTTGAGCCTACGTTTGTGCGTCTTGAAGCCTGCTAAAATAATCTTCTGACCTAGGCTTCCCGATAAACCTCTTTTATTTAATTCACACTGAATTTCTCTCCAGCAAAGTCTTCCCTCTCCCTCAGTCTCTCAAGATAGTTCACAATGACCGACTTTTATCAGGCTTGGAGAGTGGCTAAGCCGATATCTTTCAGACGCCGCAATACTTGGCAAGAATGCAGGAATGAACGAATGGCCTCCTGCAAGCTCCACTCCCCTTTCGCTCCTCTTTTATTTCCTCTGGGAGGGGCCATTCACCGTCCACCTGTGGCCTTACTCCCAAGTCGACCCTTGTTCTTTAGCTGTTCCTTTCGTCTGGCAGCTCTGCGCATGCGCACATCGAGAACAGGCTCCAGCTGTTCGTCTGCCTCACTGATGTCCGACTCCGAAGGCAGCTGATAACTGGCATAAGGCCCTGGCCCCATCTCTGCCTCCCAACGCAGAGCCTTCCCCAGACTCGCTCATGTTCCTCCCTAAACTCCTCATGTCTGAGTTTGCCACCAGCTCCACTGGTTGCTGGCGGGCCACAACAAATAGTCCTACTGTCAGGCCTGCAGTTATATTCCTTTTTAGGCTCTTTGGCCTGCCACGCTCTCTATTATTTCATTATGCTGTTTCATTAGTGTAGTAGTTGGGAGGGGGGAATAGAAAGGAGTAGAATTGTGGAATGTGTTGTTGTCATTCCTTTCTAGAAGCCCAAGGTCATCTTTTGTCTCCGCACCTCTGCACCTGACCGGAACCAGCCGGGTGGAGATGCCAGCGTGGCCGAAGAAGATTGGACCATGTGATGGATTTATGGGTGCGGGGAATAAGATCAGGAACTTTCAACTGGGTGAAATACCAGGAAGCTTTTTAGATTTGGGATTCCACAGATGTGCCAACAGGTCTGTCTTATTAAATTGGAACTTTAAGGATAGCTCTGCCTTGGACTCTAATTTAATTCTGCATGATATTTGGAACGCTTGACACCTACAAGGATACAGAAGCACAGAATCAAAACGATGTGATATATTAGTACCACTTTATGAAGCCTTAGTAAAAGCTATCCTTGGAATCCCGCATCCAGTTTTGGTCGCCACGTTACAAAAAAGAAAAAGATGCGGAGACTTTGGAAAGAAAAGTGCAGAGAAGAGCAACTAGGAAGATTAAAGGCCTGAAGACCAAAACATATGAAGAACGGTTGCAAAATTTGTGTCTTGCTAGTCTAAAGAGAAGAGAAGAACTAGGGAGATGTGACATGATAGCAATATTCCAGTATTTGAGAGTCTGCCACAAAGAAGAGGAGAGTCGACTTATTTTCCAAAGCACCAGAAGGCAGGAGACGAAACAACAACGGATGGAAACTAATCAAGGAGAGAAGCAACCTTGGAACTAAGGAGAAACTGCCTAACAGTGAGGACAACAATGGAACTGCTTGCCACCAGAAGTTGTGAGTGCTCGCCCCATCCCTGAAGGTTTTTAAGAAGAGATTGGACAACTCTTTATCTGAAAGGGGACAGGGTCTTCTGTTTGAGCAGGGGGTTGGACTAGAAGACCTCCAAGGTCCCTTTGCAACTCTGATTGTGCAGTGCCCCTTTGCAACATGTGGGCCGCAGTTCAAAGATGCGCTTTGCCACTGATGTTTTTCTAAACCCAGTTGCTTCCCGGGGCTCCCCATTTAAAGAAGAGAAGCGGGATATTCTTAAATCCGTTTTAGAAGTTTTCTCCCCCTCTCCCCGCTCAAATGGGGCGAGGAAAGCTTGAAGCCCACCCACCCACTCGCGCCCCCCCACCTCCTCTTCCCTTTCATTTTTTTGGCAGCCGGCTGGAACAAAAGAGCTTTTGAGGTTTTCGGATAGATTCCGCTTCATCTCGTCCCTTGCTTGCTTTCTTCCCCGCCGTGGCGGTTTCTTGACAGGGTGCCATAAAAAATTGGTTGGAGCAATGGAGCACATGAAAATCACAGCTGTCGGAGGAGGGAAGGAATTGATTCTGGGAGATGCGGAAACGGGTTTCGGGGTGAAATTTGGTTTTGTAAAGAGATTCAGAGCCAAAAAAACCCAGCACACACACCGTATTCTTGAATTTAGCCAATTTTCTATCTTGTTTGCTTCTTGATCTCAATTTTGGATTTATGTTGTTTTTAAATTCACAGGTTGGAAAAATTTAAAAGCTCTTCTTTAGCAAGTTTGCATGCATCATTTTTTTGGGGGGGTGTTCTTAGAAACAGGAGGAAATTATTAAACGCTCTCGTACCAAGTGACGCTGAACTGGGCACCTTGTAAATTGGATGTTATGTTCTTGGATTTGCACCTGGTGAATTGCTTACAATGTTAAGCTTTCCTTTGCTTTAAAGGTAAAGGTTCCCCTTGCATATATATGCTAGTCGTTCCTGACTCTAGGGGGCGGTACTCATCTCCGTTTCAAAGCCGAAGAGCCAGCGCTGTCCAAAGACGTCTCCGTGGTCATGTGGCCGGCATGACTCAACACCGAAGGTGCATGGAACGCTGTTCCCTTCCCACCAAAGGTGGTCCCTATTTTTCTACTTGCATTTTTTACCTGCTTTCGAACTGCTAGGTTGGCAGAAGCTGGGACAAGTCACGGGAGCTCACTCCGTTAAGGAGCGCTAGGGATTCAAACTAGGGATTCCTTCGCTTTACCGATCTGCGAAGGTTGAAAATGTGAGGATTGGTAGTACATAGGTAGTCCTCAACACACGACCACAATTCACCCCCAAATTTCTGTCGCTAAGCGAAACATTTCTCCAGTGACCTTTGCCCCATTTTATGACCTTCCTGGCCACGGATGGTAAGGGAATCGTTGCAGTGAGTCACACGGTCGTTAAGTGAAACTGGCTTCCCCCTTGACTTTGCTGGTCAGAAGGTCGCAAAGGGGGAAATCACGTGACCCCGGGATATTGCGGCCGTCATAAAAACGAGTCAACTGCCCCGTGATCAGGGGGACGCGGTTGTAAGTGTGAAAATTGGTCATAAGTCACTTTTATCAGTACCGTTGTAAATTTGAATGGTTGTAAATTTGAACGGTTGTAAATTTGAACGGTTATAAATCAGGGACTATCTGTAGTTACTTTTATTTATTGTAACACCGAACGGTTGCTGTATGAGGCAGTTGCTAAATGAGGACTGCCTTATTGAAGTGGCTGAAAAAAAACACGCCTCACGTGCCTGAATCCGACTGAACAGATTAAACATCAAGACTTAACTTGCTCGATAAATACTCCTACAGCTCGTCCTCGATTTACAACTACAGTTGAGCCCAAAATTTATGCTGCTAGTTGAGAGGGTTTAAATAAGTGAGTTTCCCCTCCATCGTACGAACTTTCTTCGCCACAGTTACTAAGCGGGTTGCTGCAATTGCTAAGTTTGTAACACGGTCGTTAAGTGAACCTGACTCAACGCGTCAACTTTGCTCGTTAGAAGGTCGCCAAAGGGGGAATCACTGCGACCGTCGTAAATGGAAGCCAGTTGTATTGCTGTAAGACGGGGACTGCCTGTAGCTTTGCACTGAGATAGCGTTTTTTTTACTATAGGGACATGCTATTTGTCTCCCTCTGTGGTGTCGTATCTGCTCACAAAAGTGTTAACTCCACTTCTACAGTGAGGACAGGCCCTCGCAGTTGTCGTCTGTCGCAGCCTCTGCAAGGAAAGGCCAAGTCTACAACACCCGGTTTGGACACTCACTGGGGAGATAAAAAAAGCTCCCAACTTAGTGTTTGTACCTCTCTTGCGTTGGAAGGGACCTTGGAGGTCTTCTAGTCCAACCCCCTGCTCAGGCAAGAAGCCCCTATACCAATGATGACTAATCTTTTTGTCACCGTGTGCCGAGAGCATGTGAGCACATGCGCAAGTGCTCACCCCCCCTAATGCAATGCGCGTGTGACACCCAACCCCACGCGCATGCGTGAGTGACCCTCTCCCTCCGTGCCTTGTTTTGGGCCTAGCAGGCCTCCCTGAAGTCTTCTGGGACCAAAAATGGCGCACGGGGGTGTGTGTGTGTGTAGGCTTAGCATGCATGACTTCCCTGTGCGCATGCGTCTCCCAAATGCACCCCATTTTCCATTGTGGTAGGGGGAGTGGTCACCTGTGGGTATTCTCTTAGCCTGATTGGTCCAAAAGACTGAGAGCAAATGCTTAAATACTCCTGGCTTTCCTTGCCTCCCCAGTTCCTCTCAGTCTTTTTGGTCCAATCACTGAGAATCTGGTATAGGTAGGGAAATTATTGGATATTTACTTGATTTGGTCTGTTTTGGCTAATTGGGCATTTTAAATTGTTTCCCAACAACCTTAAATTTGCAGCTGTGGCCCAAAGGGACAGCGTCTGCCCCTAAACGTTGGGGGGGGGAACCTCTTGGGGGCTCCTGCCTCCCTTCTGAGGGCGCGGAGCCTAGCCCGACTCCCGGGGCTGTGGGGGTGCCGGCTCTAGCCAGCTGCAGCCGCGCCGAGACTTGTAGGTGTTTTAAAAGCAGCCTTCGGCGCCAAAGGAAAAAAGTCGGGGTTCGAAGCGGCTGGGAAAGCCACGGATCGCTAGAAGCGGCGTTTTTCACCCAGGTGCGATCTTTTCTAATTGTGTGAGGTGCGAGCGAAGGGGGAGTGCGTGCGGGACTGCCGCGAGGCCCCAGGGTGCCGCCAAGCCGCTGCTGCTGCAGCGGGAGGTTGGAGAAGCCGCGCCACGCGGTTTTCGCTTATTTTTGCCGCGTTTGTGTTCCGGCGGCCATTTTGAATCGCGCCACGTGCGCGGGGCCCCTGCAAGCCCTGAGCTCGCCCAGGCCTACTTGCAGGCGATCGGCCTAGCACAGGCCTTGCTTCTAGGAAGGTCCAGGCTCTGAAAGGGCCTACAGCGGCCTTCTCTACGCGTCCCCTGGACTACTGGACACGTGAGTAAGCGATGGAAAGGGACGCGGGCATTTCCCAGGGCCAGGCCAAGGGCCTGGCAGGAGGGGAGCAAGCAAAGGGGGCCGGGGATCCCTCGGGTGCTCCAGGGACGGCCCAGCGACCATCCAGGGCCTCCACCAGGGAGGAGGCAAGGAGGCATAGGGCATTGGAAAAGACCTTTGCCAGGGCCGAAAGGCAGGCCAGGTCTGCGGGGTGGGCTTCAGCCAGCAGGTCTCGTTCGCCCATCAGGCCTAGATCAATCCAATCCTCTCCCAGGGGATTCAGCCCTTCTTCCCCTTCTGTTTCTCCACCCAGGCCCCGCAGGTATTCTAGGCGGAGGGAGTCTCCCTCTCCTTCCCCCTCTATCTCACCTAGATTAGCAAGGGAGGATGAGGAAGATCCCTTGGAGGGTACTTCCAGGGGACCTGTGTCCTCACGCAGCCTGGCCCCTCAAAGGCCTGGCTCTTCTTATGGAGGGGGGGAGGACCTAGAGCATCTCCCTGAGAACATTAAGAGGCTTATTTCGACTGCTATTACTAGGGGCATTGCACAAAGAGATAGGGGTTCCCTTTCTGCTAGATCCCAGTACAGGGCATCGTCTCCATCTATGGTAAGCGAGGCCTCAGCCCTGGGGGAGGAGAATCCCCAAGGTTTGGGGTTCTCTGAGGATGAGGAGACTGCTAGGCCCGAGAGTCCTCCCCCCAAGGGGCTTTTTCTCCCGGCCATGTTTAAGATCCTTCTGAGCAAGGCTAGGAAGACCACCAAGGTGGGCACAGGTGATCCTACGGTTCCTCCTCCAAGGGACCCGGATATGGCCATGTTTTCAAACACGGCCACTAACAAGGCTGAAATTCCGGCTCCCCCTTTGTTCATGGAGGTTCTGACCAATCAGTGGTCTCGTCCTTCCAATTTCCCTAACCCCGGGAGCAATGACCGTCGCTTCTATAATGTGGAGCAGACCTTTGCGAGTGCCATTCAACTACCTTCCATTGACGCCCCAGTGGCCGCCCTGGTATCTTCTTCCCCAGTGGTGTCTGGGGACGCGGCTGATAAGTTGAAGCCCGAGGACAAACGGGCTGAACTTACCTTGCGGAAGAACTTTAACGCCACAGCGTGGGCCATTAAGGCGGCGGCTGCGGCGTCTTATTTCAACCGGGCTACGGTCATGTGGTTACACAAGCTCCAGGATCGCATCCCGATCCAGGACGAACGGTTGCACCAAGATCTGTTCAAGATCGTTGCGGCTGCCGAATTTTCCGCAGACGCGACTTTGGACGCAGTAAAATTCGCGTCCAGCGCCCTGGCCACCTCGGTGACCTCTCGCCGTCTCCTGTGGTTGCGTAATTGGCAGATGGATAATAAGGCTAAATGGGATCTGGCGGCCGCCCCGTTCAAGGGCCCCACCCTCTTTGGGGAGGCGCTCGATCCAATTCTTGTCGAGGCGTCCCCGACTCCGTTTATCAGACATTATCGTCTGGATTTGTTCGCTTCGGCGGATGCTGCCTTTGGGAGAAGAGTGTTACAGAGGTGGTAGCAGACACTCCCCTTGGGCCATAGTTGTTGGTTAAGTATCCCTCCCTTGGGACTGGGCTTTGGTATGTCCCACAGGTGACCACTCCCCCTCCCACAATGGAAAAAGAACGTTGGTCTTACCTGAACGTGTCTTTTCATTGTGGTAGGGGGAGTGGTCACGACCCACCCTGTTTGAGGTTAGGGCCAAGGGGAGCCCGGGGTCCCTCCGGGGAGGGAGGTTTGTGTTGTTTATGTTTATTTTTCAGTTCGACTATTCGCCTTCGAGGAACTGGGGAGGCAAGGAAAGCCAGGAGTATTTAAGCGTTTGCTCTCAGTCTTTTGGACCAATCAGGCTAAGAGAATACCCACAGGTGACCACTCCCCCTACCACAATGAAAAGACACGTTCAGGTAAGACCAACGTTCTTTCCCCGCGCATGCATTGCAGAGACCCCCAAATCAGCTGGCCGGTGGGAGGTGCCCATTCCTTCCTTCCCTTCCTTGTGGTTAGAATGCAGTACTGCAGGCTGACTCTGCCCGCTGCCAGCAGTTCAAATCTCACCCGGCTCAAGATTGACTCAGCCTTCCGTCCTTCCGAGGTGGGTAAAATAAGGACCTGGATTGTTGGAGGCAAATAGGCTGACTCTGTAAACCGCTTAGAGAGGGCCGTAAAGGCACTGTGAAGCGGTATATAAGTTTAAGGGCTGTTAGAATGTGTTCTCTGCCGCGTGAATCTTTTGCCGCCTGCGGAGCTTTGCATTCTGTTTGTTCTTCCATCCTTCCCCCAAACTTAGCTTATGCCGCCACCTTCCACTCGGATTTACCTTCCATTGATTTTGTTCCGACAATGAATTCCTACACCGCGTGAGGGACCCCATAGGGAAGGGAAACTACTGCCCATTGATCGGCTGCACCGCGCCAAGAATGGGGATTGCATCTTGAACAGTGCATGGCTCTTGGGGACGTGGACTGGGTTAGGAAGTATGCTTGGGGGTGGATCATCTTAGTCTTCCTCCTCCTCCTCCTCCTCCTCCTCCTCCTCCTCCTCCTCCTCCTCCTCCTCCTCCTCCTCCTCCTCCTCCTCCTCCTCCTCCATAAAGATTCGTCCTTGCAGTCCCAGAGGGCCCGTTTTTAACCGGCATGCCAAGAATTCTGCCCATTTTTACAGTAGAACAGCCACTGGTTTATGAAGGTAGAATGTTTTGTTTGCCCATTTAATTGGATCAATGAGATTTGCCTGTTTATGAAAATCCACCTGGGGTGCTTCTTGTTTCCCTTTTGAGTTGGCCTACATAGCTTCAGTTTTCTAGGAATTTGAAGGGCTGCCAGCAAAGTCTTTCCAGGGAGGATTTACGGTCACAGACCTTATCTGGCTTGGAGAGCTGCCAGGCCGATATCTGCAAAACTTGGCAAGGCGTCTCGGAGAGTCACGAAGCAATCAAGCGAACTAATTGTCTCCTGCAAACTCCCCTCCCCTTCCGCTCCTCTTTTATTCCCTCTGGGAGGGGCCATTCATCGTCCACCTCTGGCCTTACTCCCAAGTCGACCCCTGTTCTTTAGCTGTTCCCTTTGTCTGGCAACTCACACTGGGAACAGGCTCCAGCTGTTCTTCTGCCTCACTGATGTCTGACTCTGAAGGCAGCTGATAACTGTCAGACGGCCCTGGCCCCCTCTCTGCCTCCAACACAGAGCCCTCCTCAGAGCCTTCCCCAGACTCCAGGACTGGCCCATCTCCCTCCCCAACCTCCTCACTCTCCGAATCTGCTGCCAGCTTCCCTGGCAGGCCACAATCTCACCTAAATTCCTTCTGCCTTGCCTCTCTCTCTCCTTCACAGCCGTGCCGGAAATTTGTTCCAAACGTGGAAGGTTCCAGACATCGTTAATCTGCCCTAAATATGGAACTGGCTTCCTGCACCTGTTTAAGACACTTGAGCGAAGCGGGCAGGGCTGTTCCTGTGTCCATTTTGGCGTAGGAATCGAGAGACTCCTCCAAGGAGCAGTTTTTGCAAATGATTTGCAATGCTGAAATGCGAACAGCTGTATTGACTATAGAGGCCAAACGGGGTGGGTTAAAGCCTCCTTCCTCCCCAGCCGCCCGCAGGAGTGTGAAATCGGATCAGGGTTTACCTTGGTTTTGTTTTTGGCGATGGTTTGTCCGAAGGCCCCTTGCAAAGTTAGCTTGGATGGTTGATATGGACATGTGCTGCTTGACTTAGGAGCACAGTCGGGACTGGGAATTTCGGTCACTTAAGCGATGCAGTTGTTAAATGAGTGAACCACGGGACTGGACTTTGCTTTTAGCACTATTTTTTCCACGCTCGTGAAATGAACGATGAAATTGGTTAAGTCCACTCCGCAGCCATTTAAACAAAGCTGGCTTTTGCTGTTTGAGTGTTGTGCCCCACCAGCAGAGGCTGGCAGCAGATTCGGAGAGTGGGGAGGTTGGGGAGGAAGATGGGCCAGTCCTGGAGTCTGGGGAAGGCTCTGAGGAGGGCTCTGTGTCGGAGGCAGAGAGGGGGTCAGGGCCGTCTGCCAGTTATCAGCTGCCTTCGGAGTCAGACATCAGTGAGGCAGAAGAACAGCTGGAGCCTGTTCCCAGTGTGAGTTGCCAGACGAAGGGAACAGCTAAGGAACAAGGGTCGACTTGGGAGTAAGGCCACAGGTGGAGGATGAATGGCCCCTCCCATAGGGAATAAAAGAGGAGCGACAGGGGAGTGGAGTTTGCAGGAGACCATTCGTTCGCTTCATTGGTTCGTGACTCTCCGAGACTCCTTCCCAAGTTTTGCAGATCTTGGCCTGGCAGCTCTCCAAGCCAGAGAAGGTCTGTGACCGTAAATCCTCCCTTGAAAGACTTTGCTGGATGTGAATGAGCAGAATCCACAGTCAATTAATAAAAGGGGTTTTTATTGGGACCAGGAGTTTGCTTCATGCTCTCGGGATGCCTTGCTCAGAATTAGATGTGATGATTAACACAGAGAGAGAGAGGGAGGGAGGGTGGGTGGGTGGGTGGTTACTTGAAGGACGGCTCATCAGCCACTTTTGGGGGGGGCAAAGTTTGAATTCCAAATCCTGGTTAAAGGACTATTTGCAAGACAAGGACTATCTCTAGCAAAACGTCCCAATTCCCACTTCTTATTTGTGGGGTGAGAGCTATTTTTTTTGGGGGGAGGGGGTGTCATTTTAGACCTTCCTTTCTTCTTGGGAGAAGGCTTGGTCTCTTTTGAAGGTTCGTCCTTTTGCAATTCAGCCCGGGGGGGGGGGGGAGGATAGCGTGAGAAGCCAAATTAGCTACGGAATTAAGGACTTTCGTAGCGGCTGTGTCCTAAATTCCGCCTTATCTTTGCCGCAGCTGCTGTTCTTTGCTTTTGAACAGGGACCGTCTGATCTTCCCCACCAGCCGGAGTAGTGAAAGCCCCGATGGAACGGGGTCCAATCGATTGGGACGGTTTCGCCTTCGCAAAATGCAAAAATTGGGAGTTGTGGATACATCCTGGCATGCTTTGCACCAAAACCCTCCACACCCTTGGATGGTTTTTTCCCCCTAATGTGCATTTGTGTGTGAATGCATCCAATATGATTGGGGGACATGGTGGCTAAGACGCTGAGCTTATCGATCAGAAAGGTCGGCGGTTCGAATCCCTAAGCGCCACGTAACGGAGTGAGCTCCCGTGACTTGCCCCAGCTTCTGCCAACCTAGCAGTCCGAAAGCACCTAAAATGCAAGTAGAAAAATAGGGACCACCTTTGGTGGGAAGGGAACAGCGTTCCGTGCGCCTTCGGGCGTTGAGTCATGCCGGCCACTTGACCACGGAGACGTCTTCAGACAGCGCTGGCTCTTCGGCTTTGAAACAGAGATGAGCACCGACCCCTAGAGTCGGGAACGGCTAGCACATACATGCAAGGGGAACTTTTACCTTATCCAATATGATTAAATATAAGCCATGGGGGAAACTGGTTAAACCAGAATGTATGAGTGTTGTGTAAATCAGATATGGGTTTTTCCCGATTCAACCCGAATCGGGCAAACCGGTAGTAGAGGCAGACGTAGACTCCGCCCATCCGCCTGGATGCAGAAGTGTTGCGCGTGAGCAAACCAGTAGCAAAAAATTTGTAAACCCACCATTGGTGTGAATGTAACCTATTTGATCGATTCAATAATAAACCACAGAGGAAACCATTGCTAAGCCACAAGGTCTGGCTTTTGTGCGATTGTGAATGCATCTAATGTGACAATAAACCACGGTAGAAACTTGTTAAGCAAGAGTGGCTTCTGGCAGTCTGGAAAAACTAGTTTTGAATGATCTTCCCCAAGTTTCAGAACAAATGCGGATTTGAACTCTCGAGCAATTCTTGCTTGAGCAGGGGGTTGGACTAGAAGACCTCTAAGGTCCCTTCCGACTGTCATTCTGTATTTTATGTATTTCTTTTTCCTGTTGTTTTTGGTCAAATTCTGAGTAGCCTCTCCGCTTTTTCTGCCAAAATAATGAAGGTGGCGAATTTCCCCAAATGTTGTAGGTCCATTTGGGACAGAAGATAAATATGGCAAGTCATGCGATACAGTTCAAAGGTTAGAATAGTATAACAAGAGTTGGAAGGGACCTTGAAGGTCTTCTAGTCCAACCCCCTGCTTAGGCAGGAGACCCTGCACCACTTCAGACAAAGGTTATCCAACATCTTCTTTAAAACTTCCAGTGTTGGAGCATTTACAACTTCTGGAGGCAAGTTGTTCCATTGATTAATTGTTCTCACTGTCAGGAAATTTCTCCTCAGTTCTAAGTTGCTTCTCTCCTTGATTAGTTTCCATCCATTGCTTCTTGTCCTGCCCTCAGGTGCCTTGGAGAATAGCTTGACTCCCTCTTCTTTGTGGCAGCCCCTGAGATATTGGAAGACTGCTATCATGTCTCCCCTAGTCCTCCTTTTCATTAAACTAGACATACCCAGTTCCTGCAACTGTTCTTCTTATGTTTTAGCCTCTAGTCCCCTAATCCTCTTCGTTGCTCTTCTCAGCACTCTTTCTAGAGTCTCCACATCTTTTTTACATCGTGGAGACCAAAACTGAATGCAGTATTCCAAGTGTGGCCTCACCAAGGCCTTATAAATTGGCATTAACACTTCACACAATCTTGATTCTATCCCTCTGTTTATGCAGCCTAGAACTGGGTTGGCTTTTTTGGCAGCTGCTGCACACGGCTGGCTCATATTTAAGAAATATTTCTTCCTCCTTGCGTAGAGAAATAAATGTGTGAAGAAGATGGAATAGAGAGCTTGCTTAATTTGGTAACAGTCCGTTCTTGAGGTCGTGCAGAAAATTAAATAAAATTCTCCACTTGGGCGATCAACCAAATGCTTCTATGGCTATTGCTCAGAAATTAGAAGTCTTGCATTCGTTGCTAAGAAAGAGAGTAGGAACCTTCTGTCCGATTTTTAAATTCTGCTGGAATTAGCTTAACCAGCTGAGCAAGTTAGTCTTTTGCCGCAACGGATCTTAAAAAGCCGCAAAACAGCCACACAGTTTTGAGCTGTTGGAGTGTCTGGTTTTAGAAGAGAGCCCCTGAAAATTGAATCCGGTATCTTTCTGCTTTTTAAATCAACCCGTGCTGTCAAAAACACAAGGCCATTCTGCTTTTTTTGTGTGAATGTCGTTTGTTCCTTGTCGAGAAAGAAGTATTTTCTTAACCGAAAATTTTGCTGCTGGTTGAGTTTTTAAAGGCACCAACTTCCGAATGCAGCTTCCTGTTCCGCACGACGTGGTTTTAGATGTCGCTTTTCTGAAAAAACCAGCATTTCCTCTTCAGCAGCTGTCTGTGGCTGCAGAGTTTGGAAACTTTTGGAAGTAGGTTTTCAAATTGCACTTCCCTAATTTGTCCCCTTGGAATTCCTCTAGCTAACCTAGGCTCCTCAAAAGCATGAAGCCGACTCCTCGTCCCGATAAAACCTCTTTGATTTAGGTTAAAGGGAATTCCTCTCCAGCAAAGTCCCGGTCAACAATCTTTCAAGAGATTTCACAACTACAGACCTTTATCGGGCTTGAAAAACTGCCAGGCTGATATCTTTTAAACTCCAAGCTGTAGCATCAATTCCTTGGCAAGAAGTCAGGAACAGATCTTCACCCTAATGAATTGAACTAATGGCCTCCTGCAAACTCCACTCCCCTTTCGCTCCTCTTTTATTCCCTATGGGACGGGCCATTCACCGCCCACCTGTGGCTTTATTCCTGAGTCTGCAACTGAATGGAGCTGAGTGTTACTGGCCGGATGCCTTCCTGTCGCCATTGCGGAGTTTTGTTCGGCAGGTATATTGACATTGTGCCCAGAGAGAGAAATATCTGCCTAGAGTTGGCACTAACTCCCCCCCCCCCAAAGAAATGGCAGCTGGTATCTTCCAAGTATATCTTCCAAGAACGTGGCACATTTTGACATCGCAAACGGCGATAAGGGATGTTGAACCAAAACTGAGAAACATCTGGAGTTCTACGGGATCTCTGGATTAGATCTCCTAAATAACTCCAAGCACCGCTGCTGTTTTGGTGGCTTTATTTAATGCCGCAGTTGTCTTTGGCTCACCAGCTCCAGCATTTGAGAGGGGGGATGCTTTTCTGAATAGGGATCACATCCGTGAAAGGGATACATTAATCTTAAGGTTAATTAAGGTTCGTAATTCTTGAGTTTTGTTTGGATTTTTGAGCATTGATTTGCATTGTCTCCCATCGGTGCTTAGTTCTTCCTTTCAAATTTTGCAATGATGGTCAGAGGGTTCATTCAAGGATTGACTTCTGCACTAGATGTTTTTAAGAAGATGTTGGATATCTATTTGTCTGAAGTGGTGTAGGGTTTCCTGCCTAAGCAGGGGGTTGGACTAGAAGACCTCCAAGGTCCCTTCCAACTCTGTTAATCTATTTTATTCTATTCTATTCTATTCTAATTCTAATTCTATTCTAATTCTGTTCTATTCTATATTATATTAATTATATTAATTATAATATATTAATTATATTATATTATATTATATTATATTATATTATATTATATTATATTATATTATATTATATTATATTATATTATATTATATTATATTATATTATATTATATTATATTATATTATATTATATTATATTATATTTATTATATTATATTATATTATATTATATTATATTATATTATTATATTATATTATATTATATTATATTATATTATATTATATTATATTATATTATATTATATTATATTATATTATATTATATTTATTATATTATATTATATTATATTATATTATATTATATTATTATATTATATTATATTATATTATATTATATTATATTATATTATATTATATTATATTATATTATATTATATTATTATATTATATTATTATATTATATTATATTATATTATATTATATTATATTATATTATATTTATTATATTATATTATATTATATTATATTATATTATATTATATTATATTATATTATATTATATTATATTATTATATTATATTATATTATATTATATTATATTATATTTATTATATTATATTATATTATATTATATTATATTATATTATATTATTATATTATATTATATTATATTATATTTATTATATTATATTATATTATATTATATTATATTATATTATATTATATTAATTATATTATATTATATTATATTATATTATATTATATTATATTATATTATATTATATTATATTATATTATATTATATTATTATATTATTATTCTAAAGAAGCAGGAGTTTTGAAAAGGGCTTGTTCAGAAGAGGGGGTCAAGCTATTCTCCAAAGTACCTGAGGGCAGGACAAGAAGCAATGGGTGGAAACTAATCAAGGTGGGGAGCAACTTAGAACTAAGGAGAAATTAGTTAGAACAATTAATCAGTGGAACAGAAATTGCCTCCAGAAGTTGTGAATGCCCCAACACTGGAAGTCTTTAAGATGATGTTGGATGACCCTTTGTCTGAAACGGTATAGGGTTTCCTGCCTAGGCAGGGGGTTGGACTAGAAGACCTCCAAGGTCCCTTCCAACTCTGTTATTCTATATTCTAATACTTTAATGAAAAGAAGGACCGGGGTGACATGATAGCAGTCTTCCAATATCTCAAGGGTTGCCCCAGATAAGAGGGAGTCAAGCTATTCTCCAAAGCACCTGAAGGCAGGACAAGAAGCAATGGGTGGAAACTAACCAAGGAGAGAAGCAACCTAGAACTAAGGAGAAATTTCCTGACAGTGAGAACAATTAATCAATGGAACAACTTGCCTCCAGAAACTACAAATGCTCCAACACTGGAAGTTTTTTACGAAGAGATTGGATAACCATTTAGAATATAGAATAACAAGAGTTGCTTGGAGGTCTTCTAGTCCAACCCCCTGCTAAGGCAGAATACCCTACACCACCTTCAGACAATTGGATGCCCAACATCTTCTTAAAAACACCCAGTGTTGGAGCATTCACAACCTCTGGGGGCAGGTTGTTTATCTGAAGTGGTTGGTGTAGGGTTTCCCGCCTAAGCAGAGGGTTGGACTAGAAGACCTCCAAGGTCCCTTCCAACTCTGTTATTCTGTTGTCTGGAAAAAAAGAAATCAGCCAGGAGCTCCTGGCCAGGTCTGTGTCTGTGTATGACTGTAAAAGGAGTGAAATGCATGCCCAGCAGAAGAAAATAGCGGTTTCTTTTTTTTTTTTCCTCCTCCCCCCGGGGTTGCAAATAGGAAACTCGCAGACGGAGGATATTTTTAGCATTGCTTTTCCTGTGTGGGTCCATCCTCCTGCAAGCGTGGGGATGTTGATATTTCTGCCTGGACCGAGTTCTTTCAGTTGGATGCCCCTTCCTGATTTGTGGGCTTTAAATGTTGCTCAAAGATTTGTTTATTTCGTCTCGGACCATTCAGGAAACTGGCTCTTAAAATAGCTGGCCAATAGCTTGGTTGAATTTTGGACACGTGGTCGTAAGGATGCTGTGTGGCAGTCGTAGGTGAGAGGACCGGTTGTAAGTCACTGTTTTTCAATGCCGCTGTAATTATGAATGATTGCTAAATCAAGGGTTGTATAATAATTGTGCTTCCTTCTTCTCTCTCTCCATTTTCCCTCCCTCCCTCTTCGAATGTTTCTTCCTTCTTTCCATCCATCCATCAATCCATCCATCCATCATCTTTGAATCTTCCTTCCCCTCTTTCATCCATCCATCTATCCATTATCTTTGATCCTTCCATCCATTTTATCCCTTCCTCCCTTCCTTCCCATCCATCATTTCTTTCTTTCTTTCTTTCTTTCTTTCTTTCTTTCTTTCTTTCTTTCTTTCTTTCTTTCTTTCTTTCTTTCTTTCCTTCCTTCCTTCCTTCCTTCCTTCCTTCCTTCCCATCCATCAGATCTTTCCTTCCTTCCTTCCCTCCCTCCCTTCCTCCTTCCTTCCCATCCATCCTCTTTCCTTCCTTCCTTCCCATCCATTACATCTTTCCTTCCTTCCCATCCATCACATCTTTCCTTCCTTCCTTCCTTCCTTCCTTCCTTTCTATCCATCCCTTCCTTCCTTCCCATCTTTCCTTCCTTCCTTCCCATCCATCACATCTTTCCTTCCTTCTTTCCTTCCTTCCTTCCCATCTTTCCTTCCTTTCTATCCATTCCTTCCTTCCTTCCCATCCATCACATCTTTCCTTCCTTCTTTCCTTCCTTCCCATCCATCACATCTTTCTTTCTTTCCATCACATCCTTCCTTCCTTCCTTCCTTCCTTCCTTCCTTCCTGTCCATCATATGTTTCCTTCCCATCAATCACATCTTTCCTTCCTTCCATTCATCAATCCATCCATCCATCTTCTTTGAATGTTCCTTCGTTCCTCCCTCCCTGGATCTCCTTCCTTTCTTTCCTCCCTTCATTATGAAATATTGACGGATGCTGTCCCTGCAGAGTTAAACGCCCCCTCCCTTCCCATCTCTTCAGCTTTGTGAAGTTTTCCTCCCCGGTTGGTTCCTTCTGCCCCACACACGTTGCAAATCCCTGCTTCATCCAAGGATGCCGTGTCTCTGGGATCAATTAAAAGCTCGTCACGGTTCTACTGGGAGGAATTATTGTGCATTTTCTGGCACTTGTTCTATCTCCCAACCAGAGCGCAGAAACCACTCAACCTCCTTCAGAACCTTCCTAAGGTGTTTTTTCCCCCCTCCTTGTTTTCCCATCTCAAGGCCTCCTTCCTTTCCCCCAACTTCCCCCAAATTGTAAAACTGCAAAACAATCTGATTTCGGGGTAGTGCTGGTGGATGGGAGCTCCGTTGGGGAGGCTTAATTGTTCTCTTATAGGGCGCTTTGGTCTACTATCATTTGCATTTAATTTGCTGGAATTTCAAGAGAGAAATGGTGGTTTTCTTTTCCTTTTGTGTGTGTGTGTGGGGGGGAATGCACGATTTGTGCAAACACATTAGAGAGAGACAGAAATAGGTGGACTTTGGATAGACTTTTCTAGGTCAAAATATTAACGTGACATTTAATACCACTTTATAAGGCCTTGGTGAGGCCACACTTGGAATCCTGCATTCAGTTTTGGTTGCCACGATGTAGAAAAGATGTGGAGACTCTAGAAAGGGTGCAGAGAAGAGCAACAGAGAGGATTAGGGGACTGGAGGCCATATAAAGAACAATTGATTGTATTGGGTATGTCTAGTTTAATGAAAAGAAGGACTAGGGGAGACACGATAGCAGTCTTCCAATATCTCAGGGGCTGCCACAAAGAAGAGGGAGTCAAGCTATTCTCCAAGGCACCTGCGGGCAGGACAAGAAGCAATGGGTGGAAACTAATCAAGGAGAGAAGCAACTTAGAACTAAAGAGAAATTTCCTGACATTTAGAACAATTAATCAATGGAAAAGCTTGCCTCCAACACTGGAAGTTTATAAGATGTTGGATAACCATTTGTCTGAAGAGGTGTAGGGTTTCCTGCCTAAGCAAGGGGCTAGACTAGAAGACCTCCAAGCTCCCTTCTCACTCTGTTATTCTGTTCTATTCTATATGACACAGCTAAAGGGCTCAGTGGCTAAGATGCTGAGGTTGTCGATCAGAAAGGTCAGCAATTCGGCAGTTCGAATCCTGAGCGCCGCATAATGGAGTGAGCTCCCATGATTTGTCCCAGCGTCTGCCAACCTAGCAGTTCGAAAGCACATAAAAATGCAAGGAGAAAAATAGGGACCACCTTTAGTGGGAAGGGAACAGCATTCTGTGCGCCTTCGGGAGTTGAGACATGCCAGCTACATGACAACGGAGACGTCTTCAGACAGCGCTGGCTCTTCGGCTTTAAAACGGAGATGAGCACCGCCCCCTAGAGTCGGGAACGACTGGCATGTATATGCGAGGGGAACCTTTATCTTTACCTTATGATACCGTATTTGGCTTTTTTTACTTCCTTGTTTTTTTGCAAACGGGCAAAGAGAAGGGCTAGGAAAAGGAAGGACGTGATGAAATGCTTTTTATGAGCTGATGGGCCCTTCGCTTCGTGGGTTCTCGCCAGAAAAAGTCTCACAGTTGTCGGACTTCAGCAGCTGGCATGTGGTTGTTATCTAGCTGCAATAATAAATGGCAGTTTGTAAGATCGCATGCACTTATCTCTGCAGCTGGGGCAATAGGCATCAAAGTTCTCGCTTGAAACGGCAGAGATGAGATTCTAAGGGATCATAGAGACATGTGTTTGTTGTGGCCCACCAGGGAAGCTGGCAGCAAAGTCGGACTGAGGAGGTTGGGGAGGAAGATGGGCCAGTCCTGGAGTCTGGGGAAGGCTGTGATGAGGGCTCTGCGTCGGAGGCAGAGAGGGGGCCAGGACCATTTGACAGTTATCAGTTGCCTTCGTAGACAAACATCAGTGGGGCAGAAGAACAGCTGGAGCCTGTTCCCAGTGTGCGCATGCGCAGAGTGGCCAGACGAAGGGAACAGCTAAGGAAAAAGGGTCGACTTGGGAGGAAGGCCACAGGTGGACAATGAACGGCCCCTCCCAGAGGAGATAAAAGAGGAGCGACAGGGGAGTGGAGTTTGCAGGAGACCATTAGTTCGCTTCATTGGTTCGTGACTCTCGGAGACTCCTTGCCAAGTTCTGCAGATATCGGCCTGGCAGCTCTCCAGGACAGATAAGGTCTGTGACCGTAAATCCTCCCTCGAAAGACTTTGCTGGATGTGAAGGAGCAGAATTCACAGCACATTAATAAAATGGGGTTTTGTCGGGATGTTGGCTTATTCTGTTCCTACCTTATCCTTCCACCCTCCGCCGCGCCATTCCTCTACTCCCGTCTCCCCTCTTCAGAGTTCTGAAAATATTTTTTGCATCAACGGACGCTTTAATATTAACCTTTTAAAGAAATGTACCGTATACATTTTCGCGTTTGCGAGTTCTTCTCCTGGCAAGAGTTCTGACGTATCTTCTATTTACTTATTTATCTTTTCCAGAATCGGGGCCGCTTGGCAGAGAAGAGAACGATACCCTTGCCTCCCTCCCGGACTCCGAAAAAGGAGCCCCCGTCTCTTTTCTCACACAGCGACCATCACAAGGAGGTGGAAAAAATCAACGGGCATCACCACCCTCATGTCAAACGGGAAGAGGACTTGAATATTAGTATCATGAAAAGAAGGTACGCGGGGATCCTTTCTTCTTTTGGCCCTCCCTCCGAAAAGCCACAATTCTGCAGGCTTGTGATAGCGAACGGAGAGCCTAATGTTCAGCTTTCCAGAGGGCTGGGGAAGGCCGTTTTTGCCCTCCCCGGGATTCAAGAAAGCCACCGGAGCTCGGAGAGGGCAAAAAATGGGCCCAGCGGATCAACCGGAAGGAGGAGGCCATTTTCGCTTCAAAGTTCCAGTTCTAACGGGGCAAAAACGGCCTTCCCCGACCCCCCCAGAGGAAATATCAAGCTCAGCTTGGAGACAAGCAATATGGCGCATGAGGAGAAGGAGCATGTGGGGGGATTGCGCTTTGCATTATGGGTGCCGGAGTGCCTGCGCGCTATTGCGCCTGCACGCCCTCGCATTTTTGGCACCCAAAGGGTTAGCCATCACTGGTGGAGGCGCTCCTCGTTTTATGACGATTTGTTCTAACCACGCTTCGCTTTGGAGAAAGTGACACGAGCCATCGGTCCGGTTGAATCTTCCCTCGCGAGCTGGTCTTTGGGTTTCTGCGTGCCAGCCAGCTGATCTTCTCGCGCATGGGAAACACGAAGACCAGCTAGCCGGCATGAATGCCTGTTTTTTTGGCCGTTTTCTGGAACCAGAAGAGCAGCTGGCAACGGGCAGGCGTGCCCACAGACAGGGCTCTGCATGCCACCTCTGGCGAGCGTGCCATAGTTTTGCCATCACAGTCCTAGGTTTTTGATGGGTGATTCCTGGCACTCTTCAACTGAAAAACGGCCCAAAAAACAACCTGGTTTTTTTTGGGCTGTTTTGGCTGTTTTGGGGGGCTTTTTCCGGCCGTTTTCTGGCCCTCTGGTACCCTTGACTAGTTGGCCGGCGTGTGTGCTGGAAGCTAGAAAAGCAGCTGTGAGGGCGCATGTTACCCACAGAGAGGGCTCTGCCATCCAGGTTTGCCCTCGTGGCCCTAGGTTTGGATGGTTGATCCCTGTCACTCTTCCTTAAGAGAACAGTTTTTGGGGGCCAACAATTCCAGTAAGCCCGTGAGCGGCAGTGGGTGTTTGTGGGGGAAATCCTATTGCTATGAACCTGGGAGATGTTGCATAGACTAATCAAGAAAGTTGGCACCAAAGTGATGTGGGTAGAAACCGCCAAGAGAGACGGGTGCCAGGCAAGGATGTGGGCTCAGCCAACATGAAAGGGAGCATTGAACAAGGATTGGAGCGCGCCGTCTGCCCCGAGCCAAAAAAGGCAGATAAAAACGAGAGGTTTCCAGCTCTTTTGGGTCCCTGGGCAAAAATCAGTACCTGATGTTTGCTGGAATTTCCCGGCCCGAGGTCTGGATGAAGCCACGCGTGGCACCGTGCCACTGGCGGGTTCTCTATCCCTGCACGCTATTCCAGAGACGACCTAGAAGCAGAATTACAACCAAACGAGAAATATATATATTTGAGGATCCTGGTGAACGGGTTTTTTTTTCTCCTTCTCTCTTTTTTTCTCTCTCTCTTTCTGCTGTGCTTAGAAGTGCCATGCGGTTAAACTTGTATTTCGTGGGCATATAAATTTAGAATAGAATAGAATAAGGAATTAGAATTAGAATTAATAGAATAGAATAGAATAAGGAATTAGAATTAGAATTAATAGAATAGAATAGAATAAGGAATTGGAATTAGAATTAATAAAATAGAATGTGGAATGGAATAGAATAATACAGAATGGAATAGAATAATACAGAATGGAATAGAATAGAATAGAATAAAGAATTAGAATTAGAATTAATAGAATAGAATAAGGAATTAGAATTAGAATTAATAGAATAGAATAGAATATGGAATGGAATAGAATAGAATAATACAGAATGAAATAGAATAATGCAGAATGGAATAGAATAGAATTAGAATTAGAATTAGAATTAATAGAAGAGAATAGAATAGAATAAGGAATTAAAATTAGAATTAATAGAATAGAATAGAATAAGGAATTGGAATTAGAATTAGAATTAATAGAATAGAATATGGAATGGAATGGAATAGAATAATACCGAATGGAATAGAATAATACCGAATGGAATAGAATAGAATAGAATAAGGAATTAGAATTAGAATTAATAGAATAGAAAAGAATAAGTAATTAGAATTAATAGAATAGAATAGAATATGGAATGGAATGGAATAGTATAATACAGAATTGAATGGAATAATACAGAATGGAATAGAATAGAATATAGGATGGACAGAATGGAATGGAATAGAATAGAATTAGAATTAATAGAATAGAGTAGAAAAGAATAACAGAGTTGGAAGGGGCCTTGGAGGTCTTCTAGTCCAACCCCCTGCTTAGGCAGGAAACCCTCCACCACTTCAGACAAAGGGTTATCCAACATCTTCTTTAAAACTTCCAGTGTTGGAGCATTCACAATTTCTGGAGGGAAATTGTCCCTCTGATTAATTGTTCTGACTGTTGGGAAATTTCTCCTTAGTTCTAGATTGCTTTCCTCCTTGATTAGTTTCCACCCGTTGCTTCTTGTCCTGCCCTCAGGGGCTTTGGAGAACAGCTTGACTCCCTCTTCTTTGGGGCAGCCCCCCAATATTGGAACCACTGCTGTCATGTCTCCCCTAGTCCTCCTTTTCATCAGACTAATTTAATAAATAAATTTCAGAAGAGGGGAGCGAAAGATTGATGACTAGGATTAAAAAAAGATCAACGGTACATTTGAGATATTTTAGCATCCTCTCTCCTTGGAGGGGCCTCGGATGAAGTGGGGGGGGGGACGTCTCCACATCGTTTTTGTGCTGGCTCCAATCTTCTAATAGCAAAATCGCCGGCTTGCACGAAAGCTTCAAGAGTTTTCTCAGCGGTATCCTCAGCGGGTCCAAATAACATTTCACAACCCTTAAGTGGAAAGCTCGTTTTGATGTCCCCGAAGAGTTTTGTGGCTGTTGGCCTCTTTAAGTTGATGGTGCGATTTCCGTGGCTGATTTTTTTTCCAGATCTGTAGATATCTTGGCCAGTAATGAAGATCATAATGGGAAGGATATGATTTAGGAAAATGTTTGCCAGGACGTACGACCTGATGGTTGTAGACCCCTTGATCAAGAAGCAAAAGTGTAGTGTTAGAAACACGACTAGTTTTTGAGTGAATATTCTCTTTTTAAAAAATATCTCTTCTGAAACCCCTCACGTTTTAGCAGGGCCTACAGTGCTGTGGACAATGCTTTCCAAAAACCCAATCAATCAATCATCAGAATAGAGCTGGAAGGGACCTTGGAGGTCCTCTAGTCCAGCCCCCTGCTCAAGCAGGAGAATATATCCGTTCATATTCATGTCTGTCTTATCTCTTCTGGAAGATCTTCAGATGCAAGATGTTCTTTCCATCCATCCATCCATCCATCCATCCATCCATCCTATCATCTCAGAATCATAGAATCCTTAGAGGTCTTCTAGTCCAACCTTCTTGAGGTCTCATGTTTCCCTCCTGCCTTTTCGTAACTCTTATCCTGTTTTCCAGCCTGAATTGGTATCTGTGTTGTGTTACTTTAAAGGCTCAGAACAAGCTGTGGGTTGGAAAGCAGCTGTAGATGACTCCCAGCGGTGGGTTTCACTTATTTTTACCACCAGTTCGCCGTGCACATGCTTGCTTCATGTGTTCGTGCACGGTCCACGTATGCGCTTTGCTCGCACATGCTCCTGTAGTTGCGCCCGGCCTTAAAATCATGGCTAAATAGAACGGCATATTTGCTGTGGCCCGCCAGCAGAGCTGACAAGCGATTCGGACAGTGAGGAGGTTGGGGAGGAAGATGGGCCAGTCCTGGAGTCTGGGGAAGGCTCCGATGAGGGCTCTGTGTTGGAGGCAGAGAGGGGGCCAGAGCCGTATGCCAGTTATCAGCTGCCTTCAGAGTCAGACATCAGTGAGGCAGAAGAACAGCTGGAGCCTGTTCCTAGTGTGAGTTGCCAGATGAAGGGAACAGCTAAGGAACAGGAGTCGACTTGGGAGTAAAGCCACAGGTGGACGATGAAGGGCCCCTCCCAGAGGAAATAAAAGTGGAGAAAAAGGGGAGTGGAGCTTGCAGGAGACAATTTGTTCGCTTCATTGGTTCGTGATTCTCCGAGACTCCTTGCCAGATTTTGCAGCCTGGCAGCTCTCCAAGCCAGATAAGATCTGTGACCGTAAATCCTCCCTTGGCTGGATGTGAATGAGCAGAATTCACATTAAATTAATAAAAGGGGTTTTTGTCGGGACCAGGAGTTTGCTTCATGCTCTTGGGATGCCTAGGTCAGGACAATAGCACTGGGGTGGGTGGGGGCAGGCCCACCTGCCATCTCCGCTACCGGTTCGCCTCAACGGCTGAATACCTCTGATGCCTCCTTATAAACAAACATTAAGCCTTTGTTGTGTGGTTGGTCGTTGTGTCAAAGAAAGTTCGTAAGTGACAGAAGTAGGCTGGTCGGCCCAGTTTTTGCAGTATTCTTGTTCACTTCCTGAATTCCTGTTTTTTTCCCCAAATGTAAGATGCATGGTGTTAAATACTGATATCTACTACAGTGGTTTCCACCAAGGTCCTCTGTTCCGGCGGGAACAGAGGTTTAATCCTATTGGTCGAAGGGTCTGACAGCTCCCTATCAAAGGGCTGCTGTCAGACTCAACCTTCGCTGGATTGTTCTCACTTGTTGTACTTAATAAAGAGCTGTTGTGACCGTTAAGCCTGTGTGTGCCTATCCATTACCCGATCTAACACTGGCGATGAAGGTGGAAGGCAAGCAGGCGAACCAAAAAGAGCGTAGCAATCCAGCAAGTACATCCAGAGCGCGGCTTCGAGCAGCCATTTTTGAGCGGCAAACTCAAAATGCCCACAGAACGCAAAATGGCCATGCACGCCCCACCGACTCCGTATGACTCAGTTACTGAGTACTGGGACTCGTACGTGCTACGATTTGACTGTTCCCTCGAGGCCAACGACCTCTTGGGCCTTTCTGAAGGCCGCAAGAAGAACATGTTCCATGAGATTCCACGAGTACTTATAGGGCCGTGATTTCGAACTAATTACGGATCACAAGCCGCTACTGGGCTTACTAGCTGGGGACCGACCTACCCCAGTGTCATTATCACCACAGATGACCAAATGGACCATCTTCCTAGCTGCCTACTCCTACCGTCTCATCCAACGACCAGGCTCCGCTTTGGGGCACGCTGATGCTTTGAGCCGCTGCCCGCTGCCTGAACTTCTTGCTGACCCTACCCCCGAGACGCCAGTCCTCCTCATTGACTGCCTTGAGACTGGGCCTGTCTCATCCAGTGACGTTGCCCGTCACTCTGCAAAGGACTCCACCATCAAACAAATTTTGAACTGGGTGTGGAGGGGGTGGCCAAAGGGACCTGTTGGGGCTGATTTCAAAATGTATTTTACCAAACGTGATGAGTTATCGGTTGCAAATGGCTGTTTACTGTGGGGGGATGGGGTCGTTGTTCCACCCAATCTGCGCATTGCAGTACTAGAGGCTTTGCATGTAGGGCATCCTGGAATTGTCAGGATGAAGTCTTTGGCTAGGAATTGCGATGGTGGCCTAACATGGACAGGGAAATCGAAGAATGGGTGGCTACCTGCACACCGTGCCAGGAGTCCAGACCAGCTCCCCCAGAGGCGCCCGCTAAGGAGTAGGAGCGACCTCAAGCACCATGGTGTAGGGTGCACATTGACTTTGCTGGCCCAGTTCATGGCCAGACATTCCTCGTGGTTGTGGACACCTACTCGAAATGGCTAGAGGTAGTCCAGATGACTACACTACGGCAGAAGCGGTCATCAAGGTACTACGGAGACTTTTCTCCACGCACGGCCTGCCCAACGTCCTGGTCTCGGACAACGGGCCCCAATACACGGCCATGCAATTTGAGACCTTCCTAGCAGCTCAGGGAATCAGACATGCCCTGGTCGCGCCATTCCATCCGGCCTCCAACGGTCAGGCGGAGAGAATGGTGAGATCTGCAAAAGAGGCCCTCACTAGGATGGGCCCGGGAGATTGACAAACATACGTTGACCACTATTTACTAATTCAGCATATCACACCCAGTGCCACTGCAGGGAGAAGCCCCTCCGAGCTTCTCATGGGTCGCTGGCTAAGGTCCCACTTAGACCGGCTACACCCCAATTATTCTGCCTCATCGCCCCCAGACTCCACAAGCAAGATTCCGACTTTTAGCGTAGGCGATTTGGTATACGCCCACAACTACGCCGGGGGAACTCGGTGGATTCCTGCCACAGTGATAGGCATCACCGGGCCTCACTCTTATCTTGTAGAGCTCGAGGACGGCCGGAATTGGAGAAGGCACATTGACCAACTCTGTGGCCGCCTCTCCAACTCCACTCTTAGACAACCAGAGGTAACTCCTGCACGAGTTAGCCAAAGCCCTACCCAAACAGAGCAAACACTCACTCCTTCCACAGGCAGCTCAAGCCCGAGGATACTGGAAAACTTATTTGGTTATGTTGCAGGCCCGTAGCGAGCTCCGAGCGAATCGGCTCTAGAAGCTCCAGCTGTGGCCTGTGAAAAGTTCCAGGAGCTTTCACCAAGTGGCACTGCGGAGCAAACAGGTCCGTTCGACCTGTCCAAAGAACACCCTCCTACTGAACTGCGCAGGTCTGGTAGAGCTACCCAAAAGCCCGCCTACCTGTGTGACTACGTAACTAGTAGGATTGTTCCATCCAAGAGGGGAGGGGTGTTAGATACTTGTTCGAACTACAGTGGTTTCCACCAAGGTCCTCTGTTCCGGCGGGAACAGAGGTTTAACCCTATTGGTCGAAGGGTCTGACAGCTCCCTATCAAAGGGCTGCTGTCAGACTCAACCTTCGCTGGATTGTTCTCACTTGTTGTACTTAATAAAGAGCTGTTGTTACCGTTAAGCCTGTGTGTGCCTATCCATTACCCGATCTAACACATGGTGTCATTGCAAGCCAGCTTGCTTTCTGAGCAGATCTTGGTTCTCTCCATCCTTGTCTCTTCCCCCACTTCCCCGAGCTTGGAGTGGGGAGGGGGGACAGCTCAGCTGTGAGGGTGAAGGACCCATCTGGGTCACCTTATTAAACTCTCCGCCTCCGACGGTGCGTTAAGAGGACCAGCATCTGAAAAGGTTAAAATGGAAGGTTGATGCCACATCGCTTGCTTGGGAAGTCCTACCGCCGGCCTTCTTTCTCTCTTTTAATTATTAGTAATTTATAAAGGAGACCTATTTGCCCCTCTCTACCCCACCTCCGCCAGGCAAGCCGGGCTGCCTGATAGCTTGCAAATTATTAGTAATTTGATTTCAATTGAATGAATAACCCGCGACAGCAAGGCGCGGGCTGGACGCGGAAATCTAATTGGCGATAACACCATAGAAACTTGAAAAATGCAGAAGGGGGGGCGGATGGGCGGGCAAGTGGGTTTGAGCGTTGGAGCGCTGCCGGGAGAAGGAATATGCAAAGCTGCGCATGGGGGGGGAGTGAGGGGGTGAGGAAGGAGATAGGAGATAATTGGGATTTAATTTCATTTCTTACCTATTCATTTGTTTAAAGATGGGTGTTTAATTATCCGGCGCTACGGATGGAAATGATTCCCCAGGGGTGAATAATGGGGTGTGTGGTTTTTCCCACCGGGCAAAAAAATTAAAAATTAAAAATGGACTGGAATGCCAATCTCCAAGGCTTTGACGCCGAATCTTTCAGGGGAAATGGTTTTGATCGTGAAACTGGTTTTATATTTAGCTGACAGGCACCTGTCCTTTTTTTGGGGGGGGGGAATAAATAATGGGGTTCCCCCTGTCCCGTTCTAGGCAGTCCTCTTTACTTAAGACCAAAATTGAGCGGAAAATTTCCACCGTAAGCAAGATCCCCATTTTGCCACCTTTCTTGCCACCATTGTTGCGCAAACCACTGCTGTTGTTAAGTGAATGGTACGGTCGTTAAGCGAACCTGGCTCTCTCTCATTGTCAGATCGTCGCCAATTGGGGGGAATCACAGGACACCCCCCCCAGGACATTGCAAATGTTATATAAATACATGCCAGCCTCCGAATTTTGATCACAACGTGACCTGCAATTGTTGTTAAGTGTGAAAATGGTCACAAGTCACTTTTTTCCAGTCGTAACTTTGAACGGTCACTATAAGAAAATGGTTGTAAGTCGAGGACTGTATTTCAGGCTTTCAGGGCAAGGAAGAAGGGAAGGATATCTTGTGGACTGAACAATATATCATATGGCGGTTTCAGATTGTTGTTTTTCTTCTAATCTATATTACCCACTCATTCATCACAAAATCTCCAGAACTGTAAAGCCTACAAACTTGAAAGTTGGCACTTTTGTTCCTCTTGGCTTCTAGGTGTTCTCTAAGAAAGGATTTTTCAAAATGACCATCAGATCATTAGTATTTCTTATACAGTAATTAACACACTCTGATGCTAAGGAGTTCTACTCCCTCTCCCCGCCTGAAAAGAACTCTGTTCCAACTGCCAGTTGCCTTGTATTAACACGCTCTGATGCTAAGGAGTTAGACATTCTACTCCCCCTTCCCGCCTGAAAAGAACTCTGCTCCAACTGCCAGTCGCCTCACATTCCGTTACCTCAGTTCAAACTGGCGGACGTTCCACTCCTTCACTCAGGAGCGGCTTGGGGCTCCTTACAGTGCTAAACATCGGTACCTCACCAAAATGTCTACGCCTTCCACCTATGGAACGGCTTCTGAGCCAACAGATTGAACTGGATTTCTCCTGCGTTGCCCAATCAGAAGCACGGGTATCCAGATAGTATTTTATATTTCATATCTTAAATATGAGACTCCGTCCCCAGTCAAGCTGGAATCTTTTCTGAATGAATTAGATCCTTTTGGAGATTGTGTTCCTTGGGCATCAAGTTGGCTTCCTCTCATTGTGGAATTAACTTGGTTTGAATCCTGCCTGCGAAACCATGAATCTCTTCCGAGCCTCATTTTCGACCAGCTTAGGTATGAATCTTGGATAGAAGTCACAAGAAACCTGGATAAGAGATTGGGGGCTGCCCAGAGCGGGAATATAGATAGTCCTCATTTAGCGTCCACCATGGCAACTCGGCTGTTAAGAAAGGCGACGTGAAATCACGACGGTACTGACAAATCATTTCCAAAACGGGTCTGAAATATCCAGATTTTCTGGGAAGTTCTGACAGAAGGGAGGAAGATAAAAGAGAAGCAGGGGGGGGTTTAAAAAGAGGGAGAAAGACCCCTCCCCATAAGAATTAAATCTTTGCTTCCCATTTTTACCCTGAGCTTTTGCATTTGGCGCTTTGGCCCCCACGTTGGCAGAGATGCCAACTATTTTCAAGTCTTCCCTTCCCAAATCAGCAGGCACCTTTTGAAGGAGAGGGGGGCGACCCTTAAACCTTCCTCCGCCTCCCCCCCCCCGTTATTTTCCTTTGATCTGCCTCTCTTAATTTCCTTGTTTGTTGTTCTTCTCCCATCCGTGTCTCGTCCTTGATGAAAAATAAAATCTTAATTAGGAACGAGCGGGTCCCTTCCTCCGCTTGGCATCAAATCTTAGTAATAACTGAAAGGGCTTCTATTTCCCACCCCTCCTTTCTCTATTTCCTGAAAGGAGAAAAGATTGTCATCTCTTTAGGCCCGATGCAGCAATTCTTCCTTTCCTTTCCCAGGGCTTTGAAGTTAACACACATGGTGGTTGTATTAGTGTAACTCAAAGCACGCCTCTCCTTCTTTTAAGCGTAGAGTGCTGTTCCCTTGTAAAAAAAAAAAAACGCTCCATTGCCTCTTGTGGAAGGAAGGAAATCTTTGCTTGCTCGTAAACAACACATAGTATATTAAAAGAAAAAAACCTTCAGAATACAGAACAACAGAGCTGGAAGGGATCTTGGAGGTCTTCTAGTCCAACCCCCTGCTCAAGCAGGAGACCATTCAAGACAAGTGAAGTTAGAACAATGGAACAGAAATTGCCTCCAGAAGTTGTGAATGCCCCAACACTGGAAGTTTTAAAGAAGAGGTTGGATAGCCATTTGTCTGAAACGGTATAGGGTTTCCTGCCTTGGCAGGGGGTTGGACTAGAAGACCTCCAAGGTCCCTTCCAACTCTGCTATTATTGTAAATTATTTGGTAGCTTTTAAGGCGTGAGCTGGAGGAGGGGCGGGGGGGAGGAGCTTTCCATCCTGATGGCTTTTAGGGAGGAGAGAAAACACACAACACACACAAACACACAAACACACACAGACATGTTCAAAATCCGAAAACCGCCTGTGTCTCCTCGCGGCCTCTCTGCTTGCAGATTGGATGCTAGCTGGCATTTGCAAAAAAGACCTTGACCCAAATTTGTGCGTTACTCCAATTGAGTTGGGGTTTTAATTTTTTAATTTTTTTTAAACCTACCGTGTTTCCCCTCCCCCCCAAAATAAGAAAGGGTCTTATTTTCTTTTGACCCCCAAAATAAGTGCTTGGCCTTATTTTCGGGGGGGGGGTTATTATTTTTGAGGTGCAGGAGATGGCAAGCGTGGTCAACTCCTGTCCGCTGATGTGTTGCAATATTTTCGGGGAGGGCTTATTTCAGCGCATGCGCTCAAAAGCCCAAATGGGCTGATTATCCGGGGAGGTCTTTTTTGGGGGGGAAACAGGGTAGCCCCACTCCCACCCCGTCCCCCTCCGTCCTCTCCAGCTTGTTCTGCTTGCCACTGACTTGCCTTACAGGCAGGAGGAAGGCAAAACATTGGCCCACGCAGCACAGATTAGTTAGATTTTGTTGTGTAAGGAGTAGGAGGGTGGGCATGAGTGGGGGGGGGGATGAGAGGGAGGGGAGGGGGGGCTCGGATCAAGGAGCTGTCAGCTGCTGTCTGTCGGATCTCCTTCCTTGCTTTTGGCTGACTCGGAAACTCTGGTTTTACCTCCCCGGGAGAGATGCTGACCTTGCTTAAGAGACCTTGTCTCTTAAAGGCTTTTGCAGCTGAGCCCGTCCCAATGCTCTGCTTTGAATTACTGGGATTCACACAAGGTGTGTGTGTGTGTGTGTGTGTGTTGTTGTTTTTCTCCGGCGGGGATGAAAGGACTCCAAATCAAACTCTCCCCGTTCGAGAACCCCTTGGAGCGCTTCCCATTAAGGAGGGGGGAGAGAAAGGGAATAAAACATACCATTAGTGTCCAAAATTGTGGGAACCTTTTGGGAAAAGTGTACAGTATTTTGGAGGTCTGATGGCTAATAACGACACAGTTTTCCCCAAAAATAAGACCTCCCCGGATAATAAGTCCAATCGGGCTTTTGAGCGCATGCGCTAAAATAAGCCCTCCCCAAAAATATTGCAACACAGCAGCAGCAGCAGCCACGAGGTGACCACGCTCGCCACCGCCTGCACCTCAAAAATAATAAGACCTCCCCGAAAATAAGGCCAAGTGCTTATTTCGGGGGTCAAAAGAAAATATTGGTTTTTGCCTTTTGAACCAAGTGTCATTTGCAGACGAATAAAAAAAATAATAGGGAAGGATCTATTTCTACTTTCTCCTTTCCTCCCCGTTATACAAGAAAAGAATTGAGATTCTTTCTTGAGTTTCTTTCTCACCTTTTCCCGTTTTCCTGGGGCAACGGCACGTTTTCCTACGAGATCCTATGGATTTCCTTCAAGGTCATCCCTACGCTGTACGAAAAGCCCATTTGGCTACAGAGGGAGTCACCTTTCCATTTGTAAGGAATTTCCCCCCCCCCCCTTTTATGGAGAATCTTTTAGGTGTTTGTGTCTTTCAATTCCGATGAATGCCAGTAAGGAAATTCTAAGGATTAAACATCTCATTCACAGTTGAGACTCTAGAAAGAGTGCGGAGAAGAGCAACAAAGGTGATGAGGGGACTGGAGACTAAAATATATGAAGAACGGTTGCTGGAATTGGGCCTGGCTAGTCTAGTGAAGAGAAGGACCAGGGGAGACAGGAGAGCAGTCTTCCAATATTTGAGGGACTGCCACAGAGAGGAGGGGGTCAAGCTATTTTCCACGAATGACAGACAAGGAGTAATAATGGATGGAAACTGACCAAGGAGAGATTCAACCTGGAAATGAGAAGGAATTTTCTGACAGTGAGAACAATCAACTCATGGAACAGAAGTTGTCTTCAGAGGATGTCGGAGCTTCATCCCTGGAGGCTTTCAAGAGGAGATTAAACTGCCATTTGTTAGAAATGGTGTAGGGCAGGGGTTGGACTAGATGACCTACAAGGTCCCTTCCAACTCTATTGTCTTTCTCTGTATCATTCTCCCATCTGCTAATCTAATGTCTGAAAGTGTGATCTCCACTCCCTTGAATCTTTTTGTCCCTGTCTTAGGAGTTGATTTCCTGATCACTTTATAACGCCCGTACCGTCTTTAACAGAATAATAGAGTTAGAAGGGACCTTGGAGGTCTTCTAGTCCAACCCCCTGCTCAAGCAGGAGACTCTATGCCATTCTGGACCAAACTTATTCCAGTGTTGGAGCACAGACAACTTGTGGGGTCAAGACATTCCACTGTTGGCTGTTCTCACCTTTAGGAAATTTCTCCTTGGTTCTAGGTTGCTTCTCTCCTTGGATAGTTTCCATCCATTGCTTCTTCTCCAGCCTTCAGGTGCTTTCGAGAATAGCTTGACCCCCGCTTCTTTAACGCACTTGAGTGTTTGCAACCAGGATGGGAGTTAAGCTGGCTAGCCACATGCATGGCGACGTATTCCCCGTCCTCCTCCTCCTCCTCCGATTATGTTGATGGCAGCTTTTCGCCGTCCTGCATGCCGAGGTGGTATTGATTTGCATGAAGAGTAGGAACCGATAATCGCCTCAAATTAATCCTCCATAAACTCCTTGGCAGACATATTTTTTTTGTGCCTCTAATGCACCCCAGAGGTGCTTCTAAGGCTACGATAAGCTTTTAAGAATGACTGGCCTTCTGGGACACAGATCAATCCCTAAACCAGCTGCCTTCTCTCACCTGCGAATCAGTCCGGAGCCGTAATCGTAACCTTCTTACCGACGCTGGATTCGGGTGGGGAAAAAAGGAGTGGTGAGGTTGGGAAGGAGGCTTAGTAAAGGGAATTATATACCTGTGGGAATCCGCAGACGGCTTCTTGAGTTGCGTTGACCCAACGCGACGTTTTTGCCCGGCGAGCGTTGAGTTTATGTCCCGTTCCCATTCAAGGGGATGACTGATTATGCGGGACTTTGCCCGGGAGACGCTCCCTTTCTCTTAAAACGGTGTGCTTGCCGTCGTGTCGTGTCACGGAGGGGTGCTGTTTAGAAAGGAGGACTTGTAAAAAGTATTTAAGGCGCTACTCCAGATAGTACCCCTTTTCATCTCGGTGGATCAAGTGAGTAAGATGGCTGCGAGCTAGATTTTTGGGGCTTGTGGGCTGGATCTTGGAGTTTACCATGTACAAATCCTTCTTTTCCCCCAACTCTTGCCTGATGTTGGAGTTCTGGAAAACTTAGCACCCTACGGGGTTTGGGATGGTTCTTCATTCAGATTTGGCAAGTTTGGGAACTTTGATTCCTCCTCCCCCCCTCGGGCTTCACTGGGATTGGCAAATACACCGAACCTTTTTTTTAATCCTGTTGGGTGAAAAAGTGCAACCTTAAGCATGCTTCTTCGGAATTGCTTTCCTTCCTGGTAAACCCCTTCCCTCCCCCCTCCCTTTCTTTTCCTTTATCCTGGAAGTTTGCAGAATAAGGATTGCCTTTTGTTTTTAGACTGTCTTTTAGCAAAACACTGCTTGATTTCTGAAACGAGACCCGTAATCAGGGCTGTGTATTCAGGAGCATGGAGTGCCATTTGAGTGACAGCACTGAGGAATGGGGATGTGTGTGTGTGTGCGTGGTTATTTTTTTTTAAGCTCTGACCATCTTCGCAAAGGGCCAATCTTGTGTGTGTTGGAATATTTGTACAAGCACTTTATGTTTTTTATTGTTGTTGTTGTTGTTATTATTATTATTTACTTTATTCATTAAACATGAAACTCAGCCAACTGAACATTCAAAAATGCATTCCAAATACCAGTGACTGGTGCTAATGGTTGATATGGGTTGCTGCCAGCCTCCTAGGTATCAACCAAGTTGTTTCTTCTTCTTCTTCTTCTTCTTCTTCTTCTTCTTCTTCTTCTTCTTCTTCTTCTTCTTCTTCTTCTTCTTCTTCTTCTCCTCCTCCTCCTCCTCCTCCTCCTCCTCCCCCTCCCCTTTTTCCTCCATTCGAAACTCAGTCAACTGATCATTTAAAGATGTGTCACAAATACCACTGACTGGCACTAATGGTTGATATGGGTTGCTGCCAGCATCCTAGGTATCAACAACCTCCTCCTCCTCCTCCTCCTCCTCCTCCTCCTCCTCCTCCTCCTCCTTCTTCTTCTTCTCAGTCAACTGATCATTTAAAGATGTGTCACAAATACCACTGACTGGTGCTAATGGTTGATAGGGGTTGCTGCCAGCCTCCTAGGTATCAACCTTCTCCTCCTCCTCCTCCTCCTCCTCCTCCTCCTCCTCCTCCTCCTCCTCCTCCTCCTCCTCCTCCTCCTCCTCCTCCTCCTCCTCCTCCTCCTCCTCCTCCTCCTCCTCCTCCTCCTCCTCCTCTTCTTCTTCTTCTTCTTCTTCTTCTTCTTCTTCTTCTTCTTCTTCTTCTTCGTTGTTGGTACCCTTTAAACCACCACATCTTGTGCAATTGTTTTTTGAAAAATGCAAAAAAAAACCCCACCTGTGCAAATTCAACTTAATTCCCGAACTGCAGGTGTGCTTTGCAAGGGCTACCTTTGCTCTTTCAAAAACAATTTGGGGAAAACTGCGTATAGTTAAAAATGCAGGGTTGTTTTTTTTAAAAAAAACACGTTTTTGTTTTACCTGTGAACTGCCCTTTTTTTAAACGGTTTTTTTTTATTTTTCCATTTTCATAACATACAACCACATCTATACTCTTACACAGCCAACATCGTATTGTATTGTTAAATGTTTACATCAATTCGTCTTGCCGTCAACTCCCAAAATCAATGATTGGCTCTCTTCTGCTCTCCATACAACGTATTTGTTCCTTATCCACCACTTTCTTCTCCTCTCTCTCCTCCCCCTCCCTACCTCCTTTCTTCCCTCTGTCATCCTTCTCTTCTCTACTTCCCCTTCCTCTCCTCCTCTCCTCTTTCCACTCCTTCTTTCTCTCCTCTTCTTCCCCCCACCCTTGCCCTCTCTCCTCTCCCTCTCTTCTTCCCTTACCTCTCTCCTCTAGTTCCCACTCTTCACCTCATTTGCTTGGTGTATTACAGCTTCTGAGCAAGCTCCATTTTATGTTGATGGTTATTTATAATTCCTTTTCAATATGCATATTTAATTTTAACACGTATCTTTCTTTTTTCTAAAAAGAGAGGCCAAAAAGGTGTGTATGTATATATGTATGTGTGTACGTGTGTGTCTGTGTGTATGTATGTATGTATGTATATATGTATGTATGTTTGTGTTGTATTTGTGCTGATAAATAAATAAAGGGAGACTATATTTGGGCATACCAGGGGTTGTAACACAAATACACACAAACACACACACATACACACATACACACACACACACACACACACACACACACACACACACACTGATAAGGAGGAGAGCCTGTGGCATAGTGGATAAGATTCCTGCCTAAGATATAATACAGCCCAGGTTCAAATCCCAGTAAGGGTATGGCTAGCTGATGAGAGCTAATTAGCTCGAAATAGATCTATACTAGTCTCTCTTTATTTATTTATCAGTACAAATACAACATTTTATATATATATATATATATATATATATATATATATATATATATATATATATATATATATATATATATATATATATATATATTTTCATATTCATAATACTTTAACACGCACACACACTGCCTAATTTTGGCCAAGATGTAGACCTGTGAACTGCCCTTGAGTCTTTGGGAGTTGGGGGGCAAATCAGTTGAACAAATAAATAAATAAAGCCTGCAGCCGTTTCTCCCCCTCTACGTCTCCAAGTGAGTCAGTTCCCCCCCCCCCCCCGGTGAATTATTCTGTGAAGTCCAAAAGGGGTGGAACAATTGGACTACAGTTCCCATCATCCTCAAACAGCGTGGTAGATGTTTCTGGTGGGAACGATGTGGAATGTTGGATGGGAATCAATTCGGAAATGTCTTTTTCTCCTCCTTTTTCGGTCGGTTTCTCTCTGGAGAGTCGGGTGATTGATTTAATCTTTGGGGCAGGGCCCCCTCCACTCATATTCCAACGTCCTTCCCCGGATCCCCCCCTCCCCCCCCCGTCCACAATTCCTCGTCCTTCTCTAAACCGATCCCTTCTTTGCAGCAAGTGGATTTTTCCTTGACAGGGCTGGAAGAAAAGAAAAGAAAAGAAAAAAAGCCTTCGCGCAATTCCCAATTTCCTAAAAAATTGGCCCGCAAAAAACCCGCTTCCAATCCCACACGGCAGGCGAGAAGCGAAAACCCCTGCTCGCTTTGAAACGCACGATTCGAGTTGTGCGTGCGACGAAATTAAAAACAGGCCCCTTGGTGCACAAAGGAAAGGACCTACGCAAAAAAGCAGAGCGGGGAAGGGAAACTTGCAAGATTACGGGACTTAGTTAATCCTGGGAGGGGTGCAGCCGTGGAGAAGGTTACGGGTGACTGGGGCGGCTGGCGGGGGGGGGGGGGAGAACCAGACAGACAGACAGACAGACACATCCCACACACACTCCCGGAGAAGCGTGAGCTGCTGATGTGAGCCCTTTTTTTTTTCCCTCTCTCCTCCTCTCTCTCTCTCTTCTTCACAGCCAAAACGGTGATCTCACCTCTTTCCTCTCCAACCTTCACCAGAGCAGGCAGCTCGGCATGCCCGAGACGCAGAGCCGTTGCGAGTTCAAAAGAAGCAGCCTCGAGGTTGGCTTGGGAGCAGCAGGTAAGTGGCGTGCAGGGACACAGAGGTATGTGTGTGTGTGTGTGAGAAAGAGAGAGAGAGACACACACACACACAGAAGCAGAGAGAGATGGGAGGGAGAGAAAGAATTGCATAGGTCGGAGAGCTGTTAAAACCCGCTCCCGGATTCGGCCACATATGTGTGTGTGTGTCAGTTTCGAGCTTCTGCCGTGCTGGAGAAGCTGAACAGCCTCCGGGGGAGTTTTGACAGGCAGCGGTGCGGAACGAGGGCTTGCCAGGTTGTGTAATTTCATTAATCAAAAGCCGGCGGTGGCTGTGTGCGGAGGGCTCACCCGAATCCCTTCCTCCTTCCTCCTTCCTCCCCTCGTTTGCACCTTCTGCTGCGCTCTGACCTTTTCCTTGCTTTCACGGAGCGCGGCTTAGCTGGCCGCAGAATTAGGAGGAGAATTAGGAGGGGGGCAGGAGAGATGGGAAAGGTCGGGCTCTTTCTCCCCCCCCGCCCACTGGAGAAACGGGGCGGGTGGCAGAGAAATGAAGGTACCTTTCAGCCGAACGGCGAGGTCCAGAAGCTTCCCGGCCAAGCTGGGCAACCCAATGGGCCATGCCGAGACCCAGAGATAAATCCAGAAACGTTCAGGATTGACTTCTATAGGA
Organism: Natrix helvetica; assembly: GCF_964273705.1. Taxonomy (NCBI): domain Eukaryota; kingdom Metazoa; phylum Chordata; class Lepidosauria; order Squamata; family Natricidae; genus Natrix; species Natrix helvetica. The sequence continues at coordinate 147,966,600 of NC_138551.1, forward strand.
TACGATGGTCCCGTCGTTGTTTTGAAAAAACATTTTTATGTTTTCCCAGGAAGGAATGTCGAGGGAGCGGTTGGCTCAGGTGGTTGAGAAGGCATTTAAAACTTTGAAAGAATAGAATAGAATAGAATACAGTAGAATAGAATGGAATAGAATAGAATAGAATAGAATAGTTGGAAGGGACCTTGGAGGTCTTCTAGTCCAACCCCCTGCCTAGGCAGGAAACCCTATACCGTTTCAGACAAATGGCTATCCAGCATCTTCTTAAAGACTTCCAGTGTTGGGGCATTCACAACTTGTGGAGGCAACTTCTCTTCCACTGATTAATTGTTCTCACTGTCAGGAAATTTCTCCTTAGTTCTAGTTTGCTTCTCTCCTTGATTAGTTTCCACCCATTGCTTCTTGTTCTGCCCTCAGGTGCCTTGGAGAATAGCTTGATTCCCCAGAAAGGCCTGATCTAGAAGAAAAGACCCTCTCCCCTTTTTTCCTCTCTCCCCCCCCCTCCTCCAATTGTGTAAACAGAGCACATTTTATCCCAATCACATCTTACTAAACTCTCAAGGCTGGATCGAGGTCTGTTTCATTTCCTAGCAAACTTTACCAAACCCCAAAATGTACTCAGAGGCATGTCCTCTCCTCGTTTTAGTTTTGAATTATTGGGCAGTGGGACAGGGGTTTAATCCAGAAAGTGGAGAGGACCCCCCCCCCCGCTTTGAAGTCTACAGCATCTGTCCTGTCCCTTTGCTGCTGAAATTTTGACCCACCTGTTTTTTGTTCTTTTAACAAATGCATTGAGAAATATTCCCCTTCCTGCGTCTTCCTTCCCTGTCTCCTGAGATTCTTCTAGGTTTGGGGAGGGAGGGGGCTGAAAGGTACCCATCCCTTTAAAAAGGGGGGTGGGAAACCCTGGCGATGGGGTGGCCGCAGCATCTGCAATCCTCATCTCAAAGCGATAATGGTTCAGACAGTGAGGAGGTTGGGGAGGAACATGGGCCAGTCCTGGAGTCTGGGGAAGCTTGGACGAGGGCTCTGTGTCAGAGGCAGAGAGGGGGCCAGGGCCATCTGAGAGTTATGTGCTGCCTCCGGAGTCTCTAGAGTCTGACATCAGCGAGGCAGAAGAACAGCAGGAGCCTGTTCCCAGTGCGCACAGGCACAGAGCTGCCAGAAGGCAAGAACAGTTAAGACAGAAGGAACGACTCGGGAGTAAGGCTTGGAGATGATTGGCCCCTCCCATAAGACACAAAGGGGGAGCAAAGGCACGTGAGCCTTTGCAGGAAGCAACTTTGTTCGTCCTGGTCGGTTTAAATTCTGAAACTCCATTTTGACTCTGTGCTCTGTGTTACCTTGCAAAGTTAATTGCCAATTAGGTCCTTATGCAGTGTTTCAAGGGAGGTAAAGGTCGGTGCTTATCAGCCTTATCCCGAAAGACTTTGGCAGACTACTATAGGACTCTTTACAAACTATTTGTATCTCATTACGGCCTGCAAATGAACATAATTCACAGCCGTTGAAATAAAAAAGAAGGTTTTGGGGAGTAAGCGCTTAATTTTTACTGTCTCAGGAAGCCTAGCTGTCTTCCAGCCACAGTCCTGGATTATCTTTTCACTCCGTTTTGGGGTTTTTTGGTTGTTGTTGTTGTTTTTTAAAAAAGCGCATCCTGCTAATTGCACAAAAATCCAACTTGCCAAGGACTCTGATGGCTTTTGGCATCATTTAACCTCACCCCCCAAAAAAACTCAGCCTGGAACTTGAAAACAGTCTCCTTGAGGCCAGAATGCACCCCCTCCCCAGCTCTAATATGGCCTCGTGAGCTCATGGGAAAGAGGAGGGGTGTGGAGATAGAGAGAGAGAGAAAAGAAAGAGAGAGAGAGAGAAAGAGAGAGACGATGCTGATAAAATCTAATTGCTGCATCGATTTTGCTCTCTCGGAGTTGCTGTCAATGATTGAGGTGTTTGTAAGATCTCTGATGCAACACTTAGCTGTTTCTCACTCAGCCCGGCCCACCAGAGTCCTGGAGGTATTACCGGCATCTCTTAATCATGGAGTAAGGCAGTTAAGATCAACAAACCCCTTCTCAACTAACAGGAAGGGGATTTGCTTTTTCTCCAGTGTTGTGAAAACCTGACATTATCATTAGAGGGCAGGAGAGAGAGAGACAGAGACAGAGGCGCAGGAAATGCCACCTCTCCGCTGCCCTCTACTGGTGGTTGGTGGAATTCTCGCCACCTATTTTTTTTCCCCCTCTTGTAGATCCACGGTTTCTTTTTGGTGGCGGACTGTTGGTGTCGAAGATTTCAATTTCTGGAGAGAGAAGGGATGTGTAGAGTTAAAAAGCGGCCGCCAACATTGACTGGGTAATAAAAAAACTCGCTTCAGGGGAGAGCAAGGGAGGCTAAATTAAATTATCCACTCTGTCCTTCCAGTCCAGTGATTCAATATTTTAGCTTGCCCAGTTTGGCTTTTGCTTCCGCAAGCGGAACCGACTTCTGCAACCCTGTCACACATCCAGATGTTGGTCCCTTCCTTCAAGCCTCTCTACTTCTACTCCAGAGTAAAAGGAAATACTCTGTCATGGGGGTCTCTCCTCCAATTAATTGATCTGAAATTGGCAATGCACGAAAGGGAAATGAGGGAACACACAGACACCCATCAAAAAAATCCCACCAGCCTCTGGGTCTATAATTTGCAGAATTGTTCAAATGGCCAGCTGGGAAACAGAGGTGGAACAGATTTATGGATCTCTGAGCAGAGGAAAATGTTCTGGCCTGCCAGCTGCCAGCATAGCTGGCAGCAGATTAGGAGAGTGAGGAGGTTGGGGAGGAACCTGGGACACTCTAGAAGTCTGGGGAAGGCTCTGATGAGGGCTCTCTGTCGGAGGCAGAGAGGGGGCCAGGGCCGTATGCCAGTTATCAGCTGCCTTCGGAGTCAGACATCAGGAGGCAGAAGAACAGCTGGAGCCTGTTCCCAGTGTGGGTTGCCAGACGAAGGGAACAGCTAAAGAACAAGGGTCGACTTGGGAGTAAGGCCACAGGTGGATGATGAATGGCCCCTCCCAGAGGAAAGAAAAGAGGAGCGAAAGGGGAGTGGAGCTTGCAGGAGGCCATTAGTTCCCTTCATTGGTTGGTGACGCGCCGAGACGTCTTGCCAAGTTCTACAGATAACGGCCTGGCAGCTCTCCAAGCTAGATTAGGTCTGTGACTGTAAATCCTCCCTCGAAAGACTTTGCTGGATGTGAATGAGCAGAATTCACAGTCAATTAATAAAAGGGGTTTTTGTCAGGACCAGGAGTTTGCTTCATGTTCTCGGGAAGCCTCGCTCAGAACAGAAAAGAAGAACGGAGGCATAGTGATACCAGCAGGAATTCAAATCTTTGCAGGAGGGAGGTGTGATAGTTGAATTCCATCTGAAAATAAAACAGTTCACCTTTTTATGATTTATGATTCCCCGTTCAATACAGGATTTGTCTGTGTGCGTGTGTGTGTTTTTTTTCTTTGCGGTTCCAGGCGCACCGAGTCAAATCTTTCCTTCTTAACCTGACCGCCTCTGTGGCTTCTCGTCGTAAAATTCCCGTGTTAGACAACGGGGATGTAAGGCAGTATTCTTGGGCAGGCAGGGATAAGGCTGTTGTTAATCTTAATTGAGAGCCACATACAAAGGGATGAACAACAGTGTGGCACCTGAGAGGCTTTTACGCGTCTGGGTCAGCAAATCCTATTTTTTCTATCCGGTTAGGTAAATTCGCTCGGAAAGCAAGATTGCCAGTGACTTAGGGGTGTTGTTGTTGTCAGTTGCGATGTCGTGTCCGATCCATCGCGATCCCCATGGACAATGTTCCTCCAGGCCTTCCTGTCCTCTACCATCCTCTGGAGTCCATTGAAGCTCACGCCGACTGCTTCCGTGACTCCATCCATCCACCTCCTTCTCTGTTGTCCCCTTCTTCTCTTGCCCTCCATCGTTCCCAGCATGAGGCTCTTCTCCAGGGAGTCCTTCTTCCTTCTCATGAGGTGGCCAAAGTCTTTGAATTTCCTCTTCAGGATCTGGGCTTCTAAAAAGGATTCAGGGTTGATCTCCTCTAGGACTGACAGATTTGATCACCTTGCAGCCCAAGGGACTTGCAGGATTGGTAGGTAGGTAGGTAGGTAGGTAGGTAGGTAGGTAGGTAGATGATAGATAGATAGATAGATAGATAGATAGATAGATAGATAGATAGATAGATAGATGATAGATAGATGATAGATAGATAGATAGATAGATAGATAGATAGATAGATAGATAGATAGATGATAGATAGATAGATGATAGATAGATAGATAGATAGATAGATAGATGATAGATAGATAGATAGATAGATAGATAGATAGATAGATAGATAGATAGATAGATAGATTAAGTAGTTGTTGTTCGTTGGGAAGTCGTGTCTGATCCATCGCGATCCCCATGGACAATGTTCCTCCAGGCCTTCCTGTCCTCTACCGTCCTCTGGAGTCCATTGAAGCTCACGCCGACTGCTTCCGTGACTCCATCCATCCACCTCCTTCTCTGTTGTCCCCTTCTTCTCTTGCCCTCCATCGTTCCCAGCATGAGGCTCTTCTCCAGGGAGTCCTTCTTCCTTCTCATGAGGTGGCCAAAGTCTTTGAATTTCCTCTTCAGGATCTGGGCTTCTAAAAAGGATTCAGGGTTGATCTCCTCTAGGACTGACAGATTTGATCACCTTGCAGCCCAAGGGACTTGCAGGATTGGTAGGTAGGTAGGTAGGTAGGTAGGTAGGTAGGTAGATAGATAGATAGATAGATAGATAGATAGATAGATAGATAGATAGATAGATAGATGATAGATAGATAGATGATAGATAGATGATAGATAGATAGATAGATAGATAGATAGATAGATGATAGATAGATAGATAGATAGATAGATAGATAGATAGATAGATAGATAGATAGATAGATGATAGATAGATAGATAGATGATAGATAGATGATAGATAGATAGATAGATAGATAGATAGATAGATAGATAGATAGATGATAGATAGATAGATAGATAGATAGATAGATGATAGATAGATAGATAGATAGATGATAGATAGATAGATGATAGATAGATAGATAGATAGATAGATAGATAGATAGATAGATGATAGATAGATAGATAGATAGATAGATAGATAGATAGATAGATTAAGTAGTTGTTGTTCATTGGGAAGTCGTGTCTGATCCATCGCGATCCCCATGGACCACGTTCCTCCAGGCCTTCCTGTCCTCTACCATCCTCTGGAGCCCATTGAAGCTCACGCCAGCTGCTTCGGTGACTCCATCCAGCCACCTCCTCCTTTGCCTTCTTCTTCTTTTGCCCTCCATCGTTCCCAGCATGAGGCTCTTCTCCAGGGAGTCCTTCTTCCTTCTCATTAGGTGGCCAAAATCTTTTGAGTTTCCTCTTCAGGATCTGGCCTTCTAAAGAGCAGTCAGGGTTGATCTCTTCTAGGACTGACCAGTTGGATGGCCTTGCAGTCCAAGGGACTCAATGCAGGAGTCTTCTTCTCCAGCACCAGAGTTCAAAGGCCTCCATTCTTTGGCGCTCAGTTTTCCTTATGGTCCAACCTTCACAGCCATCCGTTGCAACTGGGAAAAAACACAGCCTTGACTAAGCGCCCTTTTGTTGGCAGGGTGATGTCTCTGCTTTTTAGGATGCTGTCTATATTTGCTTGGGGGTGTACAGGGAAGGAAACCTTGGAATTGAGCACCTCTTCCAAAGTTGCTAAACTGATAGTTCCATTCTAGTGCTAACTTTGCCGTTAGTCCTCAACTTAACGCTGCCACTGTCATAAATGGGAACCAGTTGCCAAGCCTCCCAATTTTGATCACGTGACCTTGCAACCATCGTGGTGAAAAAATAAATCACTTTTTCCCAGCACCGTTGTAGCTTTGAATAGTCACTAAACAAGCTGTTGTAAGTCCAGGACTACCTGTATAGGTTTTCCTGCTTGAGCAGAGGTCAGACTAGAAGACCTCCAATGTCCCTTTCAACCTCGTTACTCAAAGTTCTTGTTGTGGCCCTCCAGCAGCCAGCACAACTGGCAGCAGACTCGGAGAGTGAGGAGTTTGGGGAGGAAGATGGGCCAGTCCTGGAGTCTGAGGAAGGCTCTGATGAGGGTTCTGTGTCGGAGGCAGAGAAGGGGCCAGGGCCGTATGCCAGTTATCAGCTGCCTTCGGAGTCAGACATCAGTGAGGCAGAAGAACAGCTGGAGCCTGATCCCAGTGTGCACATGTGCAGAGTGGCCAGACGAAGGGAACAGCTAAAGAACAGGGGTCACCTTGGGAGGAAGGCCACAGGTGAACGATGAAGGGCCCCTCCCACAGGGAATAAAAGAGGAGCGACAGGGGAGTGGAGTTTGCAGGAGACCATTAGTTCTCTTAATTGGTTCCTGACTCTCCGAGACTCCTTGCCAAGTTCTGCAGATATCGGCCTGGCAGCTCTCCAAGCCAGATAAGGTCTGCGACCGTAAATCCTCCCTTGAAAGACTTTGCTGGATGTGGATGAGCAGAATTCACAGTCAGTTAATAAAAGGGTTTTTTTTTGTCGGGACCAGGAGTTTGCTTCCTGCTCTGGAGAAGCCTTGGCCAGAACAGTTCTACGTTCTGTCTGTTTTGTTATTTTTTAAACATGCATCTATTTCCTATCTGCAGTTCTCAGATCCTTCCTCTGGCCACCCACCACCGAGATTTCAAACCCTGAAGTTCAACCTTGCAATTTCATATATATATATATATATATATTTTTAAAAAAGGATATTAATTAGGCCAAGCGCCCCCTGAGTCTTACTCCTCTGCTTTATTTACTGTATGCAACCACCCAAAAGCCCCCCCAAGGGTATACTTGACCTTCTTGGATGGACATCTTCTCACGTTGGCCTTTAAAAGCTAAATCCTTCCTTTTAAAAAAATTCTTTTTTAAAAAAGGCAGGAACATGCACTGCCAATGTCAGACGGAAAGAATCCCTCCCCTGTTTTGGGCCTTGGGCAAACGTAAAAGGGGATCAATACGTTATAGATTTGTGTGTGTGTGTGTTTGTGTGTTTGTGTGTTTGGAGTGCCAGAGCCGCCTCCTCACGCCTACAAGCTGAAGGATTAAAAGAGAACTCTTTGCATTCTCACAATCTCACAATTCCACCGCCCCCCCTTTTCTCCCCCATTTCCATTTCCCCATTTTTGGGGAGTGGTGTGTGTGTGTGTGCGTGCTTGTGAGGCTTTGCAAGGAGACACAACTGAAGGAGAAGCGGGGTGCAGGAGTTAAACCGCCTAATGCAGCCCTGCAGCGTATAAATTAACCAGGAGTCCCTACTGATTTCCCCCAATAATTGGGTCTGCGTCTTGTCCCATCAGGCTTGGCCTGTTCCTCTCACTGGGGAACTAATTGATCGTCCTGAGTTGGGGCTCTGAAAATGCCCAGCCAATTATGAACTTGGCATGGCGACCGCTGGGCAGCTTGCATCCCTTCCCCTGCACGCCTCGCTCTTAACCTCCCTCCCATATTCTTCCTTTTTTCCTCTTCTGTTTCCATCACTTTTTGACAGAGCTGGAAGGGACCTTGTAGGTCAACTAGTCCAACCCCACCCCTACACCATTTCAGACAGATGGCAGTCTAGTCTTCTTTTATTTCTTCTTTTATTTTATTCCCCCCCTCCCCCCGGGCACCCTTAGGAAACCGTTCGTTCGTTTGTTAGATTCGTTTCAGGAGTGTGAAGATCTGTCCGTGAGTCTCCGAGACTCTGTGCCCAGCCTTTCCTTGCAGAGAAACCTCATTTGGGAAAAGATTTACATGGCAGCTTTCCAAGATAGATACAGTAATACAATAGTAGAGTTGGAAGGGACCTTGGAGGTCTTCTAGTCCAACCCCCTGCCTAGGCAGGAAACCCTATACCGTTTCAGGCAGATGGCTATCCAACATCTTCTTAAAGACTTCCAGTGTTGGGGCATTCACAACTTCTGGAGACAACTTCTGTTCCACTGATGAATTGTTCTAACTGTCAGGAAGTTTCTCCTCAGTTCTAAATTGCTTCTCTCCTTGATTAGTTTCCACCCATTGCTTCTTGTTCTACCCTCAGGTGCCTTGGAGAATAGCTTGACTCCCTTTTCTTTGTGGCAACCCCTGAGATATTGGAAGACTGCTATCATGTCTCCCCTAGTCCTTCTTTCTCTTAAGCTAAACATACCCAGTTCCTGCAACCGTTCTTCATATGTTTTAGCTTCCAGTCCCCTAATCCTCTTTGTTGCTCTTCTCTGCACTCTTTCTAGAGTCTCCACATCTTTTTTACATCGTGGCGACCAAAACTGAATGCCGTACTCCAAGTGTGGCCTTACCAAGGCATTATAAAGTGGTATTAACACTTCATGTGATCTTGATTCTGATAAGGTCTGTGGTCATAAATACTCCTTTGAAAGACTCTTTGCCAGGCCTTGGCTGAATGTGAATGAGAGGAATTCACATTCGTTTAATAAAAAGGGGTTTTGTCGGGACCAGGACTCTGCTTTGTGCTTTTTGGGGAAGCCTAGGTCAAAACACCTCCCTCCCTTCCTCTGTCCATCCTTCCCTCTATCTGTCTGTCCCTCTATCTGTCTGTCTGTCCACCCATCCCTCCTTCCCTCCCTCCATTCCATCCATTTTGCCATCTTACCTGTTCACCCACCCACTTACAGGTCTGACCATCCCATCAAATAGACGCCTCAATCAAAGGAGAGATCAAAGCACAGTCCGCCCTTCCCTCCCGCCCAGGCCTCGCAGCTTACCACCCACCCACCCCAATTGTAGCTCGCAGCCCTCCAGGAGGCTAAAAGATTAGAGACCCTCTTGGATCTCTTAGGCGGGAGGCTACCGTATTTTTCAGAGTATAAGACGCAGCAAGGTTTTGAAGAGGAAATTTTTTTTAAAAAAAATGTTTTTGCACTCTGCAAACTCCCCCAAAACAGCCCGTTTTTTGTAAAAACGGGCCCGTTTCCCCCCTCCTGCCCAAAAGGTTATGAATAGCCCTTAGGAGGCTTGTAGAGTGCTCCTGGGGGTGGGGGTGGGCCAAAAACGAGCAAAAAAATGCCCTGTTTTCATGAAACTGGTCCATTTTTTGTCAAAAAAAAGGGCATGGATAGCAATTAGGAAGCTTATAGAGTGCTGCTGGGGACTGGGGGGGGCAGAAAACGGGTTGTTTTTTGCTCATTTCTGCCGTCCCCAGCCCCCAGAGCACTCTGAAAGCCTCCTAAAAGCTTTGCAACGTCATTTTGGTGAAGGGTGCGGGGTTTCGGGAGGCAAAAAATGCTGTATTCAGTGTATAAGACGCACCCAGATTTTCAGCCTCTTTTTTGAGGGGAAAAAGGTGCGTCTTATACTCTGAAAAATACGGTATTTCCATACAAATCTCTACGGGCAAAAAAAAGAAAGAAAGAAACAATTGCAAGATTTTTTCCAAAAAAAAAAAGGAAGGAGAAGGTCACCTTGTGGTGACTTTTCCACCTCCTCCTCCAAGATCTGCTTTTCCCACGCATTCATTGCCCTTATGCTTCCTTTCCTTCCCCCACCCTCTCTCTTTCCGCCCTGTTGTCGCCCTCCAGAGTCATTTGTCGTGCGTTTTCTTCTCCGACGTGCGCCTCCCCCCTCCGATCCCCATCGTTCCCGCAGGGGTGGTGGTGATGGGGGGGGAAGACACTATTTGAAGCCTTTCCTCTCCGCGCGGAGCCGAGCGGCTCTTTTCCCCCCACGCAGCCAATCAATGGCAGGCTCTTCGGCCCCGGCAGGGCTCGGCGAACACCCGATCAATAAGTTATTAGCACCATTCTGTCAGCTGTAATGCGGAGATTGATCGGGACTGGGGCTACCAGCATGCCGCTTGGCACTTCCCCTGCCTGATAAAGATGACAGATTAAGGGGATAAAAAAAAAAGAGGAATTAAACCTGGCTGTCAAAGGCTGGGGGGGGGAGGGCAGCCCCGTGATTGAAGGGGCACATTTCAGGGACACCGAAGGTGCCACCTCTGGGCACCTTACGGGCAAAGCTTGTGTTTTCTGGGCAGCGAGGTGTAATACGTTGACGCGGTGCTAGGCGTAGAATTGGTACGTTGACTCACCGAGGGGGGAAAGGGGGCTAGCTCAGCAGGGGTGGGAGTCAAATATTTTAGCAACCGGTTCTCTGCCCTGTTGCTGGTAGCCTGCTCGGCCTCCTGCACCGCTGCTGGGGTAGTGGTGGGCTTTTTTGCCCTCCCCAGCAGAAGTTGGTTCCTACCGGTTCGGCTGAAGAGGTTGTAACTCGGGCGGACCCGTGACCGTACCAGTTCTATCCGGGACGCCGCCATCTTTATTTTCTGTTCTGCACATTGGCAGATCAATCTTCATTGAGTAAAAATGTAATCCCCCCCCCTTTTTTAAATCGGGAAGATCTTTTTAAATCCAAATGCCCATGCGCGGGGAGCATGCAAAATTTTTCGAGCACCAATAATAATGCCGGCAGGGATCCACCCTTGCTCCCCAGGCTCCAGAGGCTTTCCATGAGCCTCTGGGAGGGCGAAAACGGCCTCCCCCGCCTCTGGAAGCCAGAAACGAGCCGGTTTCCGGACTTCCACGAGTCCCGTTTATCGCCCTCCTAGATCCTCCGCGCAAGCCCTGCACTTATCTGGCATCCAAAACGGGCCGCGTGGAGACTCCTGGCAGGGGAAGGGCGGGCGGGGCCAGCCAGTCCTTGCAACTACCGGTTCGGCGAATCAGATGTAAAATTAGCATCCAGTTCGTCCGAACTGGCTGAATCTCACCCCTGGCTAAATGGGGAATATATGGAAAACCGGCACCCTGCCGGCGAGACAGAAGGCGGCCGCCAAATGGGGAACCAACGTGATTCCTTTTAGTTGATGTTTTGCGGATTTTATGATAAGCTTGGGAAGCGTAGTTGAGAGACGGGGAACAACGCCCCCCCCCCCTTTAGGACTTGTGGACTTCAACTCCCAGAATTCCTGAGCCAGGGGACATTTATTTGTACACATTTGTGCGCAGGGTTTATGGTCCGTGAATTGTGTGGTGAGCAGATGTGAGACGGTTGGGATTTATTTCCGAATCCTCCGTCATCGGAGCCCAGATTCAACTCCTGTGGGCGTCCCGTCGTTATTCTCTTGGCTTCTATTTTCTCTTTCTTATTTTCTTTTCATTTATTACGTTCGTAGGCTGCCCGACTCTTGGCAGCTCACAAGGAAAAAACAAAACAAAACTTAAGAGTCAAGAATCAAACATGCAGCTTGGTATATCTCAGGCTTAGATTTGCCGTCCTGGAGATCATTTAAGATTTCTAGCCCTGGTTTTGATGAGCCCAAACAAATGTTAGAATTCTTTCAGACCATGTTTGCTCGCGGGGGGGAGTGGGGGGGGGGAGAGGGAGAACTGTTCTGACCCAGGCTTCCTTAAAAAGCATGAAGCAAAGTCTGGGTCCCTTTTATTTGCACGACTGTGAATTCCTTTCATTCCCAGTCAGCAAGGCTTGGCAAACAGTGTTTCAGAGGAATGTTTATCAACACGAACCTTATCTCGCTTGGAGAGCTGCCAGATAAACTAGTTTCCAAAAACAGGGCAAGGCAAGACTTGGCGCAGAGTCTCTTATAGTCACACACAGAACTTTCCACTCTTGAAATGACCGAAATGAATGAATGGTTTCCTGCAAAAGCCCCCTCCCCGTTCTCTCTCCTTTTGTTTCCTATGGGAGGGGGCCAATCACTTCCAAGGTGTGGCTTTACTCCCAAGTCGCCCCTGCTTTCTTAGTTGTTCTTGTCTTCTGGAAGCTCTGCGCATGCGCACACTGGGAACAGGCTCCAGCTGTTCCTCTGCCTCACTGCTGTCTAACTTCCTCTCTGCCTCCGACGCAGAGCCCTCGTCTGAGCTTTCCTAAGCCCCCAGGACTGGCCCATGTTCCTCCCCAACCTTCCCACTGCCCGACTCTGCTGCCAGCTTTGCTGGCTGCTGGCGGGCCACAATGAAAACCCTGGTTGAGCATTGCACAGGAAAACAAATCTGCTTTTGAAATCGTTCATTCAAACTCATTCATCCCGATTACCAAATCTTCACCCTGGTTTATCGCCTGCGTTCTTGACGGCTTATTTTCCAATATTTATAGCCCGCTCCGGTTGAAATAGACTCTTGGCTGGGCACTATGAATTCAAAAATCAAGATATTAAAATTCCCATGCCAGGATTAAAGACGATGCGTAAAAAATTTAACTCCCTGTCATTGCCATCCTTGATGATTCACTGGGTAAACTTTAAGGTAAACTAAACTCTTAATCCTACCTGAAACAAAATTATTTTGTTTGGTTTTTGAACTGGTAAAAGTAAAAGTTCCCCTCGCATATATGTGCTAGTCGTTCCCGACTCTAGGGGGCGGTGCTCATCTCTGTTTCAAAGCCAAAGAGCCAGCGCTGTCCGAAGACGTCTCCGTGGTCATGTGGCCGGCATGACGCAACACCGAAGGCGCACGGAACGCTGTTCCCTTCCCACTAAAGGTGGTTCCTATTTTTCTACTTGCATTTTTTAACATGCTTTCGAACTGCTAGGTTGGCAGAAGCTGGGACAAATCACGGGAGCTCACTCCATTACGCGGCGCTAGGGATTCGAACCGCCAAACTGCCGACCTTTCTGACCGACAAGCTCAGCGTCTTAGCCACTGAGCCACCGCGTCCCACTCTTGCAACTGGAGACCACCTCAGATAGCTCGTAATATCTCTACTTTAATGCGAGTCTGAAGGCAACCGGAATCCTAGCTCCGGAGTGATTTGAACTCAGGGTTGTATGGCCCTCTACAAATTGTGACTTTGCAACACTGTTTTGGGACTGTTGTTGTGTCATAAAATAAGTCGGGATTACACACCTCTCCTTCTAAGCATCCTTAAAGAGAGGTGAGCACTCGCGGTAGGGGTAATCCTGGACTTGTAATTATCACCGAATCTGGAATTAGAACCGTAAGTCACGCCAATTATAAGTGGGTCACCATGTGACCCGCCCTGATTTTGCAACCTTTGTTGCAATGGTTGTTAAGTGAAACCCACGTCGTTAAATGAATTCACTGCACCCAATAGGCATTTTTGGGGGGTCAGGAATCAGAAATAAATGGCCAAATTGTTTCTTTCCTTTGACGGTCTCTGATCTTTCAACGCCTCGGACTACACCGCCCATTTTCCTTCGCAAGGGGCTCTTTTCCCTCTGTTTGGGGCGCCATGATATTTGGAGCTAAATCCCCCCCCTCCTCTCCAAACTTTAAATTTTGAGGGGCGCAACCTGGTTTACAGACAAACCAGTCGGTGGGTTTCTATTTTCAAATCCCATCGCGAAATCTTCGCCGAATTACAATAAATAAAAAACCTACGCCGGGCTCAGTTAAATTCCATAACCTCTAATTTTGCACGCTGATTAAACGAGGCAGATGGGGGAAAGAGGAAAAATGTAAATAAAACAATTTGCATATTTTAAAAATCCTCTTTCGTTGCACACAGTGTCTTGCAGTTGTGTCGGTGAGGCGAGGAAATATTGCCAGCACCCAGCGCAGCTCTTAAAAATCCACAAAACTCATTATCCAGTGGGAGGGGGGAGGGGTTTCTCGCATTATGGCAACCTTGAGGACTAGAATCATGGTTTCTCTCCTTAACAGAAAAACCTCCCCCTTTCCCCCAAGGAGGCAGAATTCAAAGTATCCCCGGTTTGCACCTCTATTTTGCACAAAGAGGCAGTTGAACCCTTAGAAGAAATAGGGATGTGGGAAGCATATCAGAAAGGGACCCTCCCTAGTGTCTTTTCCAGTAAAGAGGAGGGGGCAGAAATATTGTAATGGTCTGTGGAAAAGACCTTGAGAGACAGGAGGAAGAAACACAGACTAGGCAATAAATAGATAAGAGGCAGCTGAACCTTAGAAGAAATAGGAATGTGGGAAGCATATCAGAAAGGGACCCTCCCTAGTGTCTTTTCCAGTAAAGAGGAGGGGGCAGAAATGTTGTATTGGTCTGTGGAAAAGACCTTGAGAGACAGGAGGAAGAAACACAGACTAGGCAATAAACAGATAAGAGGCAGCTGAACCCTTAGAAGAAAAGGGGGTGTGGGAAGCATATCAGAAAGGGACCCTCCCTAGTGTCTTCTCCAGTAAAGAGGAGGGGGCAGAAATACTGTAACGGTCTGTGGAAAAGACCTTGAGAGACAGGAGGAAGAGACGCAGACGAGACAACAGTCAGATAAGAGGCAGCTGAGGTCACAGATGGAAAAGGGGCTTTGGGAAGCATCTTTGGAAGGACCCTCCCTAGTTTTTGCTGGGTGGGGGGGACGGGGAGAGAAAGGAGGAAGGGATTCTCTGGATGAGAAGAGGCTTAGATGCCTACAAGGATGAATTCTTTTTCGCCTGCTCTTATTTGACGTGCTTTCAATTCCCACCCCAGCATTATTATGGAAGAATATTGATTTTTTTTTTATGTACATGGGAAAAGAAGGGCAAAGTGGGAGGGGGGTGGGAGTGAGGGGTTTCTGTAATTGTGTATTATATATTTTGCACTGGCTGGCAGGAGAGAGAGGGGTGGGAGACCCTTCCCCCCAAAGGTGGGGGACTGAACACACAGAGAGACGATGGAGTAAGATCAGGGATTGTACATTAGGGTGTGTGTGTGTGTGTGTGTGTGTGTGTGTGTGTGTGTGTGTATGGGGGTGGGGGGTAATTCTCCATTTTTGTCTCCCCCACCCACCCCCCTCCCCGGGCTCCCCACCCCACCCTGACCCCGGCTGTTTTACACCAGGGCACACGGGGAGCCTGCGGGAAACGCAAGAGAGCCCATCAAATGAGGCCGTTAAGTAGGGAAATAAAAGTAGATTTTGCGAATTTATGGCTGGGAGACCTTGGCATCGATCAGCCGCACCGAAGGATGAGGGCTGGCAGGGAGTTAGAGAGACGGAGCAGCAACCAGCCTCCCTCGGTTTTTTCCTCAGCTGGTTTGGAGTCTGTCTCTCTCTGTGTGTGTGTGTTTGTGTGTGTGTGTGTGTGTTTGTGTGTGTTTGCAAGCCTGAAAAGGCTCACAGATTGTGGTGGTGGTGGAGGAAACGGGGGGGGGGGTTGGGTTGGATTGTGTGCATAATTGTGCATTTCCAGCTGAACTTCTCTTCTCCTCTCCTCCCTCCTTCCTTTCTTTTACCTTCCCCTCGTTATCTTCTCTTTTCCTTTCCCTTTCCTTCCTTTTCCTGCCTGCCTGCCTGCCTGCCTGCCTGCCTGCCTTCCCTGCCTGCCTCTCACCTTTCCCTCTCTCCCTTCCTTCCTTCCTTCCTTCCTTCCTTTCTTTTCCTGCCTGCCTGCTGCTCACGTTTACCTGCCTGCCTTCCTTCCTTCCTTCCTTCTTCCCTGCCGGCCTGCCTCTCACCTTTCCCTCTCTCCCTTCCTTCCTTCCTTCCTTCCTTCCTTCCTTCCTTCCTTCCTTTCTTTCTTTCTTTCTTTCTTTTTTTCTGCCTGCCTGCTGCTCACCTTTACCTTCCTTCCTTCTTCCCACCTTTCCCTCTCTCCCCTCCTTCCTTCCTTCCTTCCTTCCTTCCTTCCTTCCTTCCTTCCTTCCTTTCTTTCTTTCTGCCTGCCTGTCACCTTCCCCTCTCTCCCTTCCTTCCTTCCTTCCTTCCTTCCTTCCTTCCTTCCTTCCTTTCTTTTCCTGCCTGCTGCTTACCTTTTCCTTCCTTCCTTCCTTCCTTTTCCTGCCTGCCTGCCTCTCACCTTTCCCTTCCTTCCTCCCTCCCTTCTTCCCTCTCTCCCTCCCTTCTCTTCCTCTCTCTCCTCTCCCTCTTCCTGTTCCATTCTAGATGAAGTTTTAGGCAAAAGGAAAATCTGTCTGCCCAGTAGCAACGGAGACTGTCTTTTGGAGAGCAAAAAATCTCGAAGCGAATCCCCAAAAGGTGAGAAAAGGAAACTCTCTTTACGATTTCTGCCAGCGTGGTGTCTGCTTTTTTTTTTTTAGGAAGGATGAATAAATGGAGGAAGGAAGGAAGGATAAATGAAAGGAAGGAGGGAGGGAAGGAGGAAGGATAAATGGAGGGAAGGAAGGAAGGATAAATGGAGGGAGAGGAAGGGAGGATAAATGGAGGGAAGGAGGGAGGAAGGATCTAGCCTTCTAAAGAGCAGTCAGGGTGGATCTCCTCTAGGACTGACTGGTTGGATGGATGGCCTTGCAGTCCAAGGGACTCAGTGCAGGAGTCTTCTTCTCCAGCACCAGAGTTCAAAGGCCTCCATTCTTTGGCGCTCAGCCTTCCTTATGGCCCACCTTTCACAGCCATCCATTGCAACTGGGAAAACCAAATGAGTAAGGGGCCTGACACCCCCTCCCTTTTCAAACTCCCCTTGGAGATAGGCTGCTGTCAATAACGCCAATCAGGGCTCCCTCCCGACATGCTAATGAAACCCTTTTTATCCAAGCCTCTTCCAAAGGCCGTTTCTAGCATTTTGCCCTCCCCTGGATGGCAGTTCTTGGATATCTTCTTCCCTAATTTTCCTTTTTTTTCGCCCCTTTCTCCTCCTCCTTTCCGTACAGACACACG
The DNA here is from genome assembly GCF_964273705.1 of Natrix helvetica. Classification (NCBI taxonomy): domain Eukaryota; kingdom Metazoa; phylum Chordata; class Lepidosauria; order Squamata; family Natricidae; genus Natrix; species Natrix helvetica. Next base: position 147,983,159 of record NC_138551.1, read on the forward strand.
CTCCGGGCTCCCGCTGCATCCTCTGAAAAATTAATCAAGGTGATAGCGGTTTAATCTATCTCGCGGAGACGCTGAGCTTTAATCAGGCTTTCGCGAAGCCCAGCCATCTATCGCTTTGGGATCAATGCCACGCGTCGTCAGCCCCCTCCCCTCCCCAAACCGAAGTCGTTCCTACCGCCCCCTCCACCACCACCACCACCCTTCCTCGACTTCCCAATTGGCGTTGTGATCAATCACCTCGCCTGTCCCCCTTTCGTCCCCTCCCGCCAGCTTAATTATTTTATTTTTTATCGATTGGTTGATTAAATGTTTACCGCCTCTGGACTCTTGGGGGAGTGAGGTTTCGCAAATAAAACACACATAACTATAAATTAACGCCAGGATAAAAAACAAAGGAGACACACGAAGGTACTGAACGAACTCAGCCTGCCCTTTACCTGAATTTGCAGTTTAAGCTAAAAAAAAAAAAGATTTGGGGAGTTTTTCTTTGGTTAAGAATGGCTCTTTGGGGGCACTTTTGTGGCTTGGCTTGGGGTGGGGGTGGGGGTCTGAACCCCGAATATGCTGGTATGATGAACTTGGCTCCTGAAATAAACCATTTTCTGGATTCACACAGCCACTTAGCCAGCGTTTCTCAATCTTGGCAACTTTTAAGTCCTGTGGACTTCAACTCCCAGAATTCTGGGAGTTGAATAGCTGGCTGGGGGATTCTGGGAGTTGACGTCCATAGGACTTCAAGTCACCAAGGTTGAGAAACACTGCTCTAAGCTCTTAGCCACAAATTAACCAAGAGTATCCAAGCTTAGAGCGTTGTCCGAATGCCGCCATTTGACTTCTGGCTCGCCAGTGAATCTTCTCTTACTCAGCCATTGGTTGAGCTGCTGTGATGTCACAGAATCAATCCACAAAGGCTCCGCCCACCGACCAAAGAAATACCTGTTTTCGGACCGTTGCGGCTTCCCTGGAAGGAAAACGGAGAAGCGAGATTAGCAAATGGGACGGAATTCTCAAATTTTGGGCAATGCACCAGGAGCTGCCTTGTATTTCTGAAGTCCTCGCCTTTTCCTGCTGGATAATACCGTGATACACTGCCCCCGAACGGTGAAGCTCCACATCCAGGGATTGTATTCACTTACTTTCCCTACCGGTTTGCAAATGTCAGAGCGCACCCGTCCCAAGCAGGTGCATGGCTTGAAAACGTACATAAATAGGACAAGATGCTGAGCTTGTCGATCAGAAAGATCGGCAGTTCGGCGGTTCGAATCCCGAGCACCGCGTAACGGAGTGAGCTCCCGTGACTTGTCCCAGCTTCTGCCAACCTAGCCGTTGAAAGCACGTAAAAAAATGCAAGTAGAACAATAGGAACCACATTTGGTGGGAAGGGAACAGCCCTCCGTGCGCCTTCAAGGTTGAGTCCTGCCGGCCACATGACCACGGAGACGTCTTCGGACAGCGCTGGCTCTTCGGCTTTGGAATGGGGATGAGCACCGCCCCCTAGAGTCGGGAACGACTAGCACATGTGCAACAGGGGGAACCTCTTAACCAAATAGGTCGGCACAGAGTCAGGGCACAACCTTACCTTCCATAAATAGTGGCTCATAAATATATATATTTTTTATTTTTTATTTGAATCTCTTCCATCTGCAGCAACATCCTTATTCCACCCGATATTTTTTTTTAAAAAAAATTGAACCTTTTTGCTGGAAGTGGGTGAACTCCGCTGGATTCTCTTGAATCAATTGTGAGAAATCAATCCCATTTGTTTTGCACATTCGGATCAATTCGGATCTCCCAATCCGGCCTGATTCGATTGAGGTTGTGATGGGGGGGGGAGGGGAGGAGAAATTGTCTCTAAAAAGCAGGCGCGTAAGTTTAAAATCGGCAGGAGCCTTAGACGATCCGAGCGGTTTGGAATCGATTTGGCCGGTTTTCCCGGCCACGATCCGCGTTCGAATCCCATCTGGGTCCGATGCTATGGACCGCCGATATTGCCACTGGTTGACCCGCCTTAACCAAGTTTATGTGAGTCTTTAAAACATCTGGATGTTTTGTTTTGGCTGTTCAGCTTCTCGGCGGAGATGGGCATTGATATCAAGACAGTGTTTCCTGCCCATGTGCAGAGTTTCGAACCTCCCGCCGTCGACTTTTCTCTCCTCCCCTCTTCTGCTGCATCTTTTGGGCTGTTCAAAGCTGAAGGTGTCGAACAGAGCAGAATATGGAAGCAGTAGAAATCTCACCCCTTCCCCAAATGAAGATTGTGGTTTGCTGCCTGGTCAGTTTTTCAGCTGTGTCCTCTCTGCAGCGTCTCAGCAGCTGAGAATTTGCAAAATGGGGGGGGGGCGGTCTTAGGCCTCCCCCTCCCCAACTGTCAAAGTGAGAATGGAAGGGAAATTGCCAATGTGTCTGCCTTGATGGGAAGTGGGGGGGGGAGCAGAGTTTCTCCCCCTCCCCCTCTGTTTTGCACCTGAAGCCTTTCCTCGCACGATGTATTGATGGTAATTAAAAATGCCCCCTTCTCTTTCTCTCTCTCTCTCTCTCTCTCTCTCTCTCTCTCTCTCTCCCCTTCTGTCTCTCTGTCTGTTTTTTCTCTCTGTGTGTCAGTCTGTCTCTCTCTGCCCCCCTCTCTCTGTGTCTCTCTGCCTCTCTCTCTGTGTCTCTTTCTCTCCCCCCTCTCTCTCTTCTATCTCTCTGCCCCCTTCTCTCTCTGTGCCTGTCTCTCTCTGCCTCTGTCTCTGTTTCTCTCTGTCTCTGCCTGTCTCTCTCCTCTCTCTGTCTCTCTCTCTCCGTCTCTGTCTCTCTGTCTCTTTCTCTCTCCCTCTGTCTGTCTGTCTCTTTCTCTCTCCCTCTGTCTGTCTGTCTCTTTCTCTCTCCCTCTTTCCCCTCTCTCCTTCTCTCTCTTTTTGTCTCTCTCTTTCTGTCTCTCTCTGTCTCTTTCTCTCTCCCCCCTCTCTGTCTGTCTCTCCATGTCTCTGTCTCTTTCTCTCTCCTTCTCTCTCTGTCTGCCTCTCTCCTCTCTCTCTCCCTCTCTGTCTGTCTCTATCTCTTTCTCTCTCCTTCTCCCTCTCCTCTCTCTCTGTCTCTCTCTCTTTCTCTCTCCCCCCACTCTGTCTGTCTGTCTCTCCGTGTCTCTGTCTCTCTCTCTCTGTCTCTGCCTCTCTCTCTCCTCTCTGTCTCTCTCCCTCTCCCTCTCTGTCTGTCTGTCTGTCTCTCTCTGTCTCTTTCTCTCTCCCTCTGTCTCTTTCTCTCTCCCTCCCTCTCTCTGTGTCTGTCTCTTTTTCTTTCTCTCTCTCTCCTTTTCCCTCTCCTCTCTCTCTATCTCTCTCTTTGTCTCTCTCTTTCTGTCTCTCTCTGCCTCTTTCTCTCTCCCTCTCTCTCTCTGTCTGTCTCTTTTTTCTCTCTCTCTCTTTCTCTCTCCTCCCTCTCCTCTCTCTCTGTCTCTCTTTGTCTCTCTCTTTCTGTCTCTCTCTGTCTCTTTCTCTCTCCCTCCCTCTCTGTGTGTCTGTCTCTTTTTCTTTCTCTCTCTCTCTCTTTCTCTCTCCCTCTCCCCCCTCTCTCATTTCCTGCAACCTCTAAGCTTATTACCGGGGGGGGGGGGGGGGGGAATGATTGCGCTCTTGAAACGGAGGGATTTTTCTTCCTCTCCTGCACACTTACACACACACACACAGAGCCATGTGTGCGCACACGGATCGGGGAAGGGGATGACAGACAGTTGTTTCAATGGGGCGTTTTTTCTCCTGGGAACTTCGGGGTCGTTCGGCCGCTGAACGTGGGTGGGCTTGTCAGTCAGCGGCAGGGGCGTATCGGCAACGGGAAGGTTGGGGAGGGAGGGGGTGAGTTTGAAAGTCTAGACAAGGTTGCTTCCTTCCCTGGGGTGAGGGTTGGGTTGCAAGAGCTGAGCCCAGTCCTTTTTTTTTTTCCTGCTTTATTAACCCCCTCCCCCAATGAACGGGTCTCCCTACGGAAAGCAGGTGGGTTTCCTGGCTGGAAAAGGGGCATTTCCAATATTTTTTGTTTGCATAATGCAAGGAAAGTGAGATTTTTCCGTCAAGTTGCGGCTTTCTTTGACGCCAAAATGGTAGTTGAAATGTTTCCTACGAAAGTGACGTGTAAATAGCGTGAATTTAAAAACGATGAAAGAGAGAGAAATCAGCGAGGCTTCCTCCAGCTAGTGTCTTCAAACTCCCACGGAAATTTTTAGTCTTTGCTTGCAGCTAAAAAGCAAGGAGACGTTTAAACCGGGTCTGCTTTTAATGCCCAGTTCTTGCTAACTGAGAATGGGGTCTTCTTTAATCAGATTTGTTGACGAAGAAAAGGCAATGATGTTGGCAGAAGTCTCAACACAGCGAGATACGTTCCCTCGAGCACTTAAATTTGGCTGGACTTAATTCTCTCTTTTTTAAGGAGAGTGGAATAAAAAAAGGTGCAGAACCCTGAACAAAAAGTCTCCCCCCACCCCAAATTCAGAAAGGGTTAAATTCAACGACCCGTCTGCTGTTTCTCATGCTAAAATGCGCTAGACTCCATCGGTAAGGGATTTGACGCTCCGTAAAATAAGGACCAGTTCCTGGGATGCTGTAGCTCAGGGGCTAAGATGCTGAGCTTGTCGATCAGAAAGGTCAGCAATTCGGCGGTTCGAATCCCTAGTGCCGCGTATCGGAGGGAGCTCCCGTGACTCGTCCCCATCTTCTGCCAACCTAGCAGTTCGAAAGAACCTTTACCTTTAAAATAAAAAAACGAATCATTCCCCGGGCTCGTTTTCAACTCTTCGCAACCGTATTTGGAATCATGAGGACTAGAAAGTTAACTTGGCGAAAGGAACGCCGCAGTGGAAAATTGCGTTACATTTTGTAAGATCTGCTTCTTTCTCACCACTCACCCTTCCGTTTCTTGTTGGTTTGCCTTTCCGCCCCACAGAAAACTCCCACACGCCCCTTTTGGAGGGCCCGGTGACACAGATGACTCCGGAGGAAGATTACCGGCGGCTGATGTCCGCCCTCAACGAACACGGCACTTTTGAAGAACAGCAGCAGCATCAGCAGCGTCTCTACCAGTTGGCCGGCGGGATATCCGTCCCGAGTCACAGCGGTGAGCCTGGGGAATTGTGGGAGTTGAAGTCCATGCAATTTGAGAGTGCAGAGAAGAGCAACAATGATGTTTGAGGGGCTGGAAGCTAAAGCATATGAAGGACGTAGACATAGATTAGAATAGGAGGATAGAATAGAATAGAATAGAATAGAGGATAGATGAATAGACTGGAATGGAATAGAATAGAAGAGTAGAATAGAATAGAATAGAAGAGTAGAATAGAATAAAATAGAATAGAATAGAATAGAGGATAGATGAATAAACTAGAATGGAATGGAATAGAATAGAAGAGTAGAATAGAATAGAATAGAAGAGTAGAATAGAATAAAATAGAATAGAATAGAATACAGGATAGATGAATAAACTAGAATGGAATGGAATAGAATAGAAGAGTAGAATAGAATAGAATAGAAGAGTAGAATAGAATAAAATAGAATAGAATAGAATAGAGGATAGATGAATAAACTAGAATGGAATGGAATAGAATAGAAGAGTAGAATAGAATAGAATAGAAGAGTAGAATAGAATAAAATAGAATAGAATAGAATAGAGGATAGATGAATAAACTAGAATGGAATGGAATAGAATAGAAGAGTAGAATAGAATAGAATAGAAGAGTAGAATAGAATAGAATAGAATAGAATAGAGGATAGATGAATAAACTAGAATGGAATGGAATAGAATAGAATAGAATAGAATAGAATAGAGGATAGATGAATAAACTAGAATGGAATGGAATAGAATAGAATAGAATAGAATAGAATAGAGGATAGATGAATAAACTAGAATGGAATGGAATGGAATAGAATAGTAGAATAGAATAAAATAGAATAGAATAGGAGGATAGATAGACTAGGCTAGATTAGACTAGAATAGAATAGGATAGGACAAAGAATAGACTGGAATAGACTAGAATAGAATAGAGGATAGATTAATAGAATGGAATGGAATAGAATAGTAGAATAGAATAAAATAGAATAAAATAGGAGGATAGACTAGTCTAGATTAGAATAGAATAGAATAGAGGATAGATGAATAGACTAGAATAGTAGAATAGAAGAAAATAGAATAGAATAGGAGGATAGATTAGAGTAGAATAGAATAGAGGATAGATGAATAGACTAGAATGGAATAGAATAGAATAGTAGAATAGAATAAAATAGAATAGAACAGGAGGATAGATAGACTGGACTAGATTAGACTAGACTAGAATAGGATAGGACAGAAGAATAGACTGGAATGGAATAGAATAGAATAGTAGAATAGAATAAAATAGAATAGAATAGGAGGATAGATAGACTGGACTAGATTAGACTAGACTAGACTAGAATAGGCTAGAATAGAATAGAATCGAATAGATAAATGGAATGGAATGGAGTAGAATAGTATAGAATAGAATAGTTGGAAGGGATCTTGGAGGTCTTCTGATCCAACATATGAAGAATGATTGCAGGAATTGGGTATGTCTAGTTTAGTGGTAAGAATGACTAGGGGAGACATGATACCATGGTTTCAGTATTTGAGGGGCTGCCCCAAAGAAGAGGGAGTCAAGCAATTCCCCAAAGCACCTGAGGGCAGGACAAGAAGCAATGGATGGAAACTAATCAAGGAGAGAAGCAGCTTAGAACTGAGGAGGAATTTCCCATCAGTGAGAACAATTAATCAGTGGAACAGAAATTGTGGGCTCTCTTATCACTGGAGGTTTTTAAGAAGGAACTAGACAGCCACCTCTGTAATATGGTGTAGTTTTTCCTGCTTGAGCAGGGGGCTGGACTAGAAGACCTCTAAGGTCCCTTCCAATTCTGTTATTCTATTCTGTGAAAATGGCCAGGTTTGAGAGAGAGAGAAAAAACCCCTTCTCTTTAAAGCCTATATAAACTCTTTTAACACCGGGCATTTTGTGGGGTCTGGTTAGGAGTAGTGCAGTGGACTAAGAGTGGAGCTCTCCTCTCACAATCAGGAGGCTGTGAGTTCGATCCTAGGTAGAGGCAGGTATTTCTCTCTCTGAGCACACCGAGAATCTATCTGCTGAACAAAACTCTGCATTGGCGACAGGGAAAGGCATCTGGCCATGAAAACACTCTGCTAGCTCCGTTCAGTTACCCGCAAGCCATGATGGGCTCATTAAAAGATGATGATGATTGAAAATACAGGATGGCCACTTGTGATTAGTGTAAAGTTTTGTGCTCTTATCGCCTGGACGGTGTTTTAATTCACCCTTGTGGGTGTCTGCTACGGGGGGGGGGGGGGGGGGAGGAATGAGGCTCAATTATAAATGGTATTTCTGCCAAGCAAAGTTCATGATGATATGCAGGCACCAACTTACCTTTAATTATTTAGGAAGGTGTTCTTTTTTTTGCTTTATTTATTTATTTGTGTCTGAGATTGCGGCGTCAGCTTCCTCCTCCTCCTCCCTAACTTGTCTCCACATCCTAATTCCGCATTCCCCTCCTTATAAATAGGCTTATGAGCAGATATAAGGCTTCCCCCCCCTCCTTTATATTTTATTAAGTTTGCATCAAAGCAAAAGCACAGAAAACCTTCTATACACTGTACATTCAGAGGGAAAGAGTTTTAGTTTGGCTAACTCACATCCCAAAGGCCAAACTCTTCTTGTCCCTTTCGAAGGGCCAAATTTGGCCTCCCTTGTTCCCTGCTGCTGCGGAGCTGGCCGCAGACTCGGAGAGTGAGGAACATGGGCCAGTCCTGGAGTCTGGGGAAGGCTCAGATGAGGGCTCTGTGTCGGAGGCAGAGAGGGGGCCAGGGCCGTCTGACAGTTATCAGCTCCCTTCGGAGTCAGACATCAGTGAGGCAGAAGAACAGCTGGAGCCTGTTCCCAGTGTGCGCATGCGCAGAGTTGCCAGACGAAGGGAACAGCTAAGGAACAGGTGTCGACTTGGGAGGAAGGCCACAGGTGGACGATGAATGGCCCCTCTCGGAGGGAATAAAAAAGGAGCGAAAGGGGAGTGGAGTTTGCAGGAGACCATTCGTTCGCTTCATTGGTTCCTGACTCTCCGAGGCTCCTTGCCAAGTTCTGCAGATTATTGGCCTGGCAGCTCTCCAAGCCAGATAAGGTCTGTGACTATAAATCCTCCCTCGAAAGACTTTGCTGGATGTGAATGAGCAGAAGTCACGGTCAATTAATAAAAGGGGTTTTGACAGGACTGGGAATTGACTTCATGCTCTTGGGAAGCCTGTGTCAGAAAACTTTGCACGTGCTCAGGGACACTTTTGACACACCGCAAAAGAACGAGCTGAATTGACCGGCAAGCTTAATCTTGTTTGATTCCATGAGGGGTTGCGACGACTTATGCTGGATTTTTTTCCCTCTCGGCACAGATATCCTCCGAGCGCGTCAAGAGGTCGCCTCGCGAAACCCCAGTAGCCTAGAGCCTCACCTTCCCTCAGCCAGCAACTCGTCCAGCCAGCGAAGAAAGCAGGGACTTCCTCAGCACCGGGATTCACACTTCAGCGAGAGGTATATCGACGTTGTGCCCGTTCTTACTTTTGTATACGTAATCCTCGGCTTGCGACTTATTTAGAGACTGTTCAGAGTTACGACGGTGCTGAGAAGAGTAATTTACAGCCGGTCCTTGCACTTAATAATCGTGATCACTGTTTGTGACCTGCTGGCTTTGGCAATGTGGCCCGCCAGTGAAGCCGGCAACAGATTCAGACAGCCAGGAGGTTGGGGAGGAAGATGGGCCAGTCCTGGAGTCTGGGGGAGGCTCTGATGAGGGCTCTGTGTTGGAGGCAGAGAGGGGGCCGGGGCCGTCTGACAGTTATCAGCTGCCTTCGGAGTCGGACATCAGTGAGGCAGAAGAACAGCTGGAGCCTGTTCCCAGTGTGAGTTGCCAGACAAAGGGAACAGCTAAAGAACAGGGGTCGACTTGGAGTAAGGCCACAGGTGGACGATGAATGTCCCCTCCCAGAGGAAATAAAAGAGGAGCGAAAGGGGAGTGGAGCTTGCAGGAGACAATTTGTTCGCTTCATTGGTTCGTGACTCTCTGAGACTCCTTGTCAGGTTTTGCAGAGATCGGCCTGGCAGCTCTCCAAGCCAGAGAAGGTCTGTGACCGTAAATCCTCCCTTGAAAGACTTTGCTGGAGGTGAAGGAGCAGAATTCACAGTCAATTAATAAAAGGGTTTTTGTCACGATAGCAGTCTTCCAATATCTCAGGGGTTGCCCCAAAGAAGAGGGAGTCAAGCTATTTTCCAAAGCACCTGAGAGTAGAACAAAAAGCAATGGGTGGAAACTAATGAAGGAGAGAAGCAACTTAGAACTGAGGAGAAATTTCCTGACAGTGAGAACAATTAATCAGTGGAACAGAATTTGTCTCCAGAAGTTGTTGAAGCCCCAACACTGGAAGTCTTTAAGAAGATGTTGGATAGCCATTTGTCTGAAACGGTATAGGGTTTCCTGCCTAGGCAGGGGGTTGGACTAGAAGACCTCCAAGGTCCCTTGCAACTCTACTATTGTATTGTATTGTCGGGACAAGGAGTTTGCTTCAGGCTCTCGGGAAGCCTCGCTCAGAACAGGCCAGTCTGTGGGAAAGCTGGTGGGGAAAGGCCGCCAATCGTCATCTTGTGATGTCTCGCTTTATGACCGCATTGCAAAAAAACCCCCTCAGTTAAAAAGGCCTCCCTCCATGACCACACTGCTGAACAATTAAGTGTTCCGGTGACGGTCGTAAGTTGAGGACTGTGCTTATAGCACTTTTGCAAAACTGGAAATCCGTGCCAAGGTCTAAGGCTCCAACGAACAAAAGCCAACAGCGGAGATTTATGGAGTCTCCCTTTTCTCCGGGAGGTGGGTGGTAATGCACGTTGGGGGGGGGAAGCGGGGGGGGGGCTGGAAGCCGCTTGGCGTGGTGCTAAAATTCCATTTCAGCTTCCTGTCGGACTCTGCAGGGATTCGATCAGCACAGGGAGGCTATTGTGGCAGGAAGAATAATTAGCTGTTGAAAAATTCAGCCGTTTGCTGGAGGCAGCCGAGAGAGAAGAAAAGGAGAGAGGCGGGAAGGGAAGATCGGCTCCTGGTTTGCAGCCTGGCAGAGGATGGGGTTGCTAGCTGAGAAGGGCTTCAAAATTGGCACGAGAAAGCAGGCAGAAATGGCCCAGGTTCAGCGGCGAGGATGGGAAGTTCTGGGCATTGACGTCTCTAGACTTTGGAAAGAGGGCAGAGAAGAGCAACAAATATGAATGGAATGGAACAGAAAATCAGTTGGGATGGGATGGAATAGAATAGAATAGAAAAGAAAATAGGATAGGATAGGATAGGATAGAATAGAGGATAGAATAGAATAGAACAGAGGATAGATAGAATGGAATGGAATAGAATGTAGAATAGAATAGAAAAGAAAATAGGATAGAATAGAATAGAGGATAGATAAAATGGAATGGAATGGAATAGAATGCAGAATAGACTAGAATGCAGAATAGAATAGAATGCAGAATAGAAAATAGGATTGGATTGGATAGGATAGAGTGCAGAATAGAATAGAAAAGAAAATAGGATAGGATAGAATAGAAAAGAGGATAGATAAAATGGAATGGAATGGAATGCAGAATAGACTAGAATGCAGAATAGAATAGAATGCAGAATAGAATAGAAAAGAAAATAGGATAGGATAGAATAGAATAGAATAGAATAGAGGATACATAAAATGGAATGGAATGCAGAATAGAATAGAACGCAAAATAGAAGAATGCAGAATAGAATAGAAAAGAAAATAGGATAGAATAGAAAAGAAAATAAGATAGGATAGGATAGAATAGAATAGAAGAGAGGATAGAATAGAAGAGAAGAGAGGATAGATAGAATGGAATGGAATAGAATGTAGAATAGAATAGAATGCAGAATAGAATAGAGGATAGATAAAATGGAATGGAATAGAATAGAATGCAGAATAGACTAGAAAAGAAAATAGGATAGAATAGAATAGAACAGAGGATAGATAGAATGGAATGGAATAGAATGTAGAATAGAATAGAAAAGAAAATAGGATAGAAAAGAAAATAGGATTGGATAGGATAGGATAGAATGCAGTATAGAATAGAAAAGAAAATAGGATAGGATAGGATAAGATAGGATAGGATAGGATAGAATATAGAGCCGTGATGGCGAACCTATGGCATGCATGCCACAAGTGGCACGCGGAGCCATTTGTCAGGGCACGCGAGGCGCTGCCCTGTCAGCTGGCTAGCGCGCATGCGCGCGCTGGCCAGCTGAGTTCACCTTTTTAAAAGCTATTTTTCGCCTTCCCCAGGCTCCAGAGGCTTTATAGGAGCCTGGGGAGGGCGAAAAGAGCCCCCCCCCCGCCCCCCCAGGAGGCTTCAGGGACCGTCCCTGATGCCTTCGGAGCGCTTAAAACGACCCTCCGAGCAACCCAGAAGTCACTTCCGGTTTGCTCGGAGGGTGGTTTTAAGCACTCCGAAGGCTTCAGGGAAGCCTCCGGACAGTCCCTGAAGCCTCCGGAGGGCCTCCGGGGGGTCGGGGGAGGCTCTTTTCACCCTCCCCAGGCTCCTATAAAGCCCCTGGAGCCTGGGAAGGGCAAAAAAAACATGTAAAAATGGGGGGGGGGGTTCGCGCGTTTTGCATGCATGCGCACTGGGGGGGGCGCGCCCGCACTCGACCCCCCTGCACTCCCCCCACTTGTGGCACGCGAGCCAAAAAAGGTTCGCCATCACTGATATAGAGGATAGATAAAATGGAATGGAATGCAGAATAGAACAGAAAAGAGAATAGGATAGGATAGAATAGAATAGAAGAGAGGATAGATAAAATGGAATGGAATGCAGAATAGAATAGAAAAGAAAATAGGATAGGATAGAATAGAAAAGAGGATAGATAAAATGGAATGGAATGGAATGCAGAATAGACTAGAATGTAGAATAGAATAGAAAAGAAAATAGGATAGGATAGGATAGAATAGAATAGAATAGAGGATACATAAAATGGAATGGAATGCAGAATAGAATAGAACGCAAAATAGAAGAATGCAAAATAGAACAGAAAAGAAAATAGAATAGAATAGAATAGAGGATAGATAAAATGGAATGGAATGGAATAGAATGCAGAATAGAATAGAAAAGAAAATAGGATAGGATAGAATAGAAAAGAGGATAGATAAAATGGAATGGAATGGAATGCAGAATAGACTAGAATGCAGAATAGAATAGAAAAGAAAATAGGATAGAATAGAATAGAATAGAATAGAATAGAGGATAGATAAAATGGAATGGAATGCAGAATAGAATAGAACGCAAAATAGAAGAATGCAAAATAGAATAGAAAAGAAAATAGGATAGAATAGAAAAGAAAATAAGATAGGATAGGATAGAATAGAATAGAAGAGAGGATAGATAGAATGGAATGGAATAGAATGTAGAATAGAATAGAATGCAGAATAGAATAGAAAAGAAAATAGGATAGAATAGAAAAGAATAGAATAGAATAGAAGGGGGCTGGTCTAGAAGACCTTCAACGTCCCTTCTATTCTATTCTACTCTACTCTGTTCTGCCTATCCTACATTCTATTGTATTCCTATTCTTCGTTCTGTTCTATTCTACTCTACTCTATTCTATTCTAAGAAAAAGGAAAATATCAGCCCTACCGTCTCAACCTGTGCTTTCCTTTTTGTTTGAGGATAGACTTGCCATCGGGGTTGGGGGTTATGGGGGTTGTAGTTGACCCATGAACTCTGGTGTCCGAGATCTGCTCTTGGATCCCCTTGCTTGGGGGAGGGGCGCTGTGTTGTCAGTGGAAGCCATGACGGGGTTACAATGCAGATGCGCAGGGGTGTGCCTGCTAATGACTTAGAAGCATCGATTATTTGAAGGCCATTAGTGCTTATTGTTAAAGAAAAGCCAATACTTTTAAAGCTTAGCAAACCATTTGTCTCCTCTTTAAAGGACGTATCAAATTTAGCCACGGCGGAGTTAAGATCCTCTAACATCTTTGCAGGAAGGTTTCCGAGGGGGGGGGGGGAAGGACGACGCTGTGGGTGGGTGGGTGGAAAGTATTTACTGCCGTGAAAAGACGCAAAGCCAAAGCGCCCATTATAGAAACTGTATCGATCCCCTTTCGTTTTTAAAAGGTTGATTTTATTTTATTTTTTATATTTATTATTTGGAAGGCTGATCTCGCATTGGGTTGTGGCCTGCCAGCAGAGCTGGCAGCAAATTCAGACAGTGATGAGGTTGGGGGGGAACCTGGGCCAGTCCTGGAGTCTGGGGAGGGCTCTGATGAGGGCTCTGTGTCGGAGGCAGAGAGGGGGCCAGGGCCGTCTGACAGTTATCAGCTGCCTTTGGAATAAGGCATCAGAGAAGCAGAAGAACAGCTGGAGCCTGTTCCCAGTGTGCGCATGCACAGAGCTGCCAGAGGAAGGCAACAGCTAAAGAACAGGGGTTGACTTGGGAGTAAAGTCACAGGTGGACGATGAATGACTGCTCCCATAGGGAATAAAAAAGGAGCAAGAGGGGAGTGGAGTTTGCAGGAGACCATGAGTTGAATTCATTGGTTGGCGACTCTCCGAGGCTCCTTGCCAAGTTGTGCAGCGATCAGCCTGGCAGCTCTCCAAGCCAGATAAGGTCTGTGACTATAAATCCTCCCTTGAAAGACTTTGCTGGATGTGAATGAGCAGAATTCACAGCCAATGAATAAAAGGAGGTTTTTGTCGGGACCGGGAGTTTGCTTCAGGCTCTTGGGAAGCCTGGATCAGAACCCATTGGCTCCCAGGGCGACAGGCTGCAAGGGGCAGGATTAGAACGCATGGCCAGAGGAGCAAAGAAGCCCTCCTCGCCGAAAAGTGTTGGAGTTGGGGGGTATTTTAAGGGGGAGAGAAGCTAGGGGGTGGGTGGGTGCCTGAATATTTTGCTGCCCAATAGAAAGGGGGGGGGGGGGAGAAAAGAGAAGTCCATCTGTTTCACTTTAAAGTTGGTGGCCTTAAGAGTTATGGGGTGTGTGACCCCCTCCCCCCTGAAGAGAAGATCAGATTAATACCTGCAGTGTGACTGTAAATCTCCCCCCCCCGCCCCCCCGCTTAATCCTTGCCAAGTAACGTCAGCGGCTCCTGCCAGCTCAGCTGCCCATAAGCAGCTTGGCCTGGGTGACCCTGGATTCACAAGAGCCCTTTGCCAAATCCGAATTAACCCGTTTTTTCGTGCCTCTCCCAGGGAGGGAAATCCTTGCTTGGCGGGGGAGAGGGCGGAGGGGAGAGAAATGACCCACATTCCAGAAACTTTTCAAAAAAGTTTCCGACCCTCGAGAATTCTGTAATTTCCTTGGCAGATTTTGGGTTTGCTCCTCTAGCCAGGATGATGAGGGGACTGGAGACTAAAACATAACGATGGACGGTTGCAGGAACTGGGCAGGGGCCAGTGTAGTGAAGAGAAGGACCAGGGGAGACAGGAGAGCAGTCTTCCAATATTTGAGAGGCTGCCACAGAGAGGAGAGGGGGGGGGGGGTGTCAAGCTATTTTCCATGAATGACAGACAAGGAATAGTAATGGATGGAAACTGAGCGAGGAGAGATTCAACCGGGAAATAAGGAGGAATTTCCTGACAGGGAGAACCATCAACCGATGGAACAGAAGTTACCTTCGGAAGTAGTGGGAGCTTCATCCCGGGAGGTTTTTAAGAAGAGACTGGACTGCCAGCTGTCAGAAATGGTGTAGGGGGTCTCCTGCTTGGGCGGAGGGTTTGGAGTAGACAACCTACAAGGTCCCTTCCAACTCTGTTAATCTAATCTAATCTACCGGTAATCTAATGTATTTGAGAAGGGCCTCTGCGCCAGTTGTGGTCGTAAATGCAGGTACTCCTTGATTTAATGACTATAATTGAGCCCAAAACCTATCTATCTATCCGTCCGTCTGTCCGTCCTTCCTACTACCTACCTACCTACCTACCTACCTACCTCCTTACCTATCCATCCATCCATCCATCCATCCATCCATCCATCCATCCATCCATCCATCCATCCATCCATCCATCTATCTATCTATCTATCTATCTATCTATCTATTCACCTACCTACCTACATCTTTGTCTGTCCATCCTACCTACCTACCTACCTACCTACCTCTATCTATCTATCCATCCATCCATCCATCCATCCATCCATCCATCTATCTATCTATCTATCTATTCACCTACCTACCTACATCTTTGTCTGTCCATCCTACCTACCTACCTACCTACCTACCTACCTACCTACCTACCTACCTCTATCTATCTATCTATCTATCTATCTATCTATCTATCTATCTATCTATCTATCTATCTATCTATCTATCTATCCAGCTACCTACCTACATCTTTGTCTGTCCATCCTACCTACCTACCTACCTACCTCTATCTATCTATCTATCTATCTATCTATCTATCTATCTATCTATCTATCTATCTATCATCTATCTATCTATCTATCTATCTATCTATCTATCTATCTATCTATCTATCTATCCATCCATCCATCCATCCATCCATCCATCCATCCATCCATCCATCCATCCACCCACCCACCCACCCACCCACCCACCTACCTACCTTCATCTGCCTCTGACCTATCTACCTATATCTCAGTCTGTCTGTCTATCCACCTACCTACCTACCTACATCTGTCGCTGTCTTTCTGTCCGCCCGTCCATCCATCCATCCATCGCATTGGCCTTAAGACTTATATACCGCTTCACAGAGATCTCCAGCCCTCTCTAAGCAGTTTAAAAATGTCAGCCTCTTCTCTCCTCCCCCCCAATCCCCCCCCCCAAAAAAAACCCAATCCGGCTCCTCCTTTTACCGACCTCGGAAGGACGGAAGTCCAAACCGCCCCTTAGCCGGTCAAGATGAAGAGAAAATGAGGTTAGCCTGAGCTACAGGAGACGATCGGTGGGAAGACGCCGAGGGGTGGAAATTGAGACGGAGCCAAAGGGATGGGGGATTAGGGGGGGGGGGCTAACAAAGCCTTCCCCACTTTGATGTCCCTCCTCAAAATTTCTGTGCTGTCCCTTCCACCCACCCCTTCCTTGCCCGGCGCAGGAGGTCAGCCAAGGGCCACTGGGTCTGCTTAACGGCCAGAGCGGTTAAATGCCACTTGATTTCCCAAATTGGCCCTTACCCAGCAGGTGGCAAGTCTGCCCCCTTCTCTCTCTCTCTTTCTCCCTCCCCCCCTCTCTCTCTCCTCCCTGTGATGATTATAGCTAATTACGATCAGGACCAGCTCCTCCCCCCCAGGCCCCCTCTCATCCCCCTACCCAGCTGTAATTGTCCGTTATTCATCGGGCTCAGCTGTCTGTCCGGCGCGTGGGCTTGGGCAGACACCTCCCCCCCTGTCGGCCGGCCTAATTGCAAGGCCAGAGGGATTAGGTCCGGTGATTACACCCTTCATGCGGTAATTACATCAGCATCGCTCGCTCCGGCGGCTGCGGCCGCCCAGCGCTTAAGCGCCCCCGAAGGTCATGCGCTGCGTTACCTGAGATTAATTGGCGCTGCCAGCCAAGTGCAAGGCTCTGGCGGAACCGTTATGCGATTAGCATTAACATTTCAACAGCCAGCCGATCGATCCAGCCCTAGCCCCCGTGGCTGTCCTCCAGACACACCGGGAGCTGTGCAATTAGTTTAGAGGAAGGAAGGAGGGCGGGAAGAGAGGGGAGGGGGAACGGCGAGAGGGGAGGGGGACCCCGCAGAGGCAGACAGGAGGGGAAGGGGCTGGAAGGGAAGACAGATGGGTACGGACAGGGTGTGTGCATTTGTGTCTTGCAAGCGGGATGGTTTAATCCACCTTCGCAGATATCCCCGCTGGAGATGGATGTCCTTTTCAACCGTGGCGTGCGCCCCTTTTTGCAATTCTCAGAAGTGTTGCGCCGGACAAACATTGGGGTGCAGTTTATGGCCTTGCGCTGGCTTGCCGCCCTGCGAACGTCTTCAGAAGCACCCTGCTAGCTGTTGGCATCCATCAAAGGTCCAGATTGTTGGGGGGCAAGAGGCTGACTCTGTAAACCGCTTAGAGAGGGCTGTAAAGGATTGTGAAGCGGTATATAAGTCTGAGCGCTATTGCTTCCTTTCTTCCTTCCTTCCTTCCTTCCTTCCTTCCTTCCTTCCTTCCTTCCTTCCTTCCTTCCTTCCTTCCTTCCTTCCTTCCTTCCTTCCTTCCTTCCTGTTAGAATGCAGTATTGCAGCTAACTCTGCCCACTGCCAGCAGTTCGATCCTAACCGACTGGCTCAAGGTTGGCTCAGCCTTCTGTCCTTCCGAAGTCGGTAAAACAAGGACCCAAATTGTTGGGGGCAAAATGCTGACACTGTAAACTACTGGGAGAGGGCTGTAAAGTGGGATATAAGTCTAAGTGCTAGTGCTATGTATCTTCCTTCCTTCCTCCCTCCCTTCCTTCCCAGCGGTTAGAATGCAGTATTGCAGGCTAACTCCTCCACTACTAGCAGTTCGATCCTGACCGACTGGCTCAAGGTTGATTCAACCTTCTGCCCTTCCGAGGTGGGTCAATTGAGGACCCAGATTGTTGGGGGCAAGAGGCTGACTCTGTAAACTGCTTGGAGAGGACTGTAAAAGCATTATGGAGCGGTATATAAGTGCTATTGCTATTTAGCATCTGCTAGTTTGTAGAATCAGGATTTATTATTATTATTATGGAAAGGGGGGTGTCGTAATCGAGGGGAACGTTTGTCCCATCGTTTTTGGCAGAGAGACACCCCTAACTAACCAGCAACGAACGCGCCGCTGGGCCTGGGCCAAAAGGGCATGATAGCAGACCCCACTCTGTGTGCCCCTTTGAGGGTATCCTTGGTTAATGCCCCTCGGCTTTTAACCTATTTGATCCAGACGCAGTGGAATAAAATGGCTTTCATTCCATCCCTTTCTAACGACGGAGCACGGAAAGCAAATTTGGCTCGTTTTGAAAGTGGGGGGGGAAGGCAGTTGTGGGCCCCTACCCTGTTTTCCCCCAAATAAGACCTCCCCGGATAATAAGCCCAATTGGGCTTTTGAGCACATGAGGTTAAAAAAAAGGCCCTCCCCGAAAATATTGCGACACAGCAGCAGCAGCCACGAGGTGGCCACGCTCGCCGCCTCCTGCACCTCAAAAATAATAAGACCTCCCCGAAAATAAGGCCAGGCGCTTATTTCGGGGGTCCAAAGAAAATATTGGTTTTTGCATTTTGAACCAAGTGTCATTTGCAGACGAATAAAAAAAAATAGGGAAGGATCTATTTCTACTTTCTCCTTTCCTCCCCGTTATACAAGAAGAGAATTGAGTTTCTTTCTTGAGCTTCTTTCTCACCTTTTCCCATTTTCCCGGGGCAACGGCATGTTTTCCTACGAGATCCTATGGATTTCCTTCAAGGTGATCCCTACGCTGTACGAAAAGCCCATTTGGCTACAGAGGGAGTCACCTTTCCATTTGTAAGGAATTCCCCCCCACACACACTTTTATGCAGAGTCTTTTAGGTGGTTGTGTCTTTCAATTCCAATGAATCCCAGTAAGGAAATTCTAAGGATTAAACATCTCATTCACAGTTGAGACTCTAGAAAGAGTGCAGAGAAGAGCAACAAAGATGATGAGGGGACTGGAGACTAAAACATATGAAGAACGGTTGCTGGAATTGGGCATGGCTAGTCTAGTGAAGAGAAGGACCAGGGGAGACAGGATGACCAGTCTTCTGATATTTGAGGGGCTGCCACAGAGAGGAGGGAGTCAAGCTATTTTCCAAGGCACCCAAAGGCCGGACAAGGAGCAATGGCCTCCCCGAAAATAAGACCTCCTCAGATAATAAGCCCAATCGGGCTTTTGGGCGCATGTGCTAAAATAAGCCCTCCCTGAAAATATCTTAAGGCCTGCACAGCCGGTCCCTGCCATGTCCTAGGGGTGGGGAGGGGGGAACATGCCCCAATGGCTCCACCTGCACTCCCGTCCACGCGGGACGATCTCACGGAGGCCGCTCCCGCAAACCCTAACTCCCGTGCTCCTTTTCTTAGCGGCGGCCGCAAAAAGAGTGGCAAAGAGTGCACCAGAAACAGAGCTTCCGGCCCTCTCTGGATCAGCTGATCCGCGGGCCGAGGTTAAGCCGCCTCCTGCACCTCTAAAATAATAAGACCTCCCCGAAAATAAGGCCAAGCGCTTATTTCAAGGGGGGGGGGTTCAAAAGAAAATGGCTTATTTTCAGGGAAACATGGTAGCTGGGGAAATGATTTTTTAATTTCTTGGGGTGTTCAACCGAAGGAAAAGGACAGAGACGAGGCTGGAATATCGACGCTTCTATACATCTTCCGTTTTTCTCCTTTCGCCTCCTTTTAATGTCCTCCTTTTGCGTTTCCGCTCTGTAGGGAGATGTCCCACCCGCCACCCCTCCTGTCGCCCCAGAATGCGCCCCACATCGCTTTAGGGCCGCACTTGAGACCCCCTTTTCTGGGGGTGCCTTCGGCTTTGTGCCAGACGCCAGGTAAGAGGGGCAAGCAACCCACCTACCCACCCACCCCGTATTGTGAAAGGGCCTTGGGGAGGGGCTTGGTGGAGGGGAGGGAGGGCTGGCTAAATGTGGGGTTTTTTTCCCCCTCTTCCTTTGCTCTGCTGCTGCTTTTACTAATTTATTAAAAAAAAATTTTACCCTAAGGGCCGTTTGAGGGAGTGGGGGGAGTTTGCAGGAAGGAGGGGATGGGTGGGGAGGGGGAGGGCTGGTGAAGGGAGCCTGAGAATGTGGGGGTTTCTTTCCCCCTCTCTTCCTTCGCTCTGCTGCTGCTTTTATTAATTTCTTCTCTTGGTGTAAGTTCTGCTCCTTCCCCCCTCTGGTTAATGCAGCCCTTTAATTAATTAATTGATGAGATTGCTCATTCTCATTCTGCGTCCTTCGTTTTTCTTTCTCTCTTCTCCCCTGGTGTCTTCCTTCCTGCTTCCCTCCTTCCCTCCCTTATCTCTCTTCCCTCTTACTATTTCAGTGCCCCTCCTCCCTCCCTTGTCTCTCTTCCTTCTCCCTCCCTCCTTCCTCCCTTATCTCTCTTCTTATCATCCCTTCCTCCCTCCCTTGTCTCTCTTCTTCCTCCCTCCCTCCTTCCCTCCCTTATCTCTCTTCCCTCTTACTATTTCAGTGCCCCTCCTCCCTCCTTCCCTTGTCTCTCTTCTTTCTCCCTCCCTCCTTCCTCCCTTATCTCTCTTCTTATCATCCCTTCCTCCCTCCCTTGTCTCTCTTCTTCCTCCCTCCTTCCTCCCTTATCTCTCTTCTTATCCCTCCCTCCCTTGTCTCTCTTTTCCTTACTCTTTAAAGGACCCTTTCTCCCTCCCCCTCTTCCTCCCTTGTCTCTCTTCTTCCTTACTCTTTCAGTATCCTTCCGTCCTTTATCCCTCCCTCATCTCTTTTCTTCCTTTGCCTTTCAGTCCTTCATCCTTCCCCTGTCTCTTCCCTTCCTCCCTCCCTCCCTCCCTCCCTCCCTCTCAATCTTCCTCCCTCTCTTTTTTCTCTTCTTCCTTCCTCTTTTAGTCCTTCCTTCTCTCCCTCCTTCCCTTATCTCTCATCTTCCTTCCTCTTTTCAGTCCTTCCTTCTTGCCTCACTCCCTTCTTTTTGTCCACCTCCTTTTTCCTTCTTTCTGTTTTCCTTTTTTTGTCTACATCCCTCCCTCCCTCCTGCTGCAATTTCCCCCCTCCTTGATCCCTACTTTCTTCTTGACTCTGCAGCCACCTTCTCTCTCTCTCTCTCTCTCCCCTCCTCTCCCTCCCTCTCTCTCTCGCTCTCTCTCTCCCTCCCTCTTCCTCTCTCTCTCTCTCTCTCTCTCTCACACACACACACACACGCACTAGCTCAATTGCCAGGCCGGACATTGTTCCATCTCTATTTGGAGCATGTAGGGAATCAAACCTCGAGCTGCCAAACCACATCCCCCTCTTTTGCCCTCTGCCCCTCTTCTCCTAGCCCGATTTCACTCTTCTTCTCTTCCCCTCTTCAAGGTTACGGTTTCCTCCAGCCAGCCCAAGCGGAGATCTTCGCCCGCCAGCAAGAGATGCTCAGGAAGCAAAACCTTGCCAGGTGAGTCTTGCAACCCAAGTCAAAGGCACGCAGGGCTTGGCACCCGGGATCTCCCGCCCGCCCACCTGCCCGCCCCCGCGTTCGTCCCCGGACGACTGGCAATTACCGGGTAGGCTTGGCAGAACCAAGAGCCACGGGACGTCCTTTTTATACTGGGTTTTTCCGGGCATTCGGCCTCGTTTGAAGAACATGAGAAATGGGTGGATTTCACCGGCTGGGCCTGGCAGTGCCCTCTGGGCCTCCCACGCTGGGTTTCTGACCGGGAAGGGGCCAAAGGAAGAATTAAAAGTAAAATTGAGCTTAACCACTTCATGAAAATCTTCTTGTATGGAATAATTTCCCATTGCCATTCGTTCTGGGGGCTAATTTTTCTCCCCGTCTGTGATTTCCTTGTGGTCTCTTTTTCAAATACTACTGTATTTTCCCCGAAAATAAGACAGGGTCTTATTTTCTTTTGACCCCCGAAATAAGTGCTTGGCCTTTTTTTCGGGGAGGCCTTATTATTTGCAAGTACTACCCGTGTTTCCCCAAAAATAAACAGGGTCTTATTTTCTTTTCACCCCCGAAATAAGCCCTTGGGCTTATTTTTGGGGAGGTCTTCTTATTTTTGAGATGGGTTATATTTTGGGGTGATTATATTTTGAGGTGACAGGGCCTTATTTTCTTTTGACTCTTGAAATAAGCGCTTGGGCTTATTTTCAGGGAGGTCTTATTTTCAGGAAAACGGGGTAATAAAGCTTGTTTTGAGCCCAGACAGAGAATTTGGGAAAACAAAGCAGAAGAGATTGGAAAAGAATTAAAAAGGCAAGGATTACCTGACGGTGTTGCCTGATGTTTCAAAGGGGAGTGGGGAAACCTCTCATCCTTCCAGATGTCATTAATCTTCAACAGGGTCTCCAGTGTTTGCCAGATCTAAAGAGACCCTTTCGATTGCTTTTGGTTTTCTTAAAAACCATCCCTCACAACCGAGGCAGCTGAGTAGATCCCATTTTAGAGGCAGGGATCCAAAACGATCGACTGACAACCACAGTTGAAACCCAAAATTTCTGTTGCTAAGCAAGAGGGTTGCCAAGCGTGTTTTCCCCGTTTTACGACCTTCCTTGCCACAGTTGTTCCAGTGAATCAGTGCAGATGTTAAGTTAGTCACGCGGTGGTTAAGTGAATCCTGCTTTCCGGTTGATTTGGCTGGCCACAAGGTCTCAAAACGGTGTTCTGAGCGAGGCTTCCCGAGAGCAGGAAGCCAACTCCTGGTCCCAACAAAAAACTCCTTTTATTAACTGACTGTGGATTCTGCTCATTCCCATCCAGCAAAGTCTTTCCAGGGAGGATTTATGGTCACAGACCTTATTTGGCTTGGAGAACTGCCAGGCCGATATCTGCAAAACTTGGCAAGGAGCCTCGGAGAGTCCTGAGCCAATGAAGCGAACTAATGGTCTCCTGCAAACTCCACTCCCCTTTCGCTCCTCTTTTATTCCCTCTGGGAGGGGCCATTCATCGCCCACTTGTGGCCTTACTCTCAAGTTGACCCCTGTTGTTTAGCTGTTCCTTCATCTGGCAACGCGCATGGACACACTGGGAACAGGCTCCAGCTGTTCTTCTGCCTCACTGATGTCTGACTCCGAAGGCAGCTGATAACGGGCATACGGCCCTGGCCCCCTCTCTGCCTCCGACACAGAGCCCTCATCAGAGCCTTCCCCAGACTCCAGGACTGGCCCATGTTCCTCCCCAACTTCCTCTTTGTCTGAGTCAGCTGCCAGCTCTGCTGGCAGGCTACAACAAAGGGGATCGTATGAACCTGGGACATGGTAACTGTCATAACTGTGAGTCGGTTGCCAAGCGTCTTAATTTCAGTCACGTGACCATGAGAATGCTGCAGTGGCCCTAAGTAGGAAATGATCCTAAGTCACTGATTTCAGCGCTGTTTGTAACTTCCAACGGTCACTAAATTAATAGTTGTAAGGGCTGCTGGCGTCAACTCTCAACGTTGCCATAGTGAGAGAAGGGGAGGAGTGCATTCCCCACATATTGTTGGCTGAAGTCAGATCTCAGATTGCTGCAGCAGGCTTGGGAGGGGTGCACCTCATAGG
Organism: Natrix helvetica; assembly: GCF_964273705.1. Classification (NCBI taxonomy): domain Eukaryota; kingdom Metazoa; phylum Chordata; class Lepidosauria; order Squamata; family Natricidae; genus Natrix; species Natrix helvetica. Next base: position 148,006,357 of record NC_138551.1, read on the forward strand.
GAAATGTGATTTATGACACAGAGTGAGGGGAGGGAAGGAACAGAGGTAAAGTTCAGCTATTACTCAAACGAAGCATAGGCTTGACTGCGAACAGATCTTGCCTAGGATGCTCCTAATAAATGATTAGTTTTGTATTGGAACTCAGCTCGATACTCATGAATCAATTAGGGCATTTTTACGAAACCTCACAACTGGTGGCAGAAGTGGGATTGCAATGGTAAATCTTCTCTCCCAAACCCAATTCTCTCCCCACCTAGGCTGGAGATGTCAGCGGAAATTATCCGGCAGAAAGAACTGGAGAACCTTCACCGCCAGCGGCTCCTGGCGACCGACCCCATGACTTTGCACCCGGGTCTGCCCCCAGACCACCCCGCTTTGCGGAGTCTCCACGACATCCCGGAAGGACACCCGCTTCGGGACGAGCTCTCCCGGAGGAACGCCATGCTTGTCCTCCGGCATAACAACGCCCCGCTGCTATCGCTCAACCCCCAAGGGGTTCCCGCCCTCTCCACCACCCCTCCCAAGGAGCAGGGCACGCGGAGGGGCACCCGGAAGGCCCCGCACTCTCGCTCCGAGGCGCTGGGCCAGAGCGAATCCAAAGACTTGTTGGATAGCCGTCCGCCGGACAGCAACAACGAGGAAATGAAGGACTCGGATAGCGACACCGAAGCGAACGACGAGAAACCGGACACTCTGAAGCCTGAGAATAGCGGTGGGGCTGCTGCCGAGGTTAAGGAGTGCAAAGAGGTGGCAAAGATTGGCGAGGGCGCCAAAGAACTGGGCGAGGTGCCAGCTGGGCAGAACCCACCCTGTAGTTCCTCCAATGCCGAGTTGCCTAGCTATCTCCTGGGTCCGACCATCGGCAAATCGGAGGCCAAGCTACTCCCCACGGCTTCCCTCCCGCCTCCCCAGCCCCTGCCGTTTGGTTTCCCGTATACGATGAGTCCGTATTTCCATGCAGGTGAGTGAAGTGGCATTCTCAGATGGGGGAGAACACACCATTTTTGGGGTGTTCTGACCTCGGCTTCCCCAGCAACACGAAGCCGAGTCCTCGTCCCCATAAACCCCTTTTATTTAATTTACGGTGAATTCAGCCAAGTCTTTCCCGCAGTCTTTCAAGATAGTTCACAACTCCCAACCTTTAACAGGCTTGGAGAGTGGCCAGGCCGATATCTTTCAGACGCTGCAATGCTTGGCAAGAATGCAGGAATGAATTAATGGTCTCCTGCAAACTCCACTCCCCTGTTGCTCTTCTTTTATTCCCTATGGGAGCGGTCATTCATACTCCACCTGTGGCCTTACTCCCAAATCGACCCTTGTTCCTTAGCTGTTCCCTTTGTCTGACAGCTCTGCACATGCGCACACTGGAAGCAGGCTCCAGCTGTTCTTCTGCCTCACTGATGTCTGACTCCGAAGGCAGCTGATAACTGGCATACGGACCTGGCCCCCTCTCTGCCTCCGACACAGAGCCCTCGTCAGAGCCTTCCCCAGACTCCTGGACTGGCCCATCTTCCTCCCCAACCTCCTCACTGCTGAGTCTACTGCCAGCTCTACTGGCCGCTGGCGAGCCACAACATTGGGGGGGGGGGGGGGGGGAATGTGAAGAATTCCCAAATGGAATCTGGCAATCGTGGGGCAAATTTTGGGGCCCTGTTTCTGGAGAGGGGAACCAAACCCCATCATCCCCGCCTTTCTGAAACATCACCCAGGTTTCCCTTGGCTTAAGAAGGTGCACAAATCCATATTTTTTTTAAAAAAAAATAGACTAAGGCACTCTGTCCAAAGGCACACCTAGAAATCTCTTTTATTCCGGCACAGTGGTTAAGAGTGCAGTACTGCAGGCTACTTCAGCTGACAGCTAGCTGCAGTTTGGCACTTCAATTCTCACCAGGCTCAAGGTTGACTCAGCCTTCCGTCCTTCTGAGGTCGGATCTACAGTAACGCAGTTTTAAACTGACTGGTTTGCGTTAGCTACCATCCAAGAGTTAAAAGCCTCTTCTTCTTCTTCTTCTTCTTCTTCTTCTTCTTCTTCTTCTTCTTCTTCTTCTTCTTCTTCTTCTTCTTCTTCTTCTTCTTCTTCTTCTCCTTCTCCTTCTCCTTCTCCTCCTTCCCCTTCCCCTTCCCCTTCCCCTTCTCCTTCTTCTTCTTCTTCTTCTTTTGCAGTTTTTACCGAGATGGGTCGGAGAAGTCATGGGTAAAACCCTGAGGCTCTGTCCAAAATCATTTGTGAATCTTTTCCAGAGATTTATTCCCACCGTCTACACACAAACACACACACACCCTATTTCGAAGTTCCCCCATCTGGACGACTCATTAAAATGTTGTGCACCACATTCCCAGGCCGAGAAGTTGGGAAAATGTCTCTCGCCGCTTAGATTTTTGCTTTGTCTAAAGAGAGAATTCCGGTTAATTTCCGATAACTTCCTAGATCTATCCGTGCAGTTTTCTTGGCAGCAAAACAAGTTTCCTCCGCCTTTTTCCTGGAGTTTCTGAATGGTTTTTTCATTCAAGCTTTAAATCACAAGGTTTAGGGATTTTTTTCGGGAGGGGGGGAAAAAAATCCCACAACCAGTGAATTAGAGAGGCGTCTATCAGCGGTGAGTTTCACATTTTGTTACCGCCGGTTCGCCCCGCACACGTCCTCTCACTTTATGGATGCACGCTCCCCTTCCACATAGGCTCCCGACCTTCCAAGCATGCGCTTTGCTCGCGCATGCTCCTTCTGCACATGTGCCTGGCCTCCAAAACATTCCTAAATGGGACCGGCATAGAGCCGGGCCCACCTGCGATTTCCGCAACCGGTTCGGTCGAACCGAGCCGATCCGGCTGAATACTACCTCTGGTGTCTATCCAATTCATTTTTCAGCCTTCCAAATGTTTCCTGGTTTCTCAGGACTTTAAAAAATAAAAATAAAAAAGTTTCAGCCCCCTAGGTGACAGGCCTGTCTGTTTCTATCCAGGTTACCTTCCCGGACAGTCACTATTAATCTTAGTTTGCAGCGCTGTTTAGGGAGATAGTTTGCTTCCTGGTTTACACTTGGCTGGAGGAGCTCGGAAAATGGCTTATATGTGGGAGGTTTACAAATGTAGGCATCCTGGGGGGGGAGGGTGTATGTGTGTGTCTGAACCCTAAAGACCCTCCCCAGGTTAGGGAAAAGAGAAGCTTCCCCACATTTCCGTGGGAAACAAAGATGAGAGGAAGCAGGGGCCATTAAAAATACTTCCCCAGCACCCAGTATTTATTTTGTGGGCAAGTCAGTTTCTCTCGTTGTCGGGTGCAGCCTGCGTCCATTCTTGTTTGTCGTCGGAATGATTTAGTGGCGGCTGCCTCCTTTGGCAAATGTCTCTCTCTCTCTCTTTCTCTCTCTCTCTCTCTCTCTCTCTCTCTCTCTCTCTCTCTCTCACTTTTCTCCCATCTCCGGCTGGAAGCCGCCAATAAACGCTTGCAATTTTTTTTTCTTTTTGTTTGCCAATCGTTTCGCTCGGAAAGTTTGATTCCAGCAGAAGATGTGGGGATTGCGGGGGGGGGGAGGAGATGGGGGGAGAAGTATGTTGGCAGAAGCGGCTGGGTGGAAAAATGCATTTGGAAGGATGTGCGGGTTTTTTATTTTATTTTTTCAATTGAATAAAATTCTCCTCCCTGGTCCATTGGAGAGAATTTAGCCCTGGGCACAAATTGCGTGGCAGTCCTTGGTTTGGGATTTCCGTCTCCCATTGTGGAGTGGACAAACGGCCACCCCCCACAACGATGCTCCAAGGCAACTCGTCTGAAGGCTTGGAAAAGGACCCTAAAAGGTCATGTAGTCTCTTCTATGCCTGGACAATCACTTGGTGTTCTCCTGATCTCTCCCTGCCTTCCAGCCATCATGCTGCCTGGATCAGTGACCCAGCCTCACTTCAGATGCTACTTTAGGGTCCCTCCACACCCCCAAACTCAGTTTCTTCTTGAAAGCCTCTTCTGAACTTCTGAAGGAAACTTCTGTTCCATGGGTTGATTGCTCTCCCTGTCAGGAAATTCCTCCTTTTTTCCAGGTTGAATCTCTCTTTGGTCAGTTTCCATCCTTGTCTGCCTTTCAGGTGCCTTGGAGAATAGCTTGACCCCCTCCTGTCTGTGGGAGCCCCTCAAATATTGGAAGATTGCCATCATGTCTCCCCTGGTCCTTCTCTTCACTAGACTAGCCAGGCCCAGTTCCTGCAACCGTCCATCATTATGTTTTAGCCTCCAGTCCCCTCATCATCCTGGTTGCTCTTCTCTGCACTTTTTCTAGAGACTCCACATCTTTTTTATAGTGTGGTGACCAAAACTGGATGCAGTACTCTAGGTGTGGCCTTACTAAGGCTTTATAGAGTGGTATTAGTACCTCACTAAGGAACGCAGTGGCTAGGACGCTGAGCGTCAATCAGAAAGGTTGACAGGGGAGGGACAGGAACGCCACCAAAACCCATCCATCACTCCCGGGGTGAGTGGGTGGGAAAATGAGGCTGCCAGCTAGACGATAAAGGCCTTGTTAACTTGGCTTCTGAGTTAGCACACTGTGGCTTATAAATGCCCTTTGGAGAACTCCAGCTGTGGAGGGGAACGGAGTCTGGAAACCTCTGGATTCTTCGGGTCCCTAGGGAAGGAAGAGGCATAATGCCAAGGAGCCGAAGAGTTACCGTATATTTCAGACTATAAGGCGCACCTAGATTTTCAGGGGGACAGGGTGGCTCAGTGGCTAAGACGCCGAGCTTGTTGATCAGGAAGGTCGGCCGTTCGGCGGTTCGAATCCCTAGCGCCGCGTAACGGAGTGAGCTCCCGTGACTTATCCCAGCTTCTGCCAACCTAGCAGTTTGAAAGCAGGTACAAAATGCAAGTAGACAAATAGGAACCACCTTTGGTGGGAAGGGAACAGCGTTCCGTGCGCCTTTGGGGTTGAGTCATGCCGGCCACATGACCACGGAGACGTCTTCGGACTCTTCGGCTTTGAAACGGAGATGAGCACCGCCCCCTAGAGTCGGGAATGACTAGCACATGCCAAGGGAGCCTTTTATCTCTTGATCTCGATTGCATCCCTCTGTTAATGCAAAAGCCCTTGTTTATCTACCCCACAATTCTCCCGCAGGGCTGCCTCGCTCTCTTAACAGCCTCAGCAACCTGGCTGCCCACCCACCTCCCACCCCCCACGTCCCTCTTGGTTGGGGGAGATCTTTCTGCTAATTTCTTACTGGATTCATCTTCGGATCTTCCCCCTTCTTCCGCCTGAACAGCACTCCGACATGCTGAAATCATTAGTGCCTTTGACACCCCCCCCCCCCCCCCGCCCTTCCCCGAAGTCTTTCCTCCTGCCTTCCCCACTCCCCCAGGCTAGGAAACCCTCCTGGAGGAGTTCGCCTCCAAATTGACCCTGCCTGGTATTTTAATTGACAGTTCATGAAAGATGGATGCGTGGCTGGAGGGAAACGGCAGGAACGGGGAAAGCGAGGCTGTCCGCCGGGGTGGGGAGGGGCTGGTGGGGGAAGAGGAAAGCTTTCGTGATTTATGTTTCCTCTTTTCCTTCTTGCCTCCGCTCACCCCTGTTTTCCCATCTCTGCAAAAAAAAAAAAAAGCCCCTTTTTTTTTGCTTCTTCCAGGCACGATGGGAGGTCTCTTTCTGGATGGGGAAGAGAGCCCAGTCACCGCCGCGTTGCAAGACATCAGCAAATGGACCGTAGATGACGTTTGCAGTTTTGTGAGCTGCCTCTCCGGTTGTGCGGAATACAGTCAGGTATGTTGCCACCGGGTTCCCTCCTATTGCGAAAAAGAAAGACGTCGGCACACTCAACGCAAGACTCCCACCTTGCCACGCCTGCCCTGTGCGACAGAGGAATCAAAACTGCCGAAGGTGTTTATTTAATGGCTGCATGCTTAGCCTGTTTTTCCGAGTCCCAAGTAAGTTGTTACGTTTTATGATCGGTTGAGCTGAATGCACTCAAGTATGTTGCCACCAGGTTATCTAACATTGCAGAAACGGCAACACATCTCAACACAACACACACCCTTGCGCATACACCACGTACAACAGAGGGCCAATTTCAGGAGTCACAAGTCCCAAAGTCTTGTTCATTTAATGGCTGCGTGTTTAGCCTGTTTTTTCAGAGTCCAAGCCTCGTTCATACAGGGGTCTCTATTTGATCCATACAGGTAGCCCTTGACTTAAGAGCGCAATTGAACCTCCAAAGTTCCGCTGCTAAATGAGGCAGCTGTTAAGTGAGTTTTGCCTCAGTTTACGACCTTTCTTGCCAAGTTGTTAGGTTGTAAAGTTTGACGATCGGTTGTGCTGAATACACTCAAGTATGTTGCCACCAGGTTATCTAACATTGCAGAAACGGCAACACATCTCAACACAACACACACCCTTGCGCATATACCACGTACAACAGAAGGTCAATTTCAGGAGTCAAAACTCCCAAAGTCTTGTTTATTTAATGGCTGCATGCTTAGCCTGTTTTTCCCCCGAGTCCAAGCCTCCTACATACAGGGGTCCATACAGGGAGTCCTCGACTTAAGACCACAATTGAACACCCCCACCACCCCCAAATTTCCATTGCTAAACGAGACAGTTGTTAAGTGAGCTTTGCCCACGTTCACGACCTTTCTTGCCAAGTTGTTAAGTGAATAGCTGCCATTGTTAAGTTAATAATACAGCTGTTAAGTGAATCTGGCTTCCTCTCCCCCCCCCCCCCCCCCTGACTTTGCTTGTCAGAAGGTCGTAAAAGGGGATCAGGCGACCCGGGGGAGACTGCAACCGTCGTAAATAGGAACCAGCTGCCGAGCAGCTGAGTTTTGACCCCATGACCGCAGAGATGCCGCAGTGGTCGTAAGTGTGGGGAAATGGTCGTAAGTCGTTTTTTTCCGTGCCGTTGTAACTTGAATGAACGAATGGTTGTAAGTCAAGAATTAGAGAGAGTAAGCTTTAGGGAAGGATTTCTTGGCCCCTTACCACGCTAGTAATTTCCATTTGCTGTGTGAATTACATCCTAAGCCTTTTGCTGGGATCCAGAATATCTCCCACAGCACATTGCAATCAGATCCAGTCAATCAACCAATCAGAATAACAGAGCTGGAAGGGACCTTGGAGATCTTCTCGTCCAACCCCCTGCTCAAGCAGGAGTCCCTATGTTACTTCAGACACCTGAATCCAAAGCTTTGGAGATTTTGTCAGGCATTGCACTCACTTTTTAATCACAGGGACTAGAGGTTACTCCCTTAAAAAGACACCCTCCTGACCATCTTATTTTATTCATCCAATTTTTAATCACAGGGGCTAGAAACTTGGTTACGCCCTTAAAAAGACAGTTTCCTGAGTGTTTCATTTTATTTATCCCATTTTTAATTACGGGGGCTAGAAACCTGGTTACTCCCTTAAAAAGACACTCTCCTGAGCATCTTATTTTATTCGTCCAATTTTTAATCACAGGGGCTAGAAACTTGGTTACTCCCTCAAAAAGACTTTCCTGAGTGTTTTATTTTATTTATCCAATTTTTAATCAAAGGGCCTAGAAACTTGGCTACTCCCTTAAAATTAGGAAACTCCATCCTGGTTAAAGGCTTATAGATGGACCGATTTAGGGTAGGGGGCTCCAGGGTAAAATTCCCCCCTCCCCCTGGGCCTTTTAAATTTATTTAAATTTGTTTTTATCTAGGTCTCTTTTCGTGTGGCTGTATGGCTTTTTATCTTTTTTTGTTCACTCTGTAAACCGCTGTAAAAAACCCATAAAGTGGTATATAAGTCTAAGTGCCATTGCTATCTTAAAACCTCCCAGTATCTTCGATGAAGCGAGCAGGGTAGGAATTGGATAAATAAAATAAGATAGATAATAAAATAAGGTCAAGAGAGTGTCTTTTTAAGGTGGAATAACCAAATTTCTAGCCCCTGGGATTAAAAATGGGATAAATAAAGTTAGATGCTCATGAAAGTGTCTTTTTAAAGGAGTAACCAAGTTTCTAGCCCCTGTGATTAAAAATGGGATAAATGAAATAAAAGACTCAGGAAAGTGTCTTTTTAAGGGAGTGACCAAGTTTCTAGCCCCTGTGATTAAAAATGGGATAAATAAAACAAAACACTCAGGAAAGTGTCTTTTTAAGGGAGTGACCAAGTTTCTAGCCCCTGTGATTAACAATGGGATAAATAAAACAAAACACTCAGGAAAGTGTCTTTTTAAGGGAGTAACCAAGTTTCTAGCCCCTGTGATTAAAAATGGGATAAATAAAACAAAACACTCAGGAAAGTGTCTTTTTAAGGGAGTAACCAAGTTTCTAGCCCCTGTGATTAAAAATGGGATAAATGAAATAAAACACTCAGGAAAGTGTCTTTTGGTTCTTAAAGCTTTGCAGAAATGAATTTTAAAAATATATGGAAAAATAATATTTCCAGACGTGGAGCGAGGATCAACGTTGGCTTAACTTGCCTCATAGTGGCAGGAAAGCAGCGTTGGTGAACGTCCAGTTCCCCCCACCCACCCCAGAGACGGATCAGGCAGGGGAGGGACAGGAACGCCATCAAAACCCATCCATCACTCCCGGGGTGAGTGGGTGGGAAAATGAGGCTGCCAGCTGGACGATAAAGGCCTTGTTAACTTGGCTTCTGAGTTAGCACACTGTGGCTTATAAATGCCCTTTGGAGAACTCCAGCTGTGGAGGGGAACGGAGTCTGGAAACATCTGGATTCTTCGGGTCCCTAGGGAAGGAAGAGGCATAATGCCAAGGAGCCGAAGAGTTATCGTATATTTCAGACTATAAGGCGCACCTAGATTTGCAGGGTGGCTAAGACGCTGAGCATGTCGATCAGAAAGGTCAGCAGTCCGAATCCCCAGCGCCGCGTAACGGAGGGAGCTCCCGTGACTTGTCCCAGCTTCTGCCAACCTAGCAGTTTGAAAACACGTTAAAAAGTGCAAGTAGAAAAATAGGAACCACCTTTGGTGGGAAGGGAACTGTTACTAAGGAAGACAGGGGTGGAGGTTTGTCCCATTTAAAGACCTTGCTTACCACAGTTATTAAGTGAATCACCGCAGTTGGTAAGCTAGTAACCCGGTTGGTTGTTAAGTGAATGGCTCTCCCAGAGGGTCACAAAAGGTGATGGCATAACCCTGGGATACCACAGCCGTCATAAATAGGAGTCGGAGTTGCCAAGAGTCTGAATTTTGATCGTGTGGGGTCCATAAGGATGCTGCAGCGGCCGTTAAGTGTGAGAAAGGGTCCTAAGTCACTTTTTCAGGGCCGTCGTAAATTTGAACAGACACTAAGCAAATGATTAGGAGCTCCTACCTCACAATCCTAGGTAGAGGCATATATTTCTCTCTCTGGGCACAATGAGAATATTTCTCCCGAACAAAACTCTGCATTGGCAACAGGGAAAGGCATCTGGCCATGAAAACATTCTGCTAGCTCCATTCAGTTCCCCAGAATCCGCCCCGCAAGATTATAAAAGAAGATGACGAAGACGACTAAGCAAACGATTGTAAATCAAAGGCTACCTGAAACGTAGAGAACAATTGACTATTTCCCACGCGGCCTTCTTAACACCCCTGCAAAGTTGGTCAGGCTGTCAGAAAAAAGGGCTGTTTTGAATTGCAAACCACTGCTTATAAAACTCTGGAAATCAGAGAGACCTTAGCATGTTTTACGTTACCCGATGAAGGGGAAAAATTGGCCTTTTTCTATTTCTTCTCGCTGCAGGCCTTCTTCCTTCACTGAAGTAGCTGCAGGCCGTGTTAAGATTATACAAATATTCCTACTTAACACCCAAGTTTTCAGAAATCGGCGAGAAAGTTGCTTTGGCGTTTCCAAAGGAGCTTTAATCCTTATTACTCTCATTCATATCCAGTCAGCCAGAGAATTGGATTCTGGGCATTTCGGTTTCCTTTTGTTTTTCCCCAAAGAAAACCTGACTGCCCAAGTCTGCAAGCTTTGCATGACGGTCCATCTATCATGATAATCCTTTTAGCACAAACCTCTTGGGGTATTTAGCCCGGAAGAATACCTGTGGCATTCGGCACAAATTAAACGCAGAGAAGGTGCCGTTTCAACCCTGGGTTTTGCTCATGCAAAACTGCAAGCTAGCTGTGGCCTGCCAGAGGAGCTAGCAGCAGATTCGGACAGTGAAGAGGTTGGGGAGGAAGATGGGCCAGTCCTGGAGTCTGGGGAAGGCTCTGATGAGGACTCTGTGTCAGATGCAGAGAGGGGACCAGGGCCGTATGCCAGTTATCAGCTGCCTTCAGAGTCAGACATCAGTGGGGCAGAAGAACAGCTGGAGCCTGTTCCCAGTGTGCGCATGCGCAGAGTTGCCAGAGGAAGGGAACGGCTAAAGAACAGGGGTCGACTTGGGAGTAAGGCCACAGGTGGAGGATGAATGGCCCCTCCCAGAGGACATAAAAGAGGAGCGAAAGGGGAGTGGAGTTTGCAGGAGACAATGACTTCGCTTCATTGGTTCGTGACTCTCCTTGCCAAGTTTTGCAGAGATCGGCCTGGCAGCTCTCCAAGCCAGAGAAGGTCTGTGACCGTAAATCCTCCCTCGAAAGACTTTGCTGGATGTGAAGGAGCAGAATTCACAGTCAATTAATAAAAGGGTTTTTTCTTGTGGGGACAAGGCGTTTGCTTCAGGCTCTCGGGAAGCCTCGCTCAGAACAAGGCTGTGCAAATTTTGAGGGTTGTTGAACCTGCCTCCTTGCCGGAGTCCTCCCCTGCTGCCCTAGATATGTGGGGCACAGGGAAATAAAAACACTGTCCTTTTGGAGGGCGAAAAACCAGTGACTGTGGCCCATAAACTCGGGTGCAACGGCAGGAAGATTTAGCGAGATCGTGGCGTGCGTGTTGCAGAGCGAGTTAAAAAGGATTTAATGTCTTTTTATACCCCCCGTCAAGCTTTGCCGTTTTCCTATTTGGGATTTATAGTTTTAAACGGCGCAAGGAAGCTCGACCCCACAGGGGGAGATCCGAAGGGGAGAAATGTCTGCTTTTAATGTTTCCGCACCCGGAAACCGCAGCTGATGGGGAGGTCTGGTGGGAAGGAGTGACCTTCTCATGGGGCTGGCTGAAATCCGAAATAAAATTTGTGGTGGAGGGTTTTGCGCTGGGAAGAAGAGAGGCGGGGGGGGGAGGAGGGGGAAAGAGTTTCTGCATTCAAGACAGAGGCTTCTTCTCCCCCCTCCCCCTTCGTCCTCTGTGGGTCTGTGGGAAAGGAGGAGGTCCCTGGGATTTCTGCCCAAGAAAGAGAAATGTCACTCTAAAATGCCTTGGAAAGTTATAAAGCAGGGAGAAGTTGTGTAGAAGTGTTGCTCAGAAGGAGAATAGAATAGAATAGAATAGAATGCAGAATGAATAGAATAGGATATGAAATAGTATAGAATAAAATATAGAATAGAATAGAATACGAAATGAATAGAATAGAAAAGAATAGAATGGAATGGAATGGAATAGAATAGAATACAGAATGAATAGAATAGAATACGGAATGAATAGAATAGAATATGGAATGAATAGAATAGAATAGAATAGAATAGAATAGAATAGAATAGAATAGAATAGAATAGAATAGAATACAGAATAGAAAAGAAAATAGGATAGAATGCAGAATAGAATAGAAACGAAAATAGAATGGGATAGAATAGAATAGAATGCAGAATAGAATAGAATAGAAAAGAAAAGAAAATAGAATGGGATAAGATAGAATAGAATAGAATGCAGAATAAAATAGGATAGGATAGAATAGAATGCAGAATAGAATAGAAAAGAAAATAGGATAGGATAGAATGCAGAATAAAATAGAATAGAAAAGAGGATAGGATAGGATAGGACAGAATGTAGAATAGACAGAATAGAATAGAATAGAATACGGAATGAATAGAATAGAATAGAATACAGAATGAATAGAATAGAATAGAAAATCGGATAGGATAGAATAGAATACAGAATGAATAGAATAGAATATGAAATGAATAGAACAGAACAGAATTCTTTATTGGCCAAGTGTGATTGGACACACAAGGAATTTGTCTTTGGTGCAAAAGCTTTCAGTGTACATAAAAAGACAAGATACATTCGTCAAGAATCATAAGCTATAACACTTAATGAAAGTCACAGGGTACAAATAAGCAATCAGGAAACAATCAATATCAATATAAATCGTAAGGATACAAGCCACAAAGTTACAGTCCTGCAGTCATAAGTGGGAGGAGATGGGCGATAGGAACAATGAGAAGACTAATAGCAATGCAGCCTTAGTGAATGGTTTGACAGTGGTGAGGGAATTATTTGTTTAGCAGAGTGATGACGTTCGGGAAAAACTCCCCTTGTGTCTAGTTGTTCTGGTGTGCAGTGCCCTATTCTGGGAGTTGGAGTCCACCCATCTTTAAGTGATTTAGCACTGATTTATGTGCCATTCCATCTCGCCATTGCAACGCTCTGGAGTGCATAGAACAATGCCATGTTTGGGAAGAAAAGAAATGTGTTTCTAGCACATTTGCAGCCTCGCCTTGCTTCTCACAGGTCTTCCGGGAACAGGCGATTGATGGAGAGACGCTACCCCTCTTGACGGAGGAGCATTTACTCAACCACATGGGCTTAAAACTAGGCCCAGCATTGAAAATACGGTCACAGGTAAGAAGCCGTTCGAAATAAAATTAAAACGGAAGCGTATGGGGGAAAAAAAAAACTTCTGCCAAACTCTCATACTACGTACATACCTTGGCTAATTGTTGTTTGGAATAAGGCAAACCAGGGTCGCTTGCTGGTTTATTAGCCGTGGCTCGTTCTTTTGAGGGAGCATCTCTTCAAAATGCAAAGGTTTGGATGTACACTTGGACTTAAATCATGGTTTGATTCTGTGTGCTACAACCTTGGCACACAATTTTGCCAAGGTTGAAAAACACTGGTTTGTTAGCCATATGCCTGAGTCATAAACCACGGTTCATAAGCCACAGCGGTTGAGTTAGCACGATATCCCAAGCCAAGTCAGCTAGTAAGTTTAGGATGTTGTTTTTTTAATTGTTTATATATCTCCTTGTAGGATATATGTTCACCTTTATTCTTTTGTTAGATAACCGTTTGTCTGAAGTGGTGTAGGGTTTGCTGCCTAGGCAGTGGGTTGGACTAGAAGACCTCCAAGGTCCCTTCCGACTCTGCTATTCTATTCTATTCTTTTATTTTTAAGCTGCCCAATAGCCCCAAGCGCTAATAAAACTCAGTGACATCGAATAAAATTTGAATACCACTTTAATACCACTTTATAATGCCTTGGTAAGGCCACACTTGGAATACTGCATTCAGTTTTGGTCGCCACGATGTAGAAAAGATGTGGAGACTCTAGAAAGAGTGCAGAGAAGAGCAACAAAGAGGATTAGGGGACTGGAGGCTAAAACATATGAAGAACGGTTGCAGGAATTGGGTATGTCTAGTTTAATGAAGAGAAGGACTAGGGGAGACATGATAGCAGTCTTCCAATATCTCAGGGGTTGCCCCAAAGAAGAGGGAGTCAAACTATTCTCCAAAGCACCTGAGGGTAGAACAAGAAGCAATGGGTGGAAACTAATCAAGGAGAGAAGCAACGTAGAACTGAGGAGAAACTTCCTGACAGTTAGAACAATTAATCAGTGGAACAGAAGTTGCCTCCAGAAGTTGTGAATGCCCCAACACTGGAAGTTTTTAAGAAGATGTTGGACTACAATTTGTCTGAAGTGGTGGAGGGTTTCCTACCTAAGCAGGGGGTTGGACTAGAAGACCTCCAAGGTCCCTTCCAACTCTGCTATTCTATTCTATTCTATTCTATTCTATTGTAGTTCATGGTGGCTTAGTCAGCCTATCCTGGTTTAACTAGCCCAGCTTTGTGAAGTGCATAGATCCAATCTGGGTTTGCTAACCAGGTGGTAGGGCCTTTGGGTTTAAAGCGTGGAAGAGCTCCCTTTGTGTCTTAAGGCTGAATTTCAGAAGGTGCCACCCCCCCCCCCAAAAAAAATCTTCAAGCCCTTTGCCCAGTGCCCTACAATCCAATTTCTCCTTGCGTGGTGCTAACCACACCTGTGCAGGTGTTTCAAGCCCAATCGTTTGAGAGCCAAAAAGGGCTTCCTGGATTTTTGACCTCTTTATTTTGCTTTTTTTTTAAAAAAATGCTCTGGCTTCAAAATTCTTCCCACCCCCCCTTGGCCCTTTGTGTGCCTCTCTTCCCCCCACCCCCAAAAAAACACCAAAGAGATTCCCTTCTTGACCTGCTTTAGATCCCGTAGATCTCACCGGATTGTTTCTGGGTCCCCCTTTTCTCCGAATCGGTATTATTTCCCCGCACAATTGTTCCACGGGGAACAATTACCCAAAGAACCTTTTTATTAGAACCCTCGTAAAGAGCCGAAGCTTGTGGGGGTTGGGGGGTGGGTGGAAGTAATAAAGCTGCCCTTATCGTTTTAACATAATAAAACCAATGTGTGGGCGGCAGAGAGGAAGGGGTGTTTGCATTGGTAAATGAAGTAAAATGTTTGGTAAAATGTTTAGAGCGAGCCAAAAAATGCACCATTTGAAGTGCAAGTATGTGACCTGAAACACCTACCGTGTTTTCCCCAAAATAAGACAGGGTCTTATTTACTTTTGACACCCCCCCTCCCCAAAATAAGCACTTGGCCTTAATTTCGGGGAGGTCTTATTGTTTTTGAGGTGCAGGAGGCGGCTTAACCTTGGCCCGCGGATCAGCTGATCCAGAGAGGGCCGGAAGCTCTGTTTCTGGCGTACTCTTGCCAGCCCTAGTGACTGCAGCTTTTTTTTTTGCGGCCGACGCTAAGAGAAGGGGTGCGGTCGCTAGAGTTTGCGGCAGTGGCCTCCACGAGGCTATTCCGCATGAAAGGCAGGCGCATGGGACATGTTCCTCCCCTTCCTCCACTCCAGGAAATGGCGGGGACCAGCTGTGGATGTGTTTAAATATTTTCAGGGAGGGTTTGTTTTAGCACATGTGCTCAAAAGCCGGATTGGGTTTATTACCCGGGGAGGTCTTATTTTTGGGAAAATACAAGGTATGCTTCTTGTTTTATTCTCCAAAGCTCCTGAAGGCAGGACAAGAAGCAATGGGTGGAAACTAATCAAGGAGAGAAGCAACTTAGAACTAAGGAGAAATTTTCAGATAGTGAGAACGATTAATCAATGGAACACCTTGCCTTCCAGAAGTTGTGAATGCTCCAACACTGGAAGTTTTTAAGATGTTGGATAACCCTTTGTCTGAAATGTCGTAGGCTTTCCTGCCTAAGCAGGGGGTTGGACTAGAAGACCTCCGGGGTCCCTTCCAACTCTGTCATTCTAAATCCTCGCAGGTATTTTAATTGCTGTTTCTTGCTGTTTTTTCCTCCAGGTAGCCAAGAGGATCGGCCGGGTGTTGTATATGGCCAGTTTCCCGGTAGCTTTCCCACTGCAGCCGCCCGGACTGCGGCCCGCCGATTGCAACCTGCCTCCCGCCGAGCTTCGCCCACCCTCCGCCGGAAGCGTGGCCTCGTCCCCCTACGGAGGGACGCTCCTCCCCAGCCGGGTCTCCCCCAAGCAGGAAAATGGGACTTCTCTCTTGGTGGCTCTGGGAGATGCTCCCAAATCCCTTTCGTAACCCCCGGATTTTGCCCCCATCGGACAGCTCACTGAAGAAGGAAGTTTTCTCCCCCCCCCCACTCAACTCAAGAGACCGTGTGGAAATCTAAAATATTCTTATGGGAGGGGGAGGAAATAAACACTCGGCGGGATGGGGGGGTTGGATTAGGGAGGGGGGGTAGTGCTCTAAAGAAGGAAGGAAGACACACTTGGCAAAACGGCTCTGCAAAACGGCCATCAAGGGGGTTACAGAGGGGCAACGAAACCCCCCCCTCCTCGCCTCTTTCTTTTTTTCCCCGCGGAGGGGTGGAAACACATCCCTGGCTGGAACCGGTACAACGTTCCTTTTTTTTTGCGGTGGGGGTGGGTGGGAGGTCTATGCATCGCTAAGCAGCTTTCGAATTAATACCAAAGACAGACAAAATGATCCAATGTCCACAAACTCCTATGGGTTTTTTTTTGTTTTTGTTTTTTGTAAAATTTGGATGGTACAGCACAGCTGTGTGGGCTGTCACGGTTAATTTTTAATGTTTTTTATTTTTTATTTTGGGACTTTCTGCGTCTTATCTTTGCTGTGCATCAGTTGATTGATTTGTTCGCTCGCTCGCTCGTTTCCATCCTGGGCCTTTGGTTGGCTCGGGAAAGACTCCCCCATCTTTCCGAAGTGGATAAAACGAGGACCTTCGATTGTTTTGAGGGCAAAGCCCTGCCAACTGTCAACCGCTTAGAGAGGGCTGTAAAAGCACCGTGAAGCGGTATATAAGTCTTTTTTTAAGTGCTTCGAATCTGCAGAGAGTCCCATCAGCAGCCTGGGAAGGATTCAGAAAGAAAGCAGGAGGGATAATGTGCTTGGAGGAATGTGGGGTGGAGTATCCCTTCTGGAAGTGTGTGTGTGTGTGTGTGTGTTTCTTCTCTCTGAGACGTCTCATTACCCAATTAGGTAATGTCATCAGTGCAGTGAGGACGTGACGAGCCTTGCCCCGACGACGTTACCTAGCTGGGTGATAAAACGCCTGCAAGAAAGCGAGGCTCGGAAGAACGCCAAGGACCCCACAGTTCAACCCTGAGCTATTAACATTCTCCTGTGTGTGCGAGCGCGTGTATGTGTTCGCACAATTATATATCACATAAGTATACCACTTATATCGCAGAAGTGAGTACACCCCCTCATATTTTGTCAATATTTACTGTGTTTTTCGGAGTATAAGATGCACCCAGCTTTTGGGGAGGAAAACAAGGGGAAAGAAATCAGCCTCCCAGGAATTTGCCTCCTTGCAGCAAGCGGCAAGTTTCACTTTCAGTTTAAGCAGGGGCCTCCCGATGATCAGCTGTTTCAGGCTGCAGGGATTGCTCTAGCCTATAGCCGCCTCCCGCAAGTCCCGTTTTGGGTTGGGAGCCGGTAGGTGGGGCTACACTCGGTGTATAAGACACGCTCACATTTTCACCCTCTTAGGCAGGGGTGTCCAAACTTGGGAACTTTAAGACTTGTGGACTTCAATTCCCAGAATTCTGGGAGTTGAAGTCCACAGGTTTGGCTGGCTGAGGAATTCTGGGAGTTGAAGTCCACAGGTTTGGCTGGCTGAGGAATTCTGGGAGTTGAAGTCCACAGGTTTTGCTGACTGAGGAATTCTGGGAGTTGAAGTCCACAAGACTTAAAAGTTCTCAAGTTTGGACACCCCTGCTCTTAGGGGAGGAAAAGCTGTGTCTTCTACTCGGAAAAATACAGTAAAGTATATCTTGCCAGCAGTTTAGACATCAATGGCCGTGTGTTGCGTAATTTTGAGGGGACAGCGCATTCCCTCGGTTATACAAGCTGTAAAACTCACTACTTGACATTGTAGCCAAGTGTCATCATGAAAAGATGTCCTTAAATATTGATATACAAGTGTGGGGGGGGGGCATACTCACTCCCGCGGTATACTGTAGGTATGCTCCATTTCAATTGGCTTTTGTGCCCAAAGAATGCCGTGGTTTTTTTATGTTAAGGCAGGGCAGGCCTGGGTGAGGATAACGGAATTGCACATTTCCCCTGGTATTTGCACCCAGGCGTTGGGCATTTGCACCCAGGCGTTGGGCAACGGAGCCCTTTGCCAGCTTTCAACTGACCTGTGTGTGTGTGTGTGTGTGTGTGTGTGTGTGTTTGTCTGCCCAGTTTTGGGGGGGTGAGGGAGAAAGAATGCAAGGGGGCCAACCTTTTAAGACCCCCCCTTTTCTGTGTGCATTTTTCCCCTGGTGCATTTTTCAACAGCAGCCACACTTAACTCAAGATAACTCAGTCGGTACCTTAGCTGCTTGTTCAAAGTATTCATCATTTTTAAGGCTTTCCAGCAAAGCAGTTGAAATAACAATAAACAAACAAACAAACAAATGAGAATTCACTCCGTTGATAAAACAGGTGCTGTGTCGGGGTGAGTCTTTCAGAACTTCCTTTTTGGGGGAGGGCGGGCATTAAAAATATTGCTGGGGTGATGGGTAGAAACATAGACCAGCTTATTTCCCCCCCGTTTCCCCGAAAATAAGACTTCCCCGGAGAATAAGCCCAATCGGACTTTTGATCGCATGCCCTAAAATAAGCCCTCCCCGAAAATATTGCAACACAGCAGCAGCCAGTGAGGTGACCATGCTCGCCGCCTCCTGCGCCTCAAAAATAAGAAGACCTCCCCGAAAATAGTCAAATGCGGGGGTCTTATTTTCGGGGGAAACGCGGTAGATGAATTCCTGGCCGAATGAACCAGCTTAGACCAAAAGGGGTAAGTATGAAATTAATGTTACCAGCTCTCACCAGGTGGCAACAGAGGGGAGAATGAGAACAGGTAAGAACAGGTAAAGGGGTGTGGAGGGCACAGGTGCTGGAAAGATGGGTGGGCCGGCGGGCCTTAGAGTGACAGAGTGGGTTGGCAAGAGTCGTCTCTCCCCCCCCCCCAACAGCTGGCTTGCCTCCCACCCACCCCCCAACCTCCCCAGAGCCTGGATTTCCCTCCCTCTTGGCTCCCACCATCTTTGGCCTCAAGGGGGTGACTCAGATAGGGATGGGCAGGCCCTGGGCGCTGCCTCCCCAGGTCTGCCAAGGTTGGGCTGGCCCCCCTGCCATCTTCCCACGGCTATCCTCTTCCTCCCTCTGTTCCAGGGGCTAAGTTGAAGTGGGAAGAGATGGGCAGTGGGTGTTAGTGGCTGGTTGGGGAGGGTCTCCTTGCCAGCATCCCTCCTCAGTTCTCCTGATGCCATGCATGTGGGCACCAGCAATGGGGGGTGGGGACATGGGCAGGCCAGATGCAAACACCTCCCTTGGCAAACCGGGGAGAGCCTGCCCTTTCCCCCCTCCTCTCTGGACCTTCTTTTCCCTGCTGAGTCCGTGCCACCCAGCCAGCATGGCACCACGGGAGCTGGCAAGAGGGGAGTGCTTGGCAAGGAGCAGCCCCTCCCCAGCCTGCCTCCAACACCTTCGTTTCCCACCTCTTCCAGCAGCCCTCCTGGGATAGGGGGAGGAAGAGGAAAGCCCTGGGAAGGTGGTGGTGTGTGGCATCTCAGCCCAGTAGACCTGGGGGGTGGGTCCCCAGGGGCTACCCCTCCCTATAGTCCCTTCTTGAGGCCACAGGTGGGAGGGGCAAGAGGAGGGAGGGAAATGGGGAGGATTGGGGGGGGGGGAAGAATTAGGAAAAATAAACACACCCAGAGCAGCAGAAAAAGACAATTTTTATTACAGCTCAAGAAAACAAGCAGTATGTCCCCCAACCCCCCCGTTGGGTTCAGTCCCAGCTTAAAGGCGGTGGTCAGGGGAGGTCAGTCCTAGGAACGGGGTGGTGGTGTCTCTACCCCCTCCTCCTAGGATCAGCCCCCCCCCCCAAGGTCCCTATTAGGCCAGGACTGAACCCAAAGGCATTGATGGAGACTGAGGGAGGCCTTTGGGAGATGGGGTGTGGGCAAGGGGGCCACGGAGAACAACTTGCTAACGTCCTTGGCTTGGAGTGGCCAAAATACCACCCTCCGAGCCAAGGACGTTGGCAAGCTGCGCATCACACCTCCAGCCCCACCTCTCAGCCTCCCTCAGTTCCCACCAGACATCTCACCTTCAACCATGATAAAAGAGGAAGCTGGTGAAAGACGGGTGCCCAAGGCTGCCCCTGGGGGCTTGGATGCCCCACACCTTCTTAGGGCCCCTCTGCCAGCCTCCCCTGATGCCATGGTTGGCTCCGGGCCTTTGTTCCCCCTCCTGTGCGTGACCCACCAAGCAGAGATATTTATCTCTGCACCCCTGGCTAGAAGCAGGCATGCAGAGACATGTATCTGGAATTAACTTCGAAGACTTGGAACAAGAGGCGCCTATTTCGAATATGTCTCATGTATGCCTACTTCAAGCGAGGGGAGGAACTGCAGACTGACCTCAAGAGAGAGATGATTTTTTTTGGGTTCACCTGTCTAGGTGCTATGGGAAGATTTTTTTTGGGGGGGGGGGGGGCGACGAGGACCATGCATTACATCCAAGGAGACCCTACACACAATAAAGTGCTCAACTTCGACAAATTTAGATTGTGCAGACTTCCGAAGCTGAAGCCCACCCATCTTAAGTTTGCCAAACACACCGGAGACCCTAAAACAAGCCAAAGTTTCAGAGTTGAGGTGCACCCATTGTGGGGTGTGGGGTGGGGTCTAAAGAATTTCAATTCCCAGAATTCTATAGCCTATCGCTTCTAAATTCTGTGCATCCCAGTTATGTGGCCCAGAACTCCTAATGCACAGAAAGCTCTGGGAGAAAGGCACCCCCCTCCCCAGAATACACAAGACCGCCCCCCAAACCAAAGGGATGGACTTTGTTTCCCACAAATCTCCAGCCACATTGCTAAGCATTCTGGGGCCTTAAATTCAATCAAAAACTGTTGGGATTTAAGTTCCCAGAACACCGGAATCAACTGGAGAAGCCCGGATCGGATCTGTTGACTTTCTAACTATATTTGGGGAGGGGGGGGGGTTAACTTTGATTCCCTTAATTCTGCACCCCCCATGGCTGAGCTCCCATTCAGATGCAGAATGCTTGGTGGAGCGGACTTCCCAATTCTCAAGAATTTTGAGCAGAACGAGAAACCAAACCCACCTTGAGAACGCAGGGGCTTCCACCTTTCCCCGTTTGGGAAAACTCCAATTCCCGGAATTCTCCAGTCTGCGCGCTGGAGAACATCGGAGATCGCATGGCAGCCAATCTGGTGCCTGTGGAGGGAGGGGGGGTTGTAGAGGAGAGGACCTCAATTTCTAGGGTTTCCCAAGACCACCATCGCTATAGGGCAGTGAGGGGGAACCTTTTCAGCACTAAGTGCCCCAACCAGAATGCGTGCGCATTCATGCGCCAGAGGCCAAGACAAACCAGCTGCATTTAAAAGACATGCGCACCGGCCACCTGGTGTTCAGGTTTCTGGGGTGCGCGAAGACTTGGCCAGCACATATGCATGCACCAGAAAGCAGAACAGCAGCTGGCAATGGTGCGCATGCCCAGAGAGAGAGCTCTGCATGCCATCTCTGGCATCTGCCATCATGACTATAAGGTATCCTATTGAGATAGGATCATGGCCTCTGTGGTGAAGAACTTTCTGAATACATAATTCAGAAGAATTGGAGTCCCATCATGTAGGGGACACGGATCTGCCTCCTGGATTGGACTCCCAAACCTCATAATTCCTAACAGAATTAAGAGCTGGAGGCCCACCGACTGCCGGGCGTGGGACGAGTCTGAAGTCCCAGAATTCAGAAGAATTGGGGCCCCACCACCAAGAGAAGGCACGGAGCTTCTCCGTCTCCCAAGAACGGCGCATTTCAAATTTCCAAAGTTCTCCAGTCCACGTGCTGGAGAACGCTGGGAATTGAATGGCAGCCATCTGGTTGTCCTGGGGGGGGGAGGGGGGGAAGAGGGGACATCTGGAGCTTCTCTAGACACCATTGCTAAGAATTCCGGCAGCTAAAACCTTCCCTTGGAAAATTGCGTCGTTCAATTGGCGGACTGCAGCTCCCAAAATCCTCCTGCAGAATTCTTGGGAATTGAGTGGCAGGCATCTAATGCCTTTAGCAGGGGTCTCCAAGCTTGGCAAATGAAAGACTTGTGGACTTCAACTCCCAGGGTTCCTCAGCCAGAATCCTCAGGCTGAGGAGGAATTCTGGGAGTTGAAGTCCACAAGTCTTCCAGCCGCTAAGGTTGAAGGCTCCTGATCTAGAGCATGCTGCCTGAGGAATTCTGGGAGTTGAAGTCCACAAGTCTTCCAGGCGCTAAGGTTGGAGGCCCCTGCCTTTAGGACTCAAATTCCCATGATTTCGAGATTGGAAACCCGCCCTTCTAAAATTGGCTACCTGAAAGCAGAGTTTCCTGATGGGTATACATGACCCTCTTCAATCAGGGTTTCTCCGGCCCTTAGCAAGGTGTCTGGGATTTCAACACCCAGAATTCCCCAAACCCAACTTGTCTGAGGGATCCTGGAATTTGAAGCCCACACATCTTCCAAGTTGTGAAGGTAGAAAAACTCTTTTAAAGTTTGCCCTTCCACCTGAACGTGGTCTACACAACCCTACCAGATAACAACCGGTGGCCTTCACCCAAGGCATGGGCTGACAACAGCCGTGACTCCTTGACCACAACTTAAAAAGCTAAGAACCACCATCGTTTCAAATTTATAGCGACCAAATTTACCCCTTAAGGGATCTTGGGATTCAAGCGTTATCTCCCTAAACCACAAAAACGCAGTTCTTCAGCCAAGCTGAAGACTTAAGACTCCCTTCCCTTAACTTGCAAATTAGAGAGATAATATAGAGATACGTTGGGGATCCCCTCAAGGCCAACAATAAGGACTTGCTAACTCCTTATTCTACATCTGATCTGCCAGGTGACCTCAAGCGACAAGGGGGGGGGTCTCTCAGTTCCTGGCGGGCAGCGCACAGAGGGATGAAAAAACAGGATGGGTAGATCCCAATGCAGTGAAAGCCATCGGGATCTGCCCATTTTGCCCGCTGAGCGATCCAGAAAGAAATCCACCCGAGGCTGTTTTTACAAGCCGAGAACCGACACAGACGTTCTCTTCCCATACAGAAAATAAAAATAAGAGGAATTGCGGATTCAAAAACACGGCATTCTTGGGCTGCCCACTCCAACTCTTCCTGCCGCGTTCGGTCCCCAAAAATTTTGAAATAAATGTCCCATGGCAGGAAAACAGCCAAGCTCCCCCCAAAAAACGGGGTGGGACGTTAGCCTTAATCTCGGCATCTCCAGCGCTGATTTCCCTCCAGAAGAGGAAGGGGCAACCTTGACGGCTGGGCTTTTGTTTTTCTTTTAGGGGGCTTCATTTTGAGACGGTTTTAAGAACCCCACATTAGTCTAAAGAGGCAGGTTTTTCTGCAGACATTGGGTCTTTTTAGCCTCTCCGGCCGGATGACAAAATTTTCTGGCAGTGTAGAAACTGGAACATTGCAGATCCTTCCTCGCTCTCCACAAGTGGCAACAGCTGTCCAGTTACACACACACACACACACACACACACACAAAGAATCTGTCCGTCCATCAGTCTCCATCGGAAAAATCCAAGTCTTCTACCACGTCCTCGCTTCCTCTTGCCAGCTGTTGCAACTCCGCCCGAGACAGCGGTTTTCGACAGCTCCGTTGGGGCACGGCCCGCTCGCCTCCTGGAGAAGGAAGGAAGGAAGACAGGGGTGTCAATCCAACCTCAATGGGGAGAGAGGAAGGGGGCACAAGAAGGCAGCTGGGTGCTAATTAATCACCGGTGCTAATTAATGGATCATCGGCAGGGCGCGGGGGAGGGGGTGGGAGATGGAAACGGCGAGATGGGGCAGAATACATGTTTAATAAGAAGCGAAGTGATAAATAAACAAAAGGGAATCAAATGGAGGAGGAGGAGGAGGAAGGAAATCTTTATTCCCTCCCCTCCCCTCCCCTCCTTTGGTTTGGGGTGGATGGGGCACAACTCTGTAAAGGGAGAGGGGGCTTCCAAACCCCAGAAACTAGAAATAAGGGTTGGAGGGAGGAATGGGCTACTCTCAAAATATTCCTGCTGCAATTGAGGGAGGTGAATTTCGAAGCATGGTCTTAAAACGGGCTGTGATTAATTATTGAGCATGTGGAATTGGGGGGGGGGTTCCTTTTGGGGTTGGGACCCTCCCCGAATTCTCTGCTCTGCCTCTGCATTTTTCTGTTGGAGACCCTCTCTGTAAAACCATCTTCCCACCTTCCCCATGGCCCCAGAGAGCTGGGCCTGCAGATCTTCTCATGATAATCTAGAAATCTAAGCGGGGAGACCTAGAAGTATTGGGGGGGGGAGAGGGGGTTTATCAACCTGCCCACCACCTCAGAGAGGGGGAAAGGAGAAGGACCAGGGAAGACTCCAAAAAGGGCCTTGGGAATGGCCGATGAGCGCCAGAATGAAGAAGAGCCACACCTGTGCGCACATCCATGTCACCGGTTGAGCTGGAGGCTCACTTTAACATCCAATTTTTGAGATGGGTAGATAAGCGTTCCCCTCGCACATGTATGTGCTTAGTCGTTCCTGACTCTAGGGGGTGGTGCTCATCTCCGCTTCAAAGCCGAAGAGCCAGCGCTGTCCGAAGATGTCTCCGTGGTCATGTTGCCGGCATGACTCAACTCCCGAAGGCGCACGGAACGCTGTTACCTTCCCACCAAAGGTGGTCCCTATTTGTCTACTCGCATTTTTTACGTGCTTTCGAACGGCTAGGTTGGCAGAAGCTGGGACGAGTCACGGGGGCTCCCTCCGTTACGCGGGGCTAGGGATTCGAACCGCCGAACGGCCGACCTTTCCAATCGACAAGCTCAGCGCCTTAGCCACTGAGCCACCGCGTCCCTTTTTGAGATGGGATTTAAATTCTGCCCCATCCCGTGCGAACACAGCCATCTCCGGGTGGTGCAAATCGTCTGGACGCCCCCCCCTGCCCCTGGGGGAGGAGGGTTGTGGGGGGAAACCCCACACTAAAGCAGCTTCCCCTGTCTCTCCTTGGACCTGATTTTTGGGCAGAAACATTTCTCCCCCTTTCTCGGAAGTATCAAGGCGCTGGCGTTTGGGATCGGCCTAAAGCGCAAAACGAGGGTTCGGCCATAAAGTTCGGACCGGATGGCCGTTCCCTCTAAGGCTCAGGATTTTGCTCCCGATGAAGGGAAGGTTTGAGCCAACTGAAAAGCAAAGCAGGGAAAGCAGAAACCGGAACAGCCGCCCCCCCAAAAAGGGAAGCAGGCAAAACGAGATGTGGCTGGCGAGGCCCTTTTCAATGTTTCAGCGGTCCCGGAGAGAAAGCATTTTGAGAGCTGGCACACGGAAATGCCAAAGGGTGCCAGCCGTTGTCTGCTGCTCTGGGCCTCTGGCGTCGGTCTATTCTGGGCACTGGCACCGAGGCTGGCATGCCAAGCCTCTTGCCATCTGCTACTGAGAATTGGGCCTCCTTTAGCTGCAGAGCATTGGGGGGGGGGGGGTGAACGGAGGGAAGGGAAGCTGGAGGGAGCGGGGTTGGCTTGGAGGCGTTTCTCCCAAGATTCGAACCCTTCAAGGGTTGGAGTCTCCAAATAGTTTTCTGGAATTAATAAGAAAGGGACTTACAAAGGCAGAGTGAAAGGTAAAAGTTCCCCTCGCACATACGTGCTAGTCGTTCCCGACTCTAGGGGGCGGTGCTCATCTCCGTTTCAAAGCCGAAGAGCCAGCGCTGCCCGAAGATGTCTCCGTGGTCATTTGGCCGGCATGACTCAACTCCCGAAGCCGCACGGAACGCTGTTCCCTTCCCACCAAAGGGGGTCCCTATTTTTTTTCTACTTGCATTTTTTAACGTGCTTTCGAACTGCAGTAGCTGGGACAAGTCACGGGAGCTCGCTCCATTAAGCGACGCTGGGGATTCGAACCGCCAAACTGCTGAACTTTCTGATCGACATGCTCAGCGTCTTAGCCCCTGAGCCGTCCCTTTTTGAGATGGGACAGGAACTTAAAATCCTCCCCTATCCATCTCACAGCGCACCAGGAAGCCGGAAGAGGAACAGGCGACCTGGCTCCATGCGCCACTTCGGGCACACATGCCGTAGGTTCGCCATCACGGTCCTTGACCCAGCTATACCTTTATGGGTGGGGGGGTCTTGTTTGGTTTTCTTCTCTAGGCGTTCAAGAGAGGAGATTTAAAGACCCTAGGCAAACTTAAACACCCAAAGAGCCATTTGGACCCGTTTCCCGCAGAACAGAAAACACCAGGAGCCACAAAGGTCCTAACTGAAAGCCCTCTGTTCAATTCTGGAGCTGCTAACCGGAAGTTCAGTTCCCCCGCCATAGAGTCTCCTCCTAGCACGGCGTCCTTTTTCCTCTACCTGTCCTAACCGAAAGCCCTATCAATTGTGGAGACAACTGGAAAACCCTCCCCTTGCCATAGAGTCTTCTCCTGGCGCACTCTGCTTCTTTCTCCCCCAAGAAGCTCCTCTCAAAATTGTGGCGCCGACTGTTGACGGAGCTACAGCAGAAGGGGGAAAGAGCCACATGAGGCTCCAGAGCCGCAATTTGCTGAACCCTGCCCTAGGGGAAAGGGTGGTTCTAACGAACAACAGGATTATCTAGCGTAGGGATGGCTAACCCTTTTTGTTGCCGCGTACCGACAAAATGCAATGTGCATGTGACACCCCCGCGCACTCCTCCCACCCCTGCGCAGGTGACACCCCCGCCGCTGAGGGAGGGGGGGCACCACACACCCCGCATCTTATTTTGGGCCTAGTAGGCCTCCCTTTCAGCGGCTCCTGGGAGCAAAAACGCGGCCGTGGGGAGAGGCGGGGTGCGTCACTCCCCCCCGTGCTCCCCCGCACCCCCATGCATGCGCACGCGGCCCCCCCATGGCCCCTGCTTATACGTGCATGACCCGGCCAGTCCCCCACGCATGTGCATGCATCTCCCACCTGTGACACGCGTGCCCAAGATTCGCTATCATGGATCTAGAGGTAAAAGGAAGCCTTTGAATTTTTTACCGTCTGAGTCGCTCATGTCCTCTTCAGAGTCTTCCTCTACCTCATCGTCCACTTCATATTCTCCTTCCTCTTCCTCCTCCTCACTGCTGCTCGCGCTGTCTGCAGCCGCCTTCTTGCCTTTCTCTGCACCCAGAAAAGAAAAACGAGGAGAGATGTGACAAAACCGTCTAGGGTTTCCTGCCTAGGCATGGGGTTGGACTAGAAGACCTCCAAGGTCCCTTCCAACTCTGTTATTCTGTATTGTATTGTAAATAGTCCCCTTCTGTGCATTCGTGGGGAATGTAAAACAGTTCTTTGGCCAAGCAGAAAGTTTTAAAATATATATTTCCTGACAGTGAGAACAATTAATCAGAGGAACAACTTGCCCTCCAGAAGTTGTGAATGCTCCAACACTGGAAGTTTTTAAGATGATGTTAGATAACCATTTGTCTGAAGTGGTGGAGGGTTTCCTCCCTAAGCAGGGGGCTGGGCTAGAAGACCTCCAAGGTCCCTTCCCACTCTGCTATTCTGTTCTATTCTAGATGGAGGTGGTCCAAGCACTATGAAATGAAAATAATCTCAAGCAAAAATAAATAAAACCAGAAAAATAAAAACCATTTAGAGGTGTGCTTTTAAAATATTTTTTTTGCTTCCCCTTATATCCCCCATCCCAGCCTAACAATCCTCCCAAAGCAGGAGAAATCGGGGAAAGAACCGGAAAAATCAAAATGCAATAAATAAAAATAAACAGAACTCTTAGGTTCCTTGGCTGGGATGAGGGATTTAAATGTTTTATGGTTCTCCGGCTGCTGTGAGTTTTATGCCTCATTTTATTTTGCATTTGAATGTATTGTTGCTCTGAGCTGCCCCGAGTCATAAACTGAGGCGGGCAGCTGTATAAATCAATTTAATAAATAAACCTTTGGCATCCTTCCAAAACGTGGGGAACAATGGCCTCTTTAGGATTTGTGGACTTCAACTCCCAGAATCCTTGAGGGTTTGTGGACTTCAACTCCCAGAATTCATGTGTGTTTGCAGACCTCAACTCCCAAAATTCATGAGTTTGCAGACTTCAACTCCCAGAATCCCTGTGTCTGTGGACTTCAACTCCCAGAACTCCTTAGTGTTTGTAGACTTCAACTCCCAGAATTCCTTAGTGTTTGTGGACTTCAACTCCCAGAATTCCTTAGTGTTTGTGGACTTCAACTCCCAGAATTCCTTAGTGTTTGTAGACTTCAACTCCCAGAATTTCTTAGTGTTTGTGGACTTCAACTCCCAGAATTCCTTAGTGTTTGTGGACTTCAACTCCCAGAATTCCTTAGTGTTTGTAGACTTCAACTCCCAGAATTCCTTAGTGTTTGTAGACTTCAACTCCCAGAATTCCTCAGTGTTTGTAGACTTCAATTCCCAGAATTCCTTAGTGTTTGTAGACTTCAACTCCCAGAATTCCTTAATGTTTGTGGACTTCAACTCCCAGAATTCCTTAGTGTTTGTAGACTTCAACTCCCAGAATTTCTTAGTGTTTGTGGACTTCAACTCCCAGAATTCCTTAGTGTTTGTGGACTTCAACTCCCAGAATTCCTTAGTGTTTGTAGACTTCAACTCCCAGAATTCCTCAGTGTTTGTAGACTTCAATTCCCAGAATTCCTTAGTGTTTGTAGACTTCAACTCCCAGAATTCCTTAGTGTTTGTAGACTTCAACTCCCAGAACTCCTGTGTTTGTAGACTTCAATTCCCAGAATTCCTTAGTGTTTGTGGACTTCAACTCCCAGAATTCCTTAGTGTTTGTAGACTTCAACTCCCAGAACTCCTCAGTGTTTGTAGACTTCAATTCCCAGAATTCCTTAGTGTTTGTGGACTTCAACTCCCACAATTCCCGAGGGTTTGTGGATTCTCAGCATTCTCAGGAATTCTGGGAGTTCCTGAGTCCAAAAATCCTAAAAAGGCCTCCTTTTCCCACCCTTGCCACGGGGTGACACTAGCCATGGGACACACTGGGAAATAATATTTTTGGAAGTGTCCCTTCCCTCTCTCGACTTCAGCGATTTTTTTTTGGGGGGGGGTGTTCCGGGAATTCTTGCAGATTAAAAGATCTTGCCCACCTTTGGCAGGTTTCCGAGGGGTTCCAATTTCCTGCTGGCTGGACCCCCAACTCTCCTTTTTCAAGAACTCCCCCCCCCCATTATCAGCAGGAAGTGCAAGATGAATGGAAACACTCTGAGAGGCAGAACAAAAATCTTTTGTGTTTTACCCATCTAAAGGTAAAGGTTCCCTTTGTACATATGCGCTAGTTGTTCCCGACTCTAGGGGGCGCTGCTCATCTCCGTTTCAAAGCCGAAGAGCCAGCGCTGTCCGAAGACGTCTCCGTGGTCATGTGGCCGGCAGGACTCAACACCAAAGGCGCACGGAAGGCTGTTCCCTTCCCACCAAAGGTGGCTCCTATTTTTCTACTTGCATTTTTTAATGTGCGTTCGAACTGCTAGGTTGGCAGAAGCTGGGACAAGTCACGGGAGCTCCCTCCGTTACGCGGCGCTAGGGATTCGAACCGCCGAACTGCCGACCTTTCTGATCGACAAGCTCAGCGTCTTAGCCGAGCCACTGCGCCCCCTTTTATCCACTGTGTGTGTGTGTGTGTGTGTTTGTTTGTTGCATGTGTGTGTGTGTGTGTGTGTGTGTGTGTGTGTTTTCAGCAGCTGCTACCGCCTGGCACCAAGGCTCTCTGTGATTCAGCGCCAGCATCCACGGGGGCACAGAATGGAAGCTCTCGTTTCTTTCAGCTCCAGTCCGAGAGTGTGCGCCTAGACACCAACCGGAGGAGAGAAAGCACCTCGTCTGCGTTGCCCGCTGCTCCTTTCCTGGAGTCTCGAGTTTTAATCCAATTTAGACAGGAAATCAGAGCACGCTGGTGGATGTATTAATCACTTTAAGAAGAAAGCTATTACGGGAGGGGAGAGCAAGGCCGGAAGATGGGGAAGAGATGGGAAATTCTCCCTACTTCATCCCTCCCTCCCTCCCTCCCTCCCCTCCTCTATCTTCAGCCTGGCATTCACTATGCCTTCATCCCCAAACACCCCCCGCCCGGCAACCATTTGGGGTGAGAGGGGCTTAGGAGACCCACGTTGTTAATTGCAGAATTAAAAACAAAACAAAGAATTTCTAAGACGCGCTACTAAAAACTCAACTCTTGAAAAATATTTGATTTCTACTCTTTTAGGCACAGCCCTACAAGAGGTGGCCCTAATCTGGCCAGAATTACGCACAGAGGGGATAGGGAGTTGTTCCCCCCCCCCCTCCAACCCCAACCTTTGCACAATGTAGGCCTAGCTTTGGGAACTCACCGCCACTAGATGTAGCTGTGATACTTAGGTCATGGTTCTGGATCTTGGATACTTTTAAGATGGGTGGACTTCAACTCCCAGAATTCCCCAGCCAGCCATGCTGCCTGGGGAATACTGGGAGTAGGAATCCACTCATCTGAAAATTCCTTAGCTTACTGGCTGGGGAATTCTGGGAGTTGAAGTCCACCCATCTTAAAAGTTCCTTAACTTACTGGCTGGGGAATTCTGGGAGTTGAAGTCCACCCATCTTAAAAGTTCCTTAGCTTAATTGCTGGGGAATTCTGGGAGTTGAAGTCCACCCATCTTAAAAGTTCCTTAACTTACTGGCTGGGGAATTCTGGGAGTTGATTCCTGCAACCGTTCTTCATATGTTTTAGTCTCCAGTCCCCTAATCCTCTTTGTTGCTCTTCTCTGCACTCTTTTCTAGAGTCTCCACATCCTCCGCCTGCGTGGAAGGACGAGCGCATGCGTGGACGTTTGTGAACCGGTAGCAAAAGTAAGCGGATACCACCCCTACTGTAAATTGCACCCAAACAGAAGGCGCAAAATGCAGAAACGAACCCAAGTTACAGGCGCAAAAAATGCAGGAACGACCCAAGTTACAAGTCCCGCAGGGACCGTGTGGAGATGATCCTAGGCTGATTGCACCATCTATTAGCCTCCGTCTATTATCCTCTGGCTATCCCCTTCCTCACACACACACCCCACTCCCTGCACACATTTAGGAGAGGGAGAGGGTGCAGGACTGGTGAATTACTCTGTAAAACAAGCACATCCAACCAGCCCCGGCAATCTCAGTGGGATCACAACAACGCAGCCCTGTCTATTTTTCTTCTGTTCCCCCCTCCTCACAGGCTGGTTACGGAGCCCCCCCCGTCTCCCCCTCCTCAATCGGCGGTAATGTGATTACGGGCTGGAAAGCCGCTAAAGTTCATTAGACGTCCGCCGTGGTTTAATGTGGACAGATCGCTCATTACGGGCCAGGGTCTGGGGAGGCGAGAGTGCCAGCCGAGCGGTCCGTCCCCCCAGCCGTAGATTTAATTGCCTCCTGACACGGCCATCCACCATCCGATCTCCCCCAGCTCCATTAATAACCACGGGCAGCTGCCTCTCCCCCTCACCCGGGAGCCTCATCAGGCGGTAAACGAGAGGAATGCGCGGGTGTCGGCTCTCCCTGCAGACGAGCCATTGATCAAATCTGGCAGGCGGGAGGGAGGGTCACCCCCTCCCCTTCTGGGAAACAAGAGTGGGGAGGGTGGTCTGGGATGGAGGAAGGGGGGGAGGAGGGAGTCCAGGTCCTTGACCTCCTGCCCTCTTTCTCCCGAAGTAGCCAAGCCCATCTCTGCACTTGGTTTTTTATTCATAGCGCAAAGGCGGAAGAAAGCGGGTGTGTTTTTGAAGCTGGTTAAGCTCCCACCCTGTTTAAGCCATGATTTATTTCAAGCATGCCTTTGCGGAAGGCCTGGTCTTTTGCATGAAACAGCCAACTGTTCTGAGCGAGGCTTCCCAAGGGCATGAAGCAAACTCCTTGTTGTCCCGACAAAAACTCCTTTTATTCATTGACTGTGGATTCTGCTCATTCACATCCAGCAAAGTCTTTCAAGGGAGGATTTACGGTCACAGACCTTCTCTGGCTTGGAGAGCTGCCAGGCCGAGATCTGCAGAACTTGGCAAGGAATCCCGGAGAGTCACGAACCAATGAAGCGAACTAATTGTCTCCTGCAAGCTCCACTCCCCTTTCGCTCCTCTTTTATTCTCTCTGGGAGGGGCCATTTCATTGTCCACTTGTGGCCTTACTCCCAAGTCGAACCCTGTTCTTTAGCTGCTCCCTTCGTCTGGCCACTCACACTGGGAACAGGCTCCAGCTGTTCCTCTGCCTCACTGATGTCTGCCTCTGAAGGCAGCTGATAACTGGCATATCGCCCTGGGCCCCTCTCTGCTTCCGACACAGAGCCCTCATCAGAGCCTTCCCCAGACTCCAGGACTGGCCCATCTTCCTCCCCAAACTCCTCACTGTCCGAATCTACTACCAGCTCTACTGGCCACTGGTGGGCCATAGCACCAACAGCCGTCCCTGGCAAGCCGCAAGGACAGACCCACACAATTTTGGACGGTGTGGGGAATTTCATTTTAATGTACGCCAGTTAGGGTACGTTCAAAGTGACAATAAAGGTTATTTTATTGCATTATTGTATTTTATTTTATTGTATTGAATAAGTTGCTTATTCTAAAAGTCTAAGAAAAGCAATGGAAAATAGCACTTATCCCAAGGACCTGGGCTTGAGATCTTAAGAAGAGAAGCTCTGTATGAGCTCAAAGGCCTATTTAGTCAACAGACACAGAAGATAAGACTGGTAGCCCTTCTCTAACAACAACAGGGACTAGCAACTTGACTGTTAAGCGAAGAGATTGCTAAACGAAATGGCGATGCACCAATCTTCCATTAGCTTTCTTTTGCTTTACAGGCCTGCAAAGGTTGTTGCAGAAGTGGCCATAAAGTTACTTTTACACCCCTCTCTTAGGGCAGTCACTAAATGAGGACTAGTTGTACATACAATGATGTGTTTTGTTTCCTCTGTGCCCCCCCTACTAAAAGCTACTCTGTTCAGCTAGTGACGTATATAGCTGTCAAGAGTTATTCCAATCCCACCTGAAAAGTACTCAAGAGGGCAAACCAAGCCATATCTTGTGTCAGGGGGTTCCAAAGGCTCAAAATTACACCTTTGTGGAAAGGACTATCTCTCCCACTTTTTCCCAATTTTCTATGTAACGATGGGGTAATCCCAGACTTCCGACACCAGTGGAGGAAAACATTGGTCTGTCGACTCTCCTCAAAACCTTGGCCAAGGGGAGGATGATGGGAGTTACAATCCAATGCATCTTTTCCCCTTCCTTTCCCCAAACTTAACTGGCCGGGAGACTGGGGTTTTAACTGGGGGGAGGGGACATTTGCACAGCACCCCAATGTCTAGGCTCAGCAGTTAAAGGTGAACCAATCTGTTTTCTAGTCCAGGGGTCCCCAACCTTTCGGACCTCAGGGGCCACTAAATTCATAATTTTAAATCCCGCGGACCACTAATATAATCTGCCTAATAACCGGCTGGGTGGGCGTGGCCAGGTGGTCATGTGACTGAGTGGGCGTGGCCAACTTGATGTCAATCACGTCAAAGGGCGCCTTGCCTCCCAGCCCCTCCTCACCTGCCCTCCCAGGCTCCTTAGGGCCCCAACAGGAAGCAGTGGCTGGAGCTAAACAGCCCCCAGGAGAAAGAGTTGGCAAAACAGCTCAGTTCAAATTGGATCTGGCCGAGAAGGAGGCTCAGCAGAAGCACCTCACTGAGGACTAGGAGCATAGGCTTTCCAAGCAGAGGGAAGACCTGCGAGAGTGCAAGGCCAGGGACCAGCGCCTGGAGGCTCAGCGGGCTGAGATGGTCAGCCAGTTCCAGGCCGTGATGCAGTCCCACTGGAACGAGGCCCTCCGGCTCTTCTCCACCAGCGGCTCTTCCCTCCAGCCTTCGCCCAAAGCCCCCCACCAGGAGGCCGAAGCAGACCCCAAGTCGGAATTTCTACCCCCCTCCGATCTGCACAAAAAGACCCCAAAGGGGGAGACTCTCTGCAGCAACACAAGCCTTCATTGCACGTATCCGTCCCAGGGGGGCGTAGTTTGAGGACCCCTGATTTAGCGCAATATAAAAAATGCAAATAATTTTCCTGCGGACCCCCAAAACTTTCTCCCGGGCCACCAGTTGGTGACGGCTGTTCTGGGATATTTGACTTTACCTCGAGGGAAAGCCCGATGCCACCCGATTCTGATTCTGCCACCATGCCTTTTTCCAGGCCAACCGATTCCGCTGAGATTAGAGCTGCTATAAAACGCTAATGAGTGCTTAACTATGGCAATATTTAATTAAAAAAGGAGGAGGAGAAGGGGGGGGCTGCGAGCTGCTGCTAATTAACAGAAAATTGGTAATTTCCTGGCTATTAACGGCTTATTTTCCACTCATCTGAACACGGGCAAGGAAGCACAGCGACGGCATAAATGGGTGGAGCACAAACTGTCTTATCGAGAGGAGCACACACGCACGCACGCACGCACACACACACACACACACACACACGGTTTGCAAAACTGGGGGAGCCTGTGACCTTCCTTGGCATTAACCCTAGGATGCCCTATGGGGTTGAGAACCATGAATTGATGGAATGGGATAGAGGATAGGATAGAGAATAGAATTGAATAGAATAGAAGGATAGGATAGGATAGAGAATAGGATAGAATAGGATAGAATAGAACAGAATAGAAGGATAGGATAAGATAGGATTGGATTGGCTAAAGGATAGGATAGAGAATAGGATAGAATAGAATAGGATAGGATAGAACAGAATAGGAGGATAGGATGGCATAGGATAGAGGATAGGATAGAGAATAGAATAGAATAGAATAGAAGAATAGGATAAGATAGGATTGGATTGGATAGAGGATAGGATAGAGAATACAACATAGCATAACAGAACAGAATAGAAACAAAACGGAATAGAATAGGATAGGATTGGATAGAGGATAGGATAGATAGGATAGGATAAGATTGGTTAGAACAGAACAGAAGGATAAGATAGGATAGGATTGGATTGAGGATAGGATAGAGAATAGGACAGAATAGGATAGGATGGGATAGAATAGAGAATATAATATAGCAGAACAGAACAGAATAGAAATGAAACGGAAACGGAATAGAAAAGAAACAGAAAAGAAATGGAATAGAATAACAAGAGTTGGAAGGGACCTTGGAGGTCTTCTAGTCCAACCCCCTGCTTAGGCAGGAAACCCTACACCACTTCAGACAAAGGGTTGTCCAACATCTTCTTTAAAACTTCTAATGTTGGAGCATTCGCAACTTCTGGAGGCAAGTTGTTCCACTGATTAATCGTTCTCATTCTCAGGAAATTTCTCCTTAGTTCTAGGTTGCTTCTCTCCTTGATTAGTTTTCATCCATTGCTTCTTGTCCTGCCGTCAGGTGCCTTGGAGAATAGCTTGACTCCCTCTTCTTTATGGCAACCCCTGAGATATTGGAACATTGCTATCATGTCTCCCCTAGTCCTTCTTTCTATTAAACTAGACATCCCCAGTTCCTGCAACCGTTCTTCATATGTTTTAGCCTCCAGTCCCCTAATCATCTTTGTTGCTCTTCTCTGCACTCTCTCCAGTCTCCACATCTTTTTTACATCGTGGCGACCAAAACTGAATGCCGTATTCCAAGTGTGGCCTTACCAAGGCATTATAAAGTGGCATTAACCCTTCACGTGATCTTGATTCTATCCCTCTGTTGATGCAGCCTAGAACTGGGTTGGCTTTTTTGGCAGCTGCTGCACACGGCTGGCTCCTATTTAAACGGTTGTCCCTTAGGACTCCAAGACCTCACTCACAGTTACTACTATTGAGTAGTATAGCTTGCCCCCCCCCCCCCGGCAGATGGTACAGGACAATAAAAAGAAGGACAAATAGGCTGAAAACCAGCTTCTCTCCCAGCGCAGGAACTACATTGAATTCTATGGTATAGTGCAATATTAATGCAATAATCAGGGGTTTTCAATTCAATTGTATACGGAATGTGAAAGAGGTGTATTTGCGTTTTATTTTTAGAGTTATAATGTGCCCTGAAGGTGGGCATCTAATTTCGTTGTACGAGGTGCCACGACAATAAAGTAAGCTACTACCGCTGCTACTAAATCTCATGGATCTTTAAACTTTGGAAAATTCAAGGAAGCTGAACCCGCCCAGGGAAACATGGATGAAAAATAAACAAATAAAGAGATTCAAGTCATGTTCTGTCTCCCAATTTCGCACAGGTAAAGGTGGCACCCGAGGCCTTGTCTGCCCTCCCAAATTGGGCTCCATCCACAGATGGAGGGATGTGAGGTAGAGAAAGGAAGGTGCACAGATGTGACAGCAGCTTCCCTTCCCCCACCAAGGAAGGATCTGCTCCAGAGGTGTCTCACCCACCCACCTAGACCTCTCCCCTCCTGGGAAAACCCGTCTTGGCGGAGTTGATAGCTTCCTTCGAAAGAAAGAAGGGGGGAAAGCCGACAACATCAGCGGTGCACCGAGGCGCATCCAGCTTGCCTGTTGGAAGAATACGGGAACAATGTGCGTGGCAGTCTCCCGCCGTGCGCAGAAGTCAAAGCAAGAGAAAAACCCAGCGGGAGTCTGGTTTTGGACCGAGATAGTCTCTCTCTCTCTGTCACACACACACA
This sequence comes from Natrix helvetica, assembly GCF_964273705.1. Classification (NCBI taxonomy): domain Eukaryota; kingdom Metazoa; phylum Chordata; class Lepidosauria; order Squamata; family Natricidae; genus Natrix; species Natrix helvetica. The sequence continues at coordinate 148,042,475 of NC_138551.1, forward strand.
CACACATGCACACACACACAAAATCATCTCAGGACAAGAGAGACAGCAAATCAACCAGGGATGGATAACAACACCTCAATTAATCCTTCAAAAGTCTGTGGGGGGAAAGGGTGTAGAATTGGCTGCAGCAAAGCTTAATCCATCCGTCTTATCT